>NC_066888.1:31893223-32240723 GCF_022985175.1 Labeo rohita
ATCTCCACCAATCAGAGAACAGCGACAAGCATTTTGCGCCAGCTGAGCTCCGCCCACTCCCATGAAACACTACGAATGACGTAATCAAGACAGTTTCCTTATATGCTCAAACTACTTAAATATTTGTATATATATGCATATATTGCAATAAAAAAAAAATACTTGCGGAACCAACAGCACTGAAAAAGTGGGTGTGCACTAACACACTTTATTTTTGTCAGATTGGCTCGTGTGTTGTTAGAGGGCGGGGTTTTGGAGAGAGAGCATGTTTCACCAGGGTGAAATTTTTGGCGAAAAATTACATAACCCATGATTCTGCGAAGAAATCTCCACCAATCAGAGAATCATGACAAGCAAATTAAGCCAAGTGAGCTCCGCCCACTCCCATGAAGCACTATGAATGATGTAATTGAGAAAGTTTCCTTATGCTCTCAAACTACTTAAAATATTTGTGTATATGCATATATTGCAATAAACATTAAAAAAAAAACTTGTGGAACTAATGGCACTGAAAAAGTGGGCGGGCACTAATGCACTTTATTGTCGTCAGATTGGAGAGCATGTTTCGCGAGGGCCTAATCTCCCTATGCATTATTTGTATAAATATGCATACGTTACAGTGAAGATAAAATATTTATGGAACCAACAGCGCTGAAAAAGTGGACGGGCACTAATGCATTTTATAGTTGTCAAATTGGCTCACATGTCCTTAGAGGGCGGGGTTTTGGAGAAAGAGCATGTTCCGAAATCTCCACCAATCAGAGAATCACGAACAAACAAATTGCACCAGCTAAACTCCGCCCACTCCCATACAGCACTGCGAATGACATAATCTCCCAACTACTTGAATATTTGCGTATATATGCATATATTGCAATAAACATTAAAAAAAATAGTTGCTGAACCAATGGCACCAAAAATGTGGGCGGGCACTAATGCATTTTATTGTCGTCAGATTGGCTCATATGTCGTTAGAGGGTGGGGTTTTGGAGAGAGAGCATGTTTCGGCAGGGCGTAATTCCTGGCAAAAACCTTCACAATTCTGCAAAAAATATGTACCAATCAGAGAATCGTGACAAGCAAATGGCACCAAATGAGCTCGGCCCAATCCCATAAAGCAATGCGAATGATGTTATTAAGTATTTAAATACTTAAATATTTGTAAATATATGCATATGTTACAATGAACATTAATTGGATAAATTACATTTTATTGTTGTCAAATTGGCTCACATGTCCTTAGAGGGCGGGATTTTGGAGAAAGAGCGTGTTTCAAAATCTCCACCAATTAGAGGATCGCGACAAACAAATTTCAAGAGCTAAGCTCCGCCCACTCCCATGAAGCACTGCGAGTGACATAATCAAGCCAATATCCCTTCTCTTAAACTACTTAAATATTTGTGTATACATGCATAAATTGCAGTAAACATTAGAAAAAATACTTGTAAATACTTGCGGAACCAATGGCACTGAATAAGTGGGCGAGCACTATTTAATTTGAATTGTCGTCAGATTGGCTCACATGTTGTTAGAGGGCGGGGTTTTGGAGAGAAGGCATGTTTTGCCAGGGCGTAATTCCTGGCAAAAAACCATATTATCCACGATTCTGCAAAAAATATCCACCAATCAGAGAATCGCAACAAACAGATTGCACCAGCTAAGCTCCACCCACTCCCTTGAAGCACTGTAAATGACATAATCAAGCCAATCTCCCTACTCTCAAACTACCTAAATATTTATATATACTTGCATATATTGCAATAAACATAAAAAAAACCAAAAACAATGGCACTGAAAAAGTGGGCGGGCACGAATACACTTTATTGTCGTCAGATTGGCTCATGTGTTTTTAGAGGGCGGGGTTATGGAGAGAAAGTATGTTTTGCCAGGGCATAATTCCTGGTGAAAACCACATTACCCATGATTCTGCAAAAAATATCCACCAATCAGAGAATCGTGACAAGCAAATGGCACCAAATAAGCCCCACCCACTACTGTAACAACGTACACTCACAAACTAAAATATTTATACATGCATATTTTGTAGTAACCATAAAATATATAGTTTCTATAATCAACAATTTTATGTCTCTTATTTGTTTTTTATGCTCAGTAGGATTGTAGTTCTTTTCCTCAGTAAAGCCATTTGCTACACATTCCTGTACCTTTAAATTTTTGTCCATTTTTTGCGTCAAAAAAAAAAATTCGTAATGTTGTGATTTATCTCCGCTTGGTTGGTTTGGTTCGTGGCTTGGGACAATTTTTATAAATTCCTATGAGAAAAATGAATAGAAAGCATACTTTGGAACTCAAGCCATTAAAAAAAAGTGGGCGGGGACTAATGCACTTTATTGTTGTCAGATTGGCTCACATGTCTTTAGAGGGCGGGGTTTTGCACAGAGAGCATACAATTGGATCTAATTCAGAAGTTAACGAATTGTTGAAGCATCTTTAGGGTGGAAACATGCTTTACACACATACACAAGTATGAATTCTTGTCCAGTGCATTGCTGGTCCTCTTACATACTTAGCATGTAAAAGTGTGCTAGTGTTAGTATTCAAGTAGCTAAACATAAACATGTCAACAGTTTAACTAACTTAACATGTCAAACTGTTGCTCTGGTGTGATAGTAGCTGTTCTGAAAGAAACACTGACTGAATTAGAAGACATTTCGCACTAATATCTGCAATAGCGCACCTTGAGAATGCAGATAATGTAGTCCAATTCAACAAACAAATGGCTCTTTTAAATCAGTTCTTTTTTTAGTGAATCAAAACATACAGTGCAACCATTTTTGTCTAATTCACAAACAAATGGCCCTTTTAGTAAAAACACACTTCAACCAGTGTAGTCCAGTTCATGAACAAATGACTCTTAACTCAGTCCTTTTGAGTGAATCAGAAACATAAATCACAAACAAGTGACTCTTTTGAATTGGCTCTTTTTAGTAAACCAAAACCATACAGTGCAAACAGTCTAGTGTATTCTGAATCAAATCAAATTGAATCGAATTGAACTGGGAAATCAGTATGGATACTGTGCATTAGAGAAGTGTTTGATGTTGAGTTTGTTTCCCTGATGTTGATGTTGTTGTGGAGTAGGTCGGAGGTTGGGTGTGTAAATGGGTGAAACCACAGCTGGGTGAAGCGCAGACGTGTTTGGTCCCGTTCGTGTCCTCGTTGAGTCATTCTCAGAGATCACAGGCTGAATGCTGTTTACCCTGTGGTCAGTGTGAATGTCATTGTGTTGTGGCCGTGGCATTCAAAACCGAGTGTGCACAGGTGCTGGCTTCATCCTACACTGCCAAACACCTGTCTGTCATCTTACATTTTAGTATTATTTATATAATTATATTTTATTTTTTACATTTTTTTTTTCAAGTTTTTATTTTCATATTTAATATTTTTAAATGTTTCTGTTTATTTAATGTTTTTGATTATGTTTTGTATTTTATTTCAGCTCAATTTTAATTAGCTGAAATTAGAATAAACATTTAATTTGTTTAAATTTAGTTATTAATGTGTCTTTTAAGATATTTCTGTTTTACTTAATTTTTTATTTTGGTTTAAATGTTAGCAATTTTAGAACTTACGAGTTTAAGTTTTGCATCTAATATTTGTATTTGTATTTTATTTTATTTTATTTTATTTTGTTTCAACTTTACTTCAATTTACAAAAACCATGCTCTCATTTTTATTCTTTATTTATTTCAGTATTTTATTTGTTTATTTCAAAAACATTTGTTACATTTATATATATTTAAATACATAAATAAATAAAAAAAGTTACTAATGTTTCTTTTAAGATATTTCTATTTTGCTTAAATTTTTATTTCAGTTTAAATTTCAGCGTTTTTAGTACTTCAACTTACAATTTTAGGTTTTGCATCTAATATTTTTATTTTATTTTATTTTATTTTATTTTATTTTATTTGATTTTATGTTGCTTTGTTTTCTTTTTTTTTAACGTTACTTCAATTTACAAAAACCATGCTCTCATTTTTATTCTTTATTTATTCTCTGTTTTTCAGTATTTTATTTTAGTTTATTTCAATTTTTTTTTTTACATTTATATATATTTAAATACATAAATGTAGTTATTAATGTTTCTTTTAAGATATTTCTGTTTATCTTACTTTTTTATTTCAGTTTAAATTTCAGCAATTATAGTACTTCAACTTCAACTAATATTTGTATTTTATTTTATTTTATTTTATTTTATTTTATTTTATTTTATTTTATTTTATTTTATTTTATTTCAACATTACTTCAGTTTACAAAAACCATGCTCTCATTTTTATTCTTTTCAAACCATTTGTTACATTTATATATATTTAAATAAATAAATAAATAAATTTAGTTATTAATGTTTCTTTTAAGATATTTCTATTTATCTTACTTTTTTATTTCAGTTTAAATTCCAGCAATTTTAATACTTCAACTTACAAATTTTTGCATCTAATATTTGTATTTTATTATTTTCTTTTCTTTTATTTCATTTTTCTTGTATCTTTTTTTTATTTCATTTTATTTCAACTTTACTTCAATTTACAAAAACCATGCTCTCATTTTTATTCTTCTTTAAATTTATATTTAGCTGTAATCTATTTTTATTTCAGTATTTTATTTCAGTTTACTTAAAAAAAACATTTGTTACATTTATATATATTTAAATACATAGATGTAGTTATTAATGTTTCTTTTAAGATTAAATTTTGCTTACATTTTTATTTCAGTTTAATTTTCAGCAACTTTAGTAATTTAGTAATTCAACTTACAAGTTTAGGTTTTGCATCGTATTTGTATTTCATTTTATTTTATTTTATTTCAACTTTATTTCAATTTACAAAAAACATGCTCTTATTTTTATTCTTTTGTAAAAATTTCTTTCTTTTTTATTTGTTTATTTCAGAACCATTTATTACATTTATATATATTTAAATAAATAAATAAACACATTTAGTTAATAATGCTTCTTTTAAGATATTTCTGTTTTGCTTACATTTTTATTTCAGTTTAAATTTGAGCAATTTTAGTGCTTCAACTTACTATTTTATGTTTTGTATTTAATATTTGTATTTTATTTTACTTTATTTTAACTTTACTTCAATTTACAAAAACATGCTCTCATTTTTATTCTCTTAAAAAAGCTGTAATCTATTTTTATTTCAGTATTTTATTTCAGTTTATATGTTTAAATAAATTAATAAATTAATTTTAATACTTTTAGTTTTAGTTAACTAAAAAGAAGTACATATTTTATCAGCAAAGTGTGTCTTTTTTGTATTTATTAGAATTAATTTTATGCTTATTTTTATTAAAAAATATTTTCAATTAACAAAAACTATTTTTGTTTACAAAAACAACATTGCACTATTCACTGGGCATGCATTTGTTGCATAAAAACTGGAAAGCAATTGCATAAATTGCATTGGCAGTCAGTCGATTATTCTGCCATGTCCAGCAGTAAAGACGCACAAGTTTGTCTCAAAAATCCAAGTTGTGTTTATAAGCCACTGAGAGCTTTTGAGGAAGGATCTCGTTGACCCAGAGTTCCCGATGACTTCATTACACGCTATTGTCAGAAAAGCTGTTGTAGTGATCGGGTCGCCGGCGGCAGTCACACAATGCCATTTCAATTGATCTGCCCTCTTAAACATGCTTGACCGACCCATAATGCAGTGCGTTTGAGCAGCACGAGAGAAGTGTGCGTCGCTGCAATCTAGTTTAGTTAGTAAAGGATATATTGAAGCTGTCGGATTGAGCTTTGTTAAGTAGAAAGTTTGTTGTAGTGTTTTACTTTGGGTTTCATTATTATGCAGATGATGTCAAATGATCTCAGCGCTCGACTATCTGTCATAAAATATACGGGTCTTATATAGAGTGGTGGTTTATCCAAGCATGTCACTGGAAAATGATGATAATACGCCTAATTTTACAGATGACTTCTGGTCATGGTAATGATGCTGCATTGAGTTGAACAGACTCTGCAAGGTCAATGAAGACACTCCATCACACTAATGAGGTTTCAATAGACCGGCCTTTTACACGCTCATCTCTGCTGCGTACTTATGCATTAGCAGAGGAGACAAAAAACTTTAAGAACAATGAAAATAGACTAAGTTCACTACAGAGGATTATACTACCCTAGGCGGTTTTGTACTTGTATGTATTATTGGTATAATAATCTAATGAAAACGAAATGAAAAATGTTGTATATAATTGTGTATATATTACAATTTGTGATATTATTTTTATAGAAATTAAGGACATTCATTACTGTAATGCTATAATTTAATATAATATAATATAATATAATATAATATAATAATAAAACTAATTTATAGTTTAATTTATAACTATAACTGTATTAGGTTTTTCATCTAATATTTATATTTAACTCCCAATAGCTTCCAAAACATACAATGTTCTTTTTGTTTTTTTGTTTTTTGTAATTTGAGTTCTGCAACTTGTTTACAAGTTTACATTTTTCATGTAATATTTCTTTTATTTCAGCTTGCTTTCAGTTACCAAAAACATTGTGCTTTTTCATTTTTATTGTTTTTAAAAAATATTTTTATTTAGCTTTAATTTATTTTATTTCAGTTTTTGTTTTATTTTATTTTTTCACTTATCCAGTGTGCTTTAATTTTTATTCATTTTTTTAATACATTTTTATTTAACTTTAATTTATTTTTGTTTTAGTATTCATTTTAAAAGATTGTGTTTAGAGAAAAGATGTTTCTTCTTTACAGAAAATATTACAGTATTACATTGTTTTTTATTATTTATGTTTTATTATTATTATTATTATTATTATTTGTTAAATGTTTTAAATGTTTCTGTTTAGCTTTAATGTATTTTTATTTCAGTTTTAGTATTTCGACTTATTTCATCTAATGTGTATATAATATTATTATTATTATTATAATTATTTCAGTTATTCAAAACAATGTTTTTTCATTTTTTTTAAATATTTTTTTACTTTTTGTAACTTAGTTCTTCAACTTGTTTATAAGTTTACATTTTTTCATCTAATGTTTATATTTTCATTTTATTTCAGCTTGCTTTCAGTCATCAAAAACAAGGCGCTTTTTATTTTTGTTGTTTTTTTTAATATTTTTATTTATCTTTAATGTATTTTATTTCAGCTTTTATTATATTTTATTTTATTTTATTATATTTAAAATTTTTCACTTATCCAAACAGTGTGCTTTTTCATTTTTATTCCTTTTGTTTTTCATACATTTTTATTTAGCTTTAATTTATTTTTGTTTCAGTATTAATTTTAAAAGATTGTGTTTCTTTAAAAGATTTTTCTTCTTTACAGAAAATATTACAGTATTACATAATGTGTTTTTTATTATTTATATTTTGTTATTATTATTATTATTATTATTATGTTTTTTAAAAATATTTCTATTTAGCTTTAATTAATTTTAGTTCCGTTTTAATTTTATTACTTCAACTTATTTATACATTTAGGTTTTTCATCTAATATTTTTATTTTATTTTATGTATTATTTCAAATTAATTTTAATTAACATTCATTCGTTTTGTTTTTTCATACATTTTTTTCATTATTTATTTTTATTTCAGTTTTAATTTGGGTATATTTAGTATCTCAGCTTATTTACATCTTTAGGTTTTTCATCTAATATTTCTATATGTTTTCAGATTATCCAAACCAATACACTTTAAAAAAAAATACTCTAAAATATTTTATATTTTATTTTTCTGTTTAGCTTTAATTTATTTTTATTTCAGATTTAGTTGTAGTAGTTTTAATACTTAAACAGTTTTATTTCAGTTAGTTGCCACTGCAACATTTCTAATTTTCATTTAAATTAAAATAAATAAATATTTATTAGCTAAGTAAGTTAACTTCATTTAAAAGACTGTTTAAAGAAAATATTTTTTTCTTTACAGAAAATATTACAGCATTACACAATGTGTTTTTTATTATTCATGTTTTATTATTAATATGCTAAATGTTTCCGTTTAGCTTTAATTTATTTTTATTTCAGTTTTAGTTTTAGTACTTCAACTTATTTTATCTAATGTTGATATATATGTTTTTGTATTGATTTTTTTTTTCCTGTTAGTTTTGCGGTGAAATATTAACCTGGCATTTTTTCGTGAAATTGACCCATATATTGGTCAAGCGGTGAGAGTAGCCGCAGAGCGACAGCATGAGCTCCAGTCACGAATGAATTATTAATCAGATTAATACGGGAAACATGATGTCTCACGGCAGACCGAACCGCGGGACTGCAGTTTAGGAAGGGAGCGTCTCTACATAAGAGCGAGTAATGTCATTTGTCCAAGTGTCAGTAATTAATGTGCACTTGATCTAACAGATGATACTGTATGGAGGCTGTAGTGACTTCAAATAAAAAGTCAGCAGATAATGAGCCGCCTGATTATGACTCATGCAAAATATGCAGATTGCAGCAAGAAAGATTGCAGATCAGCAGACAGACGCTGCTGCCAGATTGTACGTGTTTGGTAAAGAGTGTTTTGGAAAAACCAACCGGACTAATGATGCATTTGATGAAATAATGTGCACCGTACAGAAAAAAAGGTCGTGCATTATAGCAGTTTTACCGCAAATTAGAGCAAAAACACAATGTGGACTTCAATCATGGCATGTATTTGGTTCAATATCTTTACTTATTCCAAAAGAGGCTGTTATATTGATTTCTGTGTGCTTCGAAAAATGTTAAAGTGATATTTTACACAATTCAATCTCTCATTTAATGTGTTTCCCCCTCAAGAGAATAAATGTGGGGATTTTAGTTTTAGTATTTCAGGTTTGTCATCTAATATTATGTTTTAAAATATTTTTATATGATTTTTTCTGCTTTATTTTAATTAATAAAAACTTTTCCCCATTTTTTTAATATTTCTATTTAGCTTTAATTCATATTTATTTCATTATTTTATCTAATATTTATATTTTAATTTTTTATATTAATTTTATTTAAATAATCCAAAATCAGTGTGCTTTTTTAATTTTTTTTTTCTATGTAGCTTTATTTTATTTTTGTTGCGGTTTTAATTTTTGGTCATTTTATTTAATTAATTAATTTATTTATTTTAGTAGTTTAACTTTTTTATATGTTTAGGTTTTTCAGTTATTTGTTTCAATTATCCAAAACAATGCTTTTTAAAATTTGTATCATTTATCATTTAGTTCTATTTCTTTTTTTTTTATTTTCCTCCTTCAACTTGTTTGTTTACATTTTTTACCTATTATTTATATATTAATTTTATTTCAGCTTGCTTTCAATTATCAAAAACAGAGCGCTTTTTCATTTTTTGAAAGAAATAAAAGTTTTCTATTTAGCTTCAAGTTATTTGTTTTAATTTTAGTAGTTTATTACTTCAACTTATTCAACTTATATTTATTCATCTAATATTTTAATTTAATTTAATTTTATTACTTTTTATTTTATTTTTTAGTTTATTATTTCAGCTTTATTTCAATTATCCAAAACAGTGTGCTTTTTCATTTTTATTATTATATTATTATTATTATTATATATATATATTTTTTTTTTTCAGTTTTAGTTTTACTAATTTTAGTAATTCATGTTATTTCTTTATATCAAATTTATTTTAATTATCCAAAACAATGTGCTTTTTCATTTGTATTCATTTTGTTTTTTATAAATTTTTATTTAGCTTTATTTATTTTAGTAATTTATTTGATTTTATTATTTTAAATTTATTTCAGTTATGCAAAATATTCATTTTGTTTTTTTAATACATTTTTATTTAGCTTTAATTTATTTTTATTTCAATAAAAATAAATTTTAGTACTTCATTATTATTCATTAAGGAAATAGTATTTTAGAAAAAAACAAATGGACTAAAGATGGGTTTATGAAATAATGTAATGCTGTGCATTTTATCATTTGATTTGCTTCAGTATCTTTACTTAAATAGTCTTGGTTTGTGCTTTGGAAAATTTAAAATTTGAAGCAATTTAATCGTTCCATTTCATGCTTTTCCCCCTCAAGCAAAAAAAGTTGCAAGCTCTTACATTCAAAGTCTTGTCACAGAGATGAGCGTGCGATAGTTCGACTCGCACGACTGTAGACGCGACGTGACAGTGATGGGAGAAAAGCAAAGAGCGTGGGACACAGAAAGAGTCGAGTGGAGAGCGGATGAGACAGCGTGTGGCTCACCGAGTCCAGCGCGAGACGCTCGTCCCGACCGCCCGCCTCGTTACACTACCTGTGTGTGTGTGTGTGTGTGTGTGCTGATCTACAGATGTGGAATATGGGGGTCATGGAATTGCAGAGGCTGCGGTTGCTAGGAGACTGTTGCCGGGAAGCCTTTGTCTGGATTGCTCTGATGTCTATAGAAGCGGCCGTAACAGTGAGGTCACACAAACCCACACACACACTCCCACACGCGCATCTGACGTGCTGCTATTTTTAGGAGACACCTTGAATGTGTGTGTGTGTTCACTTAAGTGCTGATGGGAATTAGTGAAATTAGCAAGCAAACGCTTTCATCTTGCGTGCATAAGACGTACTGTAAAAGACGTGAGTTATAAATGACTGCTGCAGCTATATATATATACATATATATTTCTTTTAATTAAAAAAATGGTATCTCTTTTTATGTCTATTTTTAGTGTATTTATTTCAGATTTAAATATTTTGAGGCTTCAGTTCTAGTAATTTTGCTGTGTTTTATATATATATATACACGCACACACACACACACACACACACATATATATATATATATGTATATATCTTTTTTAATTACAAAATTTGTATCTCTTTTTTGTCTATTTTTACTCTATTTATTTCAGATTTAGTTTTAGTAGTTTTAGTACTTTAACATTATTTTAGTTATTTCAGTATAATTTATTGCCACATTTGTAGTTTTAATTTAAATTAATATTTTTTTGTTTATATATATATATAGATATATAGATATTTATTTTAATGACCACATTTTTTCATTCATTAAGGAAAGAGACGGACTAAAGGTAGATTTATATGTATTTATTAAAATGTTAAATTAGATTTTATTTCTTCAGTTTTCAGTTCAGTTTTTAATGTTTTTTCAGTTTTAATTATATATTTTCAGGCTTCAGTTTAGTTTTACTTGAAGTTCTATTAATTTTTCTATATATAGCTTTTTATATATATATTTTATATATAGTATATATCTCAGTATATTTCAGTTGATAGGGTAACATTTCTAATTTATGTATTTATGTATCTAATATTTTTATTAGATGTTAGAAATAATCACACAGAAAAATGTGTATCTCTTTTTTATGTGTCTGTTTAGCTTTAATTTATTGTTTATTTCAGATTTAGTTTTAGTAGTTTTAATACTTTAACATTATTTCAGTTATTTCATATTATTCCACTAGTTTTCATTTAAATTAAATATTTATTAAAATGTTAAATTAGATTTAATTTTTTTAGTTTTCAATTCAGTTTTTCCATTTTTTTTTTCAGTTTTCATTTTGATTTCGGTTTTATTTAAGTTTTAGTAATTTAACTTGTTTTTGTCATTTTTTATTTTTTAATATAGCTCTATTTTAGCTTAATTTACTTCAGCTTAAACTTGTTGACTAATTGTCATTTAAGTTTCTTATATTTATATTTTATTTTATTTCAAATTTATATTTTATTTTATATTCTGGGTTTTGACAGTCTTAGTTTTTAATTTCTTATTTTTGATTTTTTTCTTATTTTTCTTATTGTTGTATTTCTGTTTCAGTTTTAGTAATTTTAGTACTTAAACTTATTTTTTAAAGTTACAGTAGTTGCCAAGGCAGCATTTTTAATTTTCATTTAAATTAAAAGTTTTAGTTAACATTCTATTTTCTTTTCTTTTCTTTTCTTTTCTTTTCTTTTCTTTTCTTTTCTTTTCTTTTCTTTTCTTTTCTTTTCTTTTCTTTCAATCAGTTTTTAGTTTTAGTTAACAGTAGTGGCACTGATTCAGCTAGATTCATTGATTTGCTCAACACAATATTATAGAGAATACACAATTATAGTATTTATTAATGTTAACTTAGCATTTTGTATTTTCATAATTTTAGTTTAAGTTTCAGTCATTATATGTGCTTTTGCCATTTTGTGTTTTATATATATATATATATTTTCTGTTTTGCTTTGTTCATTTCAGTTTCAGTTTTTAATTTTAGTACCTAAACTTATTTTTTAAAGTTACAGTAGGCAGAATTTGTATTTGTATGTAAGTTTTTAGTTCATATTATTTTATTTTATTCTATTTTATTTTATTTTATTTTATTTTATTTTATTTATTTTATTTTATTCAGTGTTTAGTTTTAGTTAACAGTAGCAACACTAATACAGCTAGATGCATTGATTTGCTCAGCACAGCATTACAGAGAATAATAGCATTTATTAATGTTGACTCGGCATTTTGTTTTTTTTTATATAATTTTAAAGTTTTAGTCTTTATGTGTAGTCTTTAGTTTTTATGTGCCATTTTTCTTAGTGTTTTTTGTAATATTTTCATTTTAGTTTTAGTTTTACTAATTTTAGTACTTAAACTTTTTTTAAGCTACAGTAGTCTCAAAGGCACCATTTCTAATTTTAATTTAATTTATGCTAATTTAAGTTTAAGCTTATCTGATATTTAAATTTTTATTTCATTTCAGCTTAATTTCAATTACTAAAAATGATTTTTAATAGTTTTAGTTAACAAAGACAATAATATTGCTAGATGCATTAATTTGCACAACACAATATTACAGATAAAATTCATTTTCTATTCATTACTCATGAAAAATAACCTGACTCACAACTGATTTCTATAGAGTCTGATGTTAATGGCGTTAAAAACGTGATGCTCTGTGAGCATAAAAAAGACAACCTGCAAATATTGGGTGATTATTTTTATACCTCCGAGCATTAAATGACTTACAAGTGTGTTTATAATTGAAATAGTGAATAATTTTTCACAGAGCTCGTCGTTCAGTGCATTATGGGATTGCCTTTCCAAACGAATGCACGGGAAGCAGCATTAAATCTTGACTAAAATGTGCTTTAAAGGCAGCATGACAGCGCTTCCTGCTGAGATCTGTGTCGAGAGCGTCTCGTTACACGGCGCGCTTACTTTCCGAAAAGACATGAAAGTTTCTTTGTGAGCGGAAGCCGCGGGACGTGTTTGGCGTTTGTGTGCGTGTGTCTACATAATCAGCTCGATTTAGAAAAGCTGAAAGCCCAGAGACGAGATTCACTTAAACAGCCGCTTATGAAATGAATTATTTTATGGAAATAAGAGACTCAATCAGAGCGCTGTTTCAGGCAGAACACACACACACACCTTCCATCACACAGACACTTCCATCTTTTCCTACATGCATTTCAAGGTCAGATCACTCAAAATGTTGGATTTTTTTATATTAGTGTGTGTGTGTTTGAAATAATGGAGCAGGTGGTTTGTTTGAGATGTGTGAATCCATGAGAAGGGGGAAGGGTGTGAACGTCTCTATAGACCGTGTGTGTGTGAATGACAGAAGGTTCCAGGGAGTCTGTGGGGAATGATTTTACAATGCTTGGAATGTTTGGAATTCTGTATGTAGTGAACCATAAGACATCAATGTGTATGTGTGTGTGTGTGTAGGACTGTACATCTTGTGTTCTTGACCAATAAGACTGACCCAAAAACCCAAATAGCCCAAATTTCCAGACCTCCAAACTGAGTCACAGCGATAGTCAGCTCATAGTTTAATAAAACACAAATGATTTGTTCCTTCAGTAGAACGCAAACAAAGATTTTTAACTCAAACCGTAGCAGTCTGTCAGTCATATAATGGCATTCAGTGGCTCCCAAATCTTTAAAGGGGTCATCGGATGCTAAGTTCACTTTTACATGTTGTTTGAACATTAATGTGTGTTGTCAGTGTATGTACACATCGACCCTATAATGAGAAAAATCCATGCAATTTAATTAATCTGTAAAAATAATATCCCCTTTTTCAAATCGAGCCATTCTCAGATGCCTGTCGTTGTGCCGTCACACCCACAGAGGCCGCTCCCACGACAGTTGATTGACATGAGCGTCTTACCTCAGATCAGCTGTAACAGTAACTTTCCATGTTTCGATGCCGGAGCAGGGATGTAAGTTTGACAAGAATATCTCAGACTGAGCGATTGAGGTGTTGTGTTGCTGGTTGTAATAATGAACATAGTGGTCGTCATTTACTCCCGACATCTGAGCAGCTGAAGATGCAGAAGATTACGTTTGTTTGTGAAGGGAATGCGCCTCCCGATCTACATATATCCGTCTGTGTTCACACAAATCATTCGTGATCCAGCTTCACTTACAGCAGAAGTGAGTATAAGGGTTTTTTTATAAATCTTTGCGATCGCCTTTACTTATAACATGGCAGTTAGCAAGTTTAGCGACTAAACGCGGCTAAAGTAAACAGGCTCGTCACTCCACAGAGAGAAGAGAGGGGCGGGGCGAGCAGAGCTCATTTGCATTTAAAGCAGCCTCGACCAGAACAGGATGATTTTTGCAGAGCTGATTTTGACAAGGTAAAAAGGGTGTTGTTTTACAAAACCACTGAGAATTTTTAATCAAAGTATATTATAGACTTTTCATTAAGACCTTAAAGATCATATCAACTTGTGGAAAATGGGCATCCGATGACCCCTTTAAGAGTAAAACAACATACATAAACAAAACCAAATTAAACCCTGCGACTCGTGACGATACACTGATGTCCTAAGACACAAAACGATCGGTTTGTGTGAGAAACTGAACAGTATTTATATCATTTTATAAATGATATAAATACTAAAATTTGCACAATATTAGGCTCAAAATTCATAAAACACATGAGGCAATAATGGCATAATCTAATGACACAAGAAATAATAAAACATAAAACTTCACATTTAATCAGTCACTTTCCATTTCTTTGTAAATATATGTAATTAAAGGAGAAGTTCACTTCCAAAACAAAGATTTACATATAACGTACTCACCTCCTTGTCATCCAAGATGTTCATGTCTTTCTTTCTTCAGTCGTAAAGAAGTTGTTTCTTGAGGAAAACATTTCAGCATTTTTCAACATATAATGGACTGATATGGTGCCCTGATTTTGAACTTTAAAAATGCGGATTAAAATGATCCCAAATGCGGTTGTAAACGATCCCAGCTGAGGAAGGTCTTACCTTGCTCTCCTTGAACTCTGTGTTTTCTGGCTCAAGACAGTTAGGGTATGTCAAAAAACTCTGATTGCATAAAAGTATATAAATTGTATTATTTTTATGAAAATAACTGATCGTTTCACTAGATAAGACCCTTCCTCCTCGGCTGGGATCATTTACAACCGCATTTGGGATCGTTTGAAACCGCATTTAAACTGCATTTAAGTTGGAAGTTCAAACTCGGGGCACCGTATCAGTCCATTATATGTTAAAAAATGCTGAAATGTTTTCCTCAAAAAACATAATTTCTTTACGACTGAAGGAAGAAAGACATAAACATCTTGGATGACAGGGGGGTGAGTTCATTATCTGTAATTTGTTGTTCTGGAAGTGGACTTCTCCTTTAAAGGGGTAGTTCACCCAAAACTGAAAATTTGATGTTTATCTGCTTGCCCCCGGGGCATCCAAGATGTAGGTGACTATATATATATATATATATATATATATATATATATATATGTATGTATATATATATATATAAATATATATGTGTGACCCTGGACCACAAAACCAGTCTTAAGTCGCTAGGGTATATTTGTAGCAACAGCCAAAAATATATTGTTTGGGTCAAAATTATTGATTTTTCTTTTATGCCAAAAATCATTAGGAAATTAAGTACACACACATACACACTACCACTCTGTAATCTGTAATCTGTAATATTGCAAAATGTTATTACAATGTAAAATAATGTTTTTTATTTTAATATACTTTAAAATGTTATTTATTTCTGTGATGCAAAGCTGAATTTTCATCAGCTGTTACTCCAGTCTTAAGTGTCACATGATCCTTCAGAAATCATTCTAATATACTGATTTATTATTAGAATTGTCTTATAAAAAAATATAAGTGTATTTATTTTTACACTAAGAAAAGTGCATAAAGAAATACACAAATATAATATATATATAAAAATAATATAGCAAGTGTTGTAAATATGTTATAATTGTTTACATATTATTTTAGATTATTCATATATTTACATATGTTTTAGATTATATTTATATATTACATTTTGTTTTAATTTTATAAAAGTATATTACATTTATTATTTATATATATTTTATAAAAGTGTATTTATATGCAATAGATAGACAGATAGATAGATATTAGATGTAAATGTTTTAAACATTAGTGTGTAACTCGTGTTTCAGACATGAATGATTCGTCAAATCATGTAAGTTCTGCTCAGTAGCTTAATTACACAAGTCATTTGAATATTTATTAATTCATGTCATACTGACAGTAATTATCACATCATCATTCCCTGATAACCTGCTTTTTCCATGTTCAGTGAACACGCTGTAGATGTGGAGTCTAGACGTCCGAAACAGCTGTACGGCTAATGAATCTTTGCGAAATGTCACATATGCCAGAAATGGCTTGTGGCCTTTAAAGTTAATTCTCGAAGCGCTGTGAGGAACAGACGAGCAGAGAGAAATCTGAGAGAAATCCAAGAGCCGACCAGCCATTTGTACCTATATACAATGAGACGGCAGCTGTGTGCATGTGTGCGAATATTTCATATTCTTAGCAGCACGAACACTGGAAATATGATCGAAATGCTTATTTGGACAGTTGTATTTTTCGGACACATGCTCAATGCGGGAGCCCCTTGATAAGAGCTATTTCCAGGCCTCAAATGGCACGTTTGCTGTCAGACAATGCAAACATTTGTCTCGGGTCCAACACATGAGCGTTTAGCTCTCTGATATTTGCTGTGTGGACGTTTTGCCACATGCCTTTGTGTCCAGAAGGGTTATACAGTTATTCTAGGGCTGCACGATTAATTGTAATAAAACCGAAATTGCAGTAAGGCTTAATGGAATTATCAAATCACAAAGGCTGTAGTTTAATTAAATAAATGCATGCAATGCATGTTTTGACGTGAAGCATGTCACTGTGTTCATTTACACACAAGCAGATCATGATCAGTGTTTTCAGAGTCTCAGTTCACAGTAAATGCTGAAGAAACTGCTTTTTTTTTATTTAGTGATAATAAATATATAATAATAATTTTTAAAATTCTTATAGTTTATTACTATTTTATTATATTATAATATATTTATTATTTTATTTATTTATTTGTTTAGTGCTGTCAAATGGTTAATCGCAATTAATTGCATCCAAAATAAAAGTATATATATATATATATATATATAAATATTTACATTATTTACATGTGTATTTTTATTGAATATATAATCGTAACATATTTTTCTTAAATATATCCATGCATGTGTGTGTGCATTTATATATAGATAATAAATATACACAGTACACACACATATATTATGTACAAAAACTTTTTTTTTGGATGTGATTAATCGTGATGTTTTTATAATCTTATTGTTTATTACTATTTTATTATATTATAATATATTTATTATTTTATTATTTATTTGTTAAGTGCTGTCAAATGATTAATCGCAATTAATTGCATCCAAAATAAAAGTTTTTGTTTATATAATATACGTGTGCGTACTGTGTGTGTGTGTGTGTGTGTGTGTGTGTGTGTGTGTGTATATATATATATATATATATATATATATATATACTATTTATATATAATGTGATTAATCGTTTGACTGCACTAATAATAGTAAGTATTATTATGTAATACTATTGTATGCAATAATAGTAAGTATTATTTTTTTTTTTTAATACTTGATTTTTTAATTTTCATATTTTGTTTTTTTTTAGCCATTTTTAGATTTTTATTAATTAATAATAATAATGCTAACAACATTAATAATAATGAAAATCCTAATTTTATAAACATAAAGATATATAATCACAGATTTTTGGGTAAATTATGCAGCCTTACAAACAAGCACAGCAAATCTGGATTTTAAAAAAAAATCACAATCAGTTTTATCAGAATAATCATCAAAAATAAATAAATTTTTCCCCTTCAAATCGTGCATTTTCATGCTATTTTTATTTTTTTATTTAGTAATAATAATAGTAATTTTTATAAATATTTTTTATTTTATTTAGTTTTTATTTCATTATTTCATTAAGTAATAATAATAAAAATTATAATTTTAGTTATTATTATTATTATTATTATATTTAAATTTTTTTTTAGAGACAAAATGATAAATAATCACAATATTTTGGCCAAATTATGCAGACCTATAAATAAGCACTTCTTTTTTTTCTTTTTTTTTTTTGCATTTCATTGCTGTAACAATTTTCACTACAAAACCCCCAGCTCTTTTTTTAAAGAAGAACATTTTTTAAGGCCTACATTATTGCAAATTACTGTCTGACATTTTATCATTGTTGATGTCATTGTTGAACTAAATTTCATTTGTTGTGTTTGCTAAATCAGCTTATACTTCTTGTTAATGATATGATCAAATTCAGGGAGCCTTCATAATCACATCAGATCTAATGTTGTTACTCGCTTCTCAGAAACTGCTGTACATGTTGTATATTTGGACAAGGCTGTCTATTTAGGCATTTTGGCACTTTTAGCACACACTTGATGCTGTTGTTGACACTGCTGACGTCAGCACATTCAAGTCATCTGCAGTTGAACAGAGAATAGCAGTTGATTCTCTCATGACTTTGCTTTTACGCTGCTAAATAATGTGTCCGCTGAGATTTGTAGTGTTAGAATACTGTAACATAACTTTCTGGAAATGTGCGTATTAATTATTTCTCGCTGCATCTGCTCCTGTGGGATTACTGATTCACTTTCAAGTAATCCCACACATATATACACACACACTTACTGTGAGTGGTCTGCTGCAGTCATTGGCCGTCTGACGCTGCTGCAGATCTTAGCAACGGCACACGAGTGACAGCAGAGATTCTCTCAGTCCTCAGAGATTTCACATTTCTGCAGATACTCTTACTTCTGACACACAGCGATGCATTTATTCTTTATGCATGCATTATGCTTCATATGCATGCTTTCATTGCAGTTTTTGGTTGATTTTGACTTTGATACCTGACTAAAATATCATGATACTACTACTGAGCCGATACTATGAAAAAACAGAACAACAGGAAAAGCAACTGAATAATAGATGATCCAAATGGAGATCATAGTTATTTTATCTATTAAAACAAAGCATTTCATCCCCCCTTTGAAAAAATAAAATAAAATAATAATAATCACATTACGTGCCACTACACAGGATTATGGTGAACAACTACCAAATCTACAGATATGTAGAGATCTTTGCTATATTGGTATATATATAGTAATACTTATTTCATGATATAGTAATTTTATTTCACAACAACAATTTATATCATGGCATAGTCATTTTCTGTTATTTTATCTTTGTTATTAATAATAAGAACCTAGATGCAAGTAATAAACTAAAAGACAACTACAATAAAAACAAAGACAAAAAAGAAGTACAACTTTTTTTGGATGCGATTAATCACGATTAATCATTTGACAGCACTAATTTCATTATATTTTATATTTTTATAGTTTCTTTTATATAGAAGTAATAATAGTAAGTATTATTCTTATAATTTTTTAAAATACTTTATTTTGTTTTTATTTTGTCACTTTTAGATTTTTATTAAGTAATAATAATAATCCTAACAACAACAATAATAATTAAACTCATAATTTCATAAACAATGATATATAATCACAGATTTTTGGGCAGATTATGCAGCCTTACAAACAAGCACAGCACATCTGCATTTAAAAAAAAATCACAATCAGTTTTATCAGAATAATCATCAAAAATTAATTTTTTTCCCCCCTACAAATCATGCATTTTCATGCAATTTTTATTTTTTTATTTCGTAATAATAATAGTAATTTTTATAATTATTTATTAAATCAGTTTTATTTTTTTCTAAATTCCATTTAAATTTTCATGCATTTTTAGACTTTATTTTAATGGTTACATAAAAATATTTATGTAATTTTATACACTATTTCATAAACAATGATTATACTTCATTTTATTTTTACTTTTTACTTTTTTTTTTTTTTTTTATTTATTTATATGTGAGCCTGGACCACAAAACCTTAAGACCAAAGTCTTAAGTATCACGGGTATATTTGTAGCAATAGCCAAAAATACATTGTATTGGTCAAAATTATAAATTTTTGTTTTATGCCAAAAACCATTAGGATATTAAGTAAAGATCATGTTCCATGAAGATATTTTGTAAATTTCCTAACATAAATATAGGGAAATTTCATTTTTGATTAGTAATATGCATTGCTAAGAAGTTATTTTGGACAACTTTTCTCAAAATTTTGATTTTTTTGCACCCTCAGATTTTTAAGTAGTTGTATCTTGGCCAAAAATTGTCCTATCTTAACAAATACACCAATGGAAAGCTTATTTATTCAGCTTTCAGATGATTTTTGACAAAAAATTGACCATTATAACTGGTTTTGTGATCCAAGGTCACATATATATTTTATTTATATAAAAATATTACGTCTATATATCTGTCTACATCTATATCTGTATATAGATGTAATATATCACCCATTCACTTACATTTCATTAGAATGTGCACAGTCTAAAAAAATCTTTGTTTACAAATGGACTGAAATTAATATAAAATGTACTCTATTTTCAGGTTTATATGAAAATAAATATGTTTTAGATGTTTGTACCTCACTGTATGTGTATATGTATTTGTGATCCACTTGAATGATCACAAATGAGATGTTCACAATTTTCTGAAACTAAATGAGACTTATTTTGCACAATATTTTGGTTACAGACAGAAAATCAAATAATCCAGTGACACAAGGAGAAACTTAAAATGTCACATTTAATTCACTGTTACTTTATTTATTTGTAATTAATTATTTGTGAGATTTACTTCGGGAATTAGTGAATTTGTCAGTGTAATATTAGGTCCCACATGATCTTTCATTTGAGCTGAATAACATTTTCAGAAGGTTTAGTACCTTTTTCTTTTTCTTTCTCTCTTTTTTTTTCAGTTCTCTAGTGAAAAATAAATATTCCAAAATGTATTTAAAATACATTTATGTCATGCTAAGTACACTGTAAATACATTTGCATATTATGCGCTTAATAAAAATATCCTGCAGTTGCACTTTTAGTATGTTAAACTGGTGTACTTACGTAATGCACTTTAATTGTGCAGAAGTAATGCTGAAGTCCAACTAAAGTTATACTTAAGTGTATTTGATTGTGCTAAAGTTGAACTATTGCTAAGTATACTTCAGGTACACTTTATATTTATATATATTTTGCATTTAAAGAACAATAGTATTTAAAGATCATGTAGTACATACAGTACAATATAATCCTCATCAATAGTGACATTAAAACATATTTTAGGCCTAATATTAAGAAATGTGCATTGTGCACAAGTAGTACTCCAAATAAAGTTTAATTACAGTAAGTCAGGAGCGATATTTCACCAAGTATTTTAGACTTTAACTATACTTAGTATAAAATAAATGCATTTTAATTTTTTTTTTTTTTTACTAGGGTTGTATTTGGTAATCTTTGTTGTCAGTATCTTACACCACTTGTCAGCTCTGTTCGATCTTTTTTTCTCTGTGAAGTTCGATTCACCCATCAGTTTCTCTGAATAAACTGTAAAATGACCATAATAATCTTAAAATGGCCAAATACTGGCTAATTAGTCTGCCTTTTTGTGACTAGTTCACTCTTACTTTAGTCTTACCTCAGTTCTAATATAATAAAAATATTAATATACTGATATTTTGGTTATTATATTCCAGAATCCACTGACTGCACTTCTGTTTTTCAATAATTTGGGTTAGATATATATTTATGCATACAGTATTATCTACTTGGTACAGTCAGCTGCTCATTATTGCACAATTAACCCCTTCAGACTGACTAATAATGCTTTGCTTTGAGTTCTGATGACCCTAAAAATGATCTACTGTTTGTACATAACCTTTGTATCTCATGAATATCAGAATTATAATAACCATCAGCCCCCCTTTTTTATCAGAAAAGCCCGTAATGCTTGAGCTCTGAGAGTGTGTTTGTGTTGTTGGTGCAGTTTAATTCAGATTCAGACAAACAGATCAGGAATCTGTCAGATTTGTCCGGGTTTCTGAGCGTGTGAAGGTCAGGATGAATGTAGAGCTGCTGCTGCAGTATCTGATGAATCTGAGAGATCCAGATGAGCGGATGCAGGAATCAGAGGGGAGGAGGAAGTTTATTAGGATGAATGATGATCAGTGGCTCGAGGTGTCAGATTATGTCTGTGGAGAGGAGCTGAGAAAGATGATTCACCCACAGTAACTCAGATTTCTCAGACTGACCCTGAAATAGTTTTTTTAAATGTACATTTTTGTGTATATATATATATATATAGTTAACCAAAATAAGAGGGATCATACAAAATGCACGTTATTTTTTTTATTTAGTGCTGACCTGATTAAGATATTTTACATAACAGATGTTTACATATAGTCCACAAGACAAAATAACAGTTGAATTTATAAAAATGACCCCATTCAAAAGTTTACATACACTTGATTCTTAATACTGTGTTGTTGCCTGAATGATCCACAGCTGTGTTTTTTTGATTTAGTGATAGTTGTTCATGAGTCCCTTGTTTGTCCTGAACAGTTAAACTGCCTGCTGTTCTTTTGGTTCATTTGTTCTTTAGTTTTCAGCATTTTTATGTATTTGAATCCTTTCCAACAATGACTGTATGATATTGAGATTCATCATATGCAACTATTACAGAAGGTTCAAACACTCACTGATGCTCCAGAAGGAAACACGATGCATTACGAGACGGGGGGTGAAAACGCTTTGAATTTGAAGATCAGGGTAAATTTCACTTATTTTGTCTTCTGGGAAACATGTAAGTATCTTCTGTAGCTTCGGAAGGGCAGTACTAAATGAAAAAAATATGATATTTAGGAAAAATAAGAAAAATGTACACATCTTCATTCTGTTCAAAAGTTTTCACCCCCATCTCTTAATTCATGGTTTTTCCTTCTGGAGTATTAGTGAGCGTTTGAACATTCTGTAATAGTTGCATATGAGTCCCTCAGTTGTCCTCAGTGTGAAAAGATGCATCTCAAAATCATAAATTAACATTTTGCAGATTCTGCAAGGTGTGTGTAAACTTTTGACCTCAACTGTGACCTATATATATATATATATATATATATATATATAGGTAGGTAGATGGATAGATAAATAGATATGTGTATGTGTGTGTGTGTGTGTTTTTATAAAGTTTTATATAAAATAACTGGAATATATTTTACAGGAAAATATTTTAGTCTTTCTAATTCAAAATTTCCCGTTTAATTAAATGATTATATTATTAATTGATTACACACATTTAATATAAATTATTTTAGTATAATTTAGATGCTATTATAGTTTTTAATATTATAGTTTAATATTTTCAATCAGTTTTAATGTTTATATTTTCTGTTTTCATTTTAAAGTTTTAGTAATTGTATGTGTTTTTGTCATTTTGTTTATTTTATATATATGTGTGTGTGTCTATATAGTTTCATGGATTTTCATTTCAGTTGTAGTTATGGTTTTTAAGTGCATGAAGTTGAAAAAACTATGTTTTATATTATTTTAGTTACCTTTTATTTACTTTTTCTTCTTTTTTTTTTTTTTAATAATGTTTTTATTTTTAGTTTTGGTTTAAATCGACTACTAATAATATTAGCAAAATATAATATTGCTATTCCTTTGTAATTATTTGTGAAATTTACTAGCAGTTTCTTCTTGAAAATAGTTTCAAAGTAAGTTTCTAAACCAAATTTTATTGAAACATTTAGTACCATAGAAAAAGTGAAGAAGAATAAGATAGAATTAATTTGCTATTATATATTTATTTTATGTTTATTTGTTATTTAAATATTTAATATGTCATCCTGGGATGGGTGAATAACATTTTCAGAAGGTTTAGCACATTTTAACCATTTTATTGTTTTGTTGTTGTTTTGTTTTCGTTTGCATTTTGTACCATGCTTTTTGACTGTGTTTTACGGCTCTTTTTCTCTTTTCAGCTCTTCTCAAGTTTGCTTTGACCTCTCTGGACTCTCTTTGATCTCGATCTATAAATAGATTTTCCTTCACATTAGATTTCAGCGTGAGTTTGGGACAGCGATTGCTCCATTAATTCTGTTTGAAATGAGATGTCAGTGTCCGTTCTGCTAATTGACTTTTACGACAGGGCTCTGATGGACTCATCAGTCTCTTCCTCTGATCTCTGGCTTTACACCTCCATCAACACAAACCAAAAACTCTCCAGATGGCCTCAGCGCTGAAACACGGCTGCTAAGGCCTTATTAACTGCTTGCAAGGCGGTTGTGAAATGTCATTTGTGTCTGTAGCACGAGCGTTTAGTGTACTTAGTGTGCGCGGTCAGTTCAGATCCGTACGCGTGAGAATGAGCTGCAGCGCTGCCTGAGCGAACACCATTAATAACAGTGTGCCATCTTTAAAATGAGGTTTGTGGCCAAGGTGAGGCGTGTTAGTGGAGAACATGGAGAATTATGGGTCTAATAGCAGCCGTCGCACTTCACTGAGGATCGTGTCTCTCTCTCTCTGTTCCCTCTCGTCATCTTCATTGTTTTCTTTTCTCTAAATCCTGCCTGTTCATTCTCTCGTTGTCTTTAAAGAGGCCACTGAGAGCAACAGTCGGGTTGCAGAGGTAAAATCCCATTCATTGTCTCCACAGAGAAATTGATTTTCATCGATGCCGTATAAACCTCTCAAGGTTCACCATGAGCTCCAAAGCTCTTAAGAGATGATTTATGATTCTCAAGTCAGTGCAGTTTGCCCTCTTTTAAAGGGATAGTTCACCCAAAAATGAAATTTTCTAATAATAGAAACTTCAATGATTCAGTGACTCACCCATAAATAATGCTTAACTTGTTACATTACTGAATGAATCAGCATTTTTGAACAAATCTTTTAAATGAATGATTCAGTGACTCGCTCATAAATACTTCACTTGTTCCATTACTGAATGAATCAGTGTTTTGAAGGAATCTTTTAAATAAATGATTCAGTGACTCACTTATAAATACTTCACTTGTTCCATTATTTAATTAATCTGAGTTTTTGAACAAAACGTTTAAATGAATGATTCAATGACTCACCCATAAATACTTCACTTGCTCCATTACTGAATGAATCAGCATTTTTAACGAGTCTTTTAAACGAATGATTCAATGACTCACCCATAAATACTTCACTTGTTCCATTACTGAATGAATCAGCATTTTTGAATGATTTTTTTAAATGAATGATTCAATGACTCACTCATAAATACTTGTTCAATTACTGAATGAATCAGCATTTTTTAATGAATTTTTAAAATGAATGATTCAATGACTCACTCATAAATACTTCACTTGCTCCATTACTGAATGAATCAGCATTTTTAACGAGTCTTTTAAATGAATGATTCAATGACTCACCCATAAATACTTCACTTGCTCCATTACTGAATGAATCAGCATTTTTAACGAGTCTTTTAAATGAATGATTCAATGACTCACTCATAAATACTTCACTTGCTCCATTACTGAATGAATCAGCATTTTTTAATGCATGTTTTAAATGAATGATTCAGTGACTCATTCAGATATTTTAAATGAATGATTCAGTGACTCAAAAATACTGATTCAATGACTTATTCATAAATACTTGTTCAATTACTGAATGAATCAGCATTTTTGAATGAATTTTTAAAATGAATGATTCAATGACTCACTCATAAATACTTGTTCAATTACTGAATGAATCAGCATTTTTTAATGCATGTTTTAAATGAATGATTCAGTGACTCATTCAGATATTTTAAATGAATGATTCAGTGACTCAAAAATACTGATTCAATGACTCACTCATAAATACTTGTTCTATTACTGAATGAATCAGCATTTTTAACGAGTCTTTTAAACGAATGATTCAGTGACTCACCCGTAAATACTTTACTTGTTTTAATTACTGAATGAATCAGCATTTTTGAACAAATCTTTTAAACAAATGATTCAATGACTCATTCAGATATTTTAAATGAATGATTCAATGACTCAAAAATACTGATTCAATGACTTATTCATAAATACTTGTTCCATTACTGAATGAATCAGCATTTTTAACGAGTCATTTAAACGAATGATTCAATGACTCACCCATAAATACTTCACTTGTTCCGTTACTGAATGAATCAGCATTTTTTTAATGAATGTTTTAAATGAATGATTCAGTGACTCACTCATAAATACTTTACTTGTTCAATTACTGAATAAATCAACATTTTTGAACAAATCTTTTAAATGAATGATTCAATGACAAATATATTTTTTAACAGTAACTTGTCGCCACCTAGTGGCAAAACAATGTAATCATCATTGTAATCAACAAACGTTATTTGCCAATTTGAAGCGAAAATTACTTTAAAAAAATGATTTGCTGTATTTTGATAGCTACCATAGACATCAGTGTTTATATCCGACCTATAAACGTTTATCCCAGAACTTGTGTGATAATATGAGTGATTTTAAGACAGAAATAATACTGTGTGATTGAAAAGACTTTGTCAAAGGTTTAATAGACACACAATTTGTTTTCATTTAGAAATAAGATTGCATGGGTGATTGAATCGAGATTGCGATCATTTAACGATTAATCACACTGCTCTATCTCTGAGTAAATTAAAAACTACCCCCTTAACTCTTTCTCTATCCATGTGTTATCAGCTGGACTTTGGTTGTCATTCGTCACATTAAATCCCTGTGCTCTCGTTTATCTGTAGAGATGAAGGACAGATGAAGATCTCTATATATAGACTCGGTGAGAGAGGTAAAGTGCAGGTCGTAGACAGAAGAATGGATAGAAACGAGCTGGAGAGGTTAATAGACTGACAGAAGGATTGTAGTGATGGTCACCACGTGACCTT
This sequence comes from Labeo rohita, assembly GCF_022985175.1. Lineage (NCBI taxonomy): Eukaryota > Metazoa > Chordata > Actinopteri > Cypriniformes > Cyprinidae > Labeo > Labeo rohita. Next base: position 31,920,361 of record NC_066888.1, read on the forward strand.
TGACCTGTACATTCGGCTGAGGCATTCGAGTTATTTTTGAGGATACATGTGCTCAGTCTGATTTGAATAATCTCTGTCATATGCATTTTCTGTCTCTGTGATAGTAGGTGTTGCATTTTATTCACTGCTGTGTGATTTCACCTGCTGCGGTCCAGCGGTCGGCGGTGAATGCTTTGAGCGACAGCTTTAAATCCGACCGCGTGATTAGTGGCACCTTGTAAAGGGCGTCTTTGTAAAGCACGGTCAGTAATTGCTGCAGATGGCGGCTGTTAACAGCACTGCAGCAGAAAGCCTGTCAATCAATACCGGCGCATCTGCTCGACTCCACCCGCACCGTCACTTATCAAACCATTACTAACGTTGCCATTCAATAAACTCAGTTCATCAGGCTACGCTGCAAAAATAAACAAGAAAAAATCCAATACAAATATCTAACAATCAAGAGAAGCAGAAAGACTGAAGATATGAAGTGCTGTTGTCTGAAAAATGTATCAAAATGAATTGAGTTTTTACTTTGAACAAAAACAAATATCTGTCAGTGGGGTCAGAAAAATAATCTTAATTCAAAGGAAAATCGAGTTTGTTTTACCTTTACTTCACTGACAGAAAATTGTTATTTTTTTAAGCATAAACTCATGTAATTTTGAGATTTCTTTAATTTAATTTTTTTCTTCTTTTTCAGAAAATTAATAAGACTTGCATTTCCACTTTGAAATACTAGTATAGTTTTATTAATATTTTGAATTAGATTTAATCCACTTTCATTTTAATTTCAGTTAATCATAATTTATAAATAATTTATTTATTTATATATATATACATACATACATATATATATATATATATATATATAAATAAATAAATAAATATATATATTTATATTTATATATATATATATATAATTAATATAAATATATATATATATATATATATATATAAACAAGACTTGCATTTCCACTTTGAAATACTAGTATAGTTTTATTAATATTTTGAATTAGATTAAATTTTTTTCATAACTTCCACTTTAATTTTAACTTTTAATTATAATTAATAATAACTTTTAATTTCATTTTAATTTGTTAATTATATATATATATATATATATATAAACAAGACTTGCATTTCCACTTGCAGTTCCAATTTCATTTTTTTAGTTAATTCTATATATATATATATATATATATATATGTATGTGTGTGTGTGTGTGTGTGTGTGTGTGTGTATATATATATATGTATATATATAAACAAGACTTGCATTTCCACTTTTTACATACATAAAGAGAGATACAGATAATAAATAGATTTGATACCATATATATAGATAGTTTTTATTCATTTTTATTTCATTTTTATTTTCAGTTATTTTAGTTCACCAAGTTAAGCTAAATTAAAATGAGAAATGCTAACTATAATATTTTTTATATTCTTTTTCATTTCATTTAATTTCTATTGTATTTCCAGTAACAAAAATGTTTTTTGAAAATTATTTTAGGTTTAGTTTTAGTTTACTATAATAACCCTGCTCTCTCTTGATTATTTGATCATGCACCAGTCGTTCCAAATTTATACAAATAAATAAATAAATAGCAATATTTATACTATTTTTTTGAAAGAAGTCTCTTCTGCTCACCAAGGCTGCTTTTATTGAATAAAAAAATACATTAAAAATTCTGATATATTATTGTAATTTAATAGCTCTGTTTTCTATGTGAATATCTGTTAAAATGTAATTTATTTCTGTGATGCGCAGCTGAATTTTCAGCATCATTACTCCAGTCTTCAGTGTCACATGATTCTTCAGAAATCATTCTAATATGCTGATTTGCTGCTCAAGAAACATTTCTGATTATTAGCAATGTTAAAAGCAGTTGTGCAGCTTTATATCTTTGTGGAAACTAAGATGCATTTTATTCTTTTAGATTCTTTGATAAATAGAAAGTTCAAAAGAACATAATTTTAACGCATCCTTGTTGAATAGAAGTAATTTCTTTCAAAAACTAAGATGGCAACTAGTCACCATTCACTGAATTAATGGTTTCACATGCTCTTTTTGAATAGCAGGCACTGTATAGTACACACTAATATTGCATCGTCACCGTGATCTCCATAAAATTGAGTCTGGAGCACTTCTCTTATGAATACACCTCCTGAATAACACGTTTATGAAGATCCATTAGCTGAACATATCGAAATCCTGAGGAGTGCAATCCGATCATATGCTTCAGCACATTCGGATGGAAGATCCAGACAGATGAAATTACCCAGCGTCCCCTCTGACCAGCTTCCCAAAAATGCTTTCAGCAGGATTTGGGCGATCAGGTTATCCTGGATTAGAGCAGATTAGATTTGATTATGGGATCAGAAGAAATTTACTATGGGATTAACAGAGCTGATTAACACACACGCATAGTGCACATATACAATGAAAATCCCATCTGAACACAGATAAACACGCAGCCTGTAGCGGTGAAACGTCTTTGTGTCAGTTTTTGAACGTGTCAACCTTTTGCGTTATTTAGAACGACACGTTTTTGGACAAATTCTGCAGCGTTTGTGTTTCAGATGTGGATGTTTTCTCAAATCATGTGTCTTGTTCGACAGCAGCACCAACATTTTCTTTAGAAAATATTAAAGTGTTTTTAGTTTTCATATTTAGGCTTCATACAATTTTTATTCAGGCTTATAAAATATTAAAAATGTAAACAAATGCAAAGCGATCTTAAGAAACCAACATCTCACTGCTTGTTGGGGTTTTGCTGCTTATGTTGTATAACACACATACACACACTGTAATATGTGACTCATATGACAAGTCATGATGACTCTTTATATGACTCTAATCCTCTATGACTTTTCTTTCCATATTGGGATGCATCTCACAAGTCTTATTAAACCCCAAAACCTAAGTAATATTTTTTATATACAGTACTGTGCAAAAGTTTTAGGCCACTAGTATTTTCACCAGCTAAAAATGGTTTAAAGTAAGTTATTTCTATCTTTTGCTGTAGTGTGTCAGTAGGAAACATCAGTTTACATTTCCAAACATTCTGCCATTAATTGTAATAATCTAGTGAGATTTTTGTTTGCACAAGGAGTCTGACAACAGCCAGTGCTCCACACAGATCTGATCTCATCATCATCCAGTCTGTCTCTGGAATGACATGAAGAAACAGAAAAACTGAGACAGACTAAATCCAGAAGAACTGTGGCAACATCTCCAAGATGTTTCAAGTAACCTACCTGCAAAGCTACCTGAAAAACTATGCACAAGTGCACATAGGGCAAAAGCTGCTTTAAACTCAAAGGATGGTCACATCAGATGCTTATTTATTTTAGTTAATAGAAGTTCTTTGATAAAGAAAATCTATTTATGACATTGTTTTTGACAGCATCCTTATTTTATGTGCCTAACTGCCTAACATTTTAACAGCACTGTAGCTTTGTAGGTGTAGGTCTCTTAAAGCATCGTGGAGATGTTGCCACAGTTCTTCTGGATTTAGTCTGTCTCCGTTTTTTCTGTTTCTTAAGACAGACTGGATTGAATGATGGAGAGATCAGATCTCTGTTTGCACAAGGAGTCTGACAACAGCCTGTGCTCCATACAAAAATCTCACTGGATTATTACAATTAATGGAAAAATGAATGTTTAGAAATGTAAACTGATGTTTCCTACTGACACACTACAGCAAAAGATAGAAATAACTTACTTTAAACCATTTTTTAGCTGGTGAAAATACTAGTGGCCTAAAACTTTTGCACAGTACTGTATATATATATATATATATATATATATATATATATACACACTACCGTTCAAAAGTTTGGGGTAGGTAAGACTTGTAATAGTCTTTAAAGAAGTCTCTTATGCTCATCAAGGCTGCATTTATTTGATTAAAAATATAGAAAAAAACAGTAATATTGCAAAATGTTTTTACAATATGAAATAATGTTTTTTATTTTAACATACTTTAAAATAGAATTTATTCCTGTGATGAAAAGCTGAATTTTTATCAGCTGTTACTCCAGTCTTAAGTGTCACATGATCCTTCAGAAATCATTCTAATATGCAGATTTATTATTAGAATGATCAATGTTGGATAATATCAACAGTTGTGCTGCCAAATATTTTTTGGAACCTGTGATTTTCAAGTTTAAAAAGTACCAAGTATAATTTTATAACAATGTAAATTATTTATTATTAACTTTTAATAAACTTTTAATTATTAACTTAATACATCCTTGGTGAATAAAAGTATTAATTTCTTAAAAAAAAAAAAGAAACAATAAAACTGTACTGACCCCAAACTTTTGAACGGTAGTGTATATATATATATATATATATATAATTGTTTGCAGTCACTTTTTATTTTTATTTTTTTGCAGAATTTCATAGAGAAAATATATATTTATCATTTTTAATTTTTTTTATTTAGGGAAAATTTTGTTTAATTTTAATTACAATGGTTTTGATTAGATTCTCAATACTAATACAAATTATTTAAATAACAATAATTTCAAAGAAAGAATAGTTCACTTGTCATAAAAATAATGTCCAAATTCTGAAAATTATTACTGTTCAAAAAGTAATTAATGAAAAAAAAAATTAATGACTTATTACTGTAATATTATTTAAATAAATTTAATATATCTTCTATTTTCTCATTACTATATGTGTGTGTGCAATTTAAATAAATTTTATATATCTTTATTTTCTATTAAATATCTTTATTTTACATTGCAGTAACAATTAAAAAAACAAACAAATTAATTTTCATAAAGTAATTTTATAATTCTGAAATTATTACCATTTTGTATTCATTTTAATTATATTAATAAATATAATAAATAAATTTCTCTATGGAAAAATAAAATAAAATATTGATTTTCATTAGATTCTCATTAATGAGATATTTAAATGCTTACTTAATTTGTTTGGCATTACAGTAACATGGATTCTGGAGAAAAATGATTTAAATTTAATAAAAATAATGTCAAATCTATGTCAAATTTAGTGATGAACTGAAAGTAAAATTTCAAAGTCTGGGAGCAAAATGGTGATGCTGAAACCACATATTCAATGCAACTAGTGATGCACTGAAATTTTGGCAACCAAATTATTTCACCCAAAACAGCAATTTTCTGTTTCATGCAACATGCTAACAACATGCTAATTATGTTACCAATGTTAAAACATGCTAGCAAAAATGTTAGCAACAGGCTAATCATGTTAACAACATGACATCAACATGCTAATTGTGTTAGAAATATGTTAGCAACATGTCAACAACATGCTAATCATGTTACCAATGTTAAAACATGCTAGCAAAAATGTTAGCAACAGGCTAATCATGTTAACAACATGACATCAGCATGCTAATTGTGTTAGAAATATGTTAGCTACATGCTAACATCATGCTAATCAATTTACCAATGTTAAAACATGCTAGCAAAAATGTTAGCAACATGCTAATCATATTAACAACATGACATCAACATAATAATTATGTTAGAAATATGTTAGCAAATGGTAACTGCATGCTAATCAAGTTACCATAGTTAAAACATGTTAGCAAAAACGTTAGCAACTTGCTAATCATGTTAACAACATGACATCAACATGCTAATTGTGTTAGAAATATGTTAGCAACATGTTAACAACATGCTAATCATGTTACCAATGTTAAAACATGCTAGCAAAAACGTTAGCAACTTGCTAATCATGTTAACAACATGACATCAACATGCTAATTGTGTTAGAAATATGTTAGCAACATGCTAACAACTTGCTAATCATATTAACAACATGACATCAACATAATAATTATGTTAGAAATATGTTAGCAACATGCTAACTGCATGCTAATCAAGTTACCATAGTTAAAACATGCTAGCAAAAGCGTTAGCAACTTGCTAATCATGTTAACATGACATCAACATGCTAATTGTGTTAGAAATATGTTAGCAACATGTTAACAACATGCTAATCATGTTACCAATGTTAAAACATGCTAGCAAAAACGTTAGCAACTTGCTAATCATGTTAACAACATGACATCAACATGCTAAATATGTTAGAAATATGTTAGCAACATGTTAACAACATGCTAAACAAGTTACCAATGTTAAAACATGCTATCAAAAACATTAGCAACAGGCTTATCATGTTAACAACATGACATTAATGTGCTAATTATGTTAAAAACATGTTAGCAACATGCTAACGACATAACATCAACATACATGTTAACAACATGCTAATCATGTTACTAATGAAATAAAACATTTAAAAAAACACATTAACGAAAATATTACCAACATGCTAATCATGTTAACATGATATCGTCGTGGTAATTATGTTAGAAATATGTTAGCAACATGCTAATCATGTTTTAAACATGTTAACAAATTGTTAAACATGCTGGCAAAATGCTAACATGTTAATCATGTTAAAGAACATGTTAGCAACATGCTAACATATGTTAACCATGTTAGAAACATACCAACAACACAATAATCATACTAACAATGTGTTAAAACATGTTAGCAACATGTTAACATATGCTAATCATGCTAACAACATGTTATTATGTTGACAAAATGTCAACAACACAGTCATACTAACAATGTGTCAAAACATCGTAGCATCCTGCTGAATACATGATAATCATGCCAGCAATTTGTTAAAACATGCTAAAATGTTAATCATGCTAGCATCATGCTAAAAAAAAAACAACGAACAAAAAAATATATTTTTCCCACTTTTGAATCTGTGCTGAAATATGACGTGTTCTTGAAGGTTTCGTGTGATTCATTAATTCGTTACTGAGTGTAAAGCGAGTGTCTGTATGTTCGTGTGTGTTTAGGTTGGAATGGGTGGAAATCATCGAGCCGCGCACCCGAGAGCGCATGTACGCCAACCTGCTGACGGGCGAGTGCGTGTGGGACGCCCCGGCGGGCGTGCGGATCAAGCGCAGTGGACAGGACCAGTGGTGGGAGCTATTCGACTCCAAAACGTCCCGATTCTACTACTACAACGCTTCTACCCAGCGCACCGTCTGGCACCGCCCACACAGCTGTGACATCATCCCCCTCGCCAAACTACAGACCCTCAAGCAGAACACCAACACGGCTCCGCCCACCGCCACCACGACCAGTGCCTCCGCCGACAGCAGCCCCGCCCGCAGCGCCGTCAGCACCACATCGTCACAGGAGCAGGAGGAGAAGACCTCCACCGCCGAGGAGGGAGAGAGGTGAGTGCATCTGAATTCTTAAAGGAACAGTTGACCCATCAATTGCTCACCAACGGATCCTCTGCAGTGAATGGGTGCCGTCAGAATGAGAGCTCAAACAGTAATCCACACCACTCCAGTCCATCAGTTAACATCTTGAGACACAAGCTGAAACAAAGACAAAAGCTAAAACAAATCCATCATTTAGACATTTTTAGCTATAAATAATCCATAATCCATAATAGCACTTCCTCCAGTGAAACAGTGGTCTGGACTGAATCAGGAGAGAAATCTGCACAGATCAAGCAGCGTTTTCAAGCCAAAACATTTAAAAATAGCTCTAAACAAATATGTGGCTGGATTTTGATGTGAGAGACAACAGGAGATAGACTGGATTTTTCACTGGAGGAAACTTTATTATGGATTATGGATTTTGTCCAGTAGCGATGGTTTATAGTTAAAAACGTCTTAATAATAGCTTTGTTTCTTACAAACATGCAACTTTTGTCTTCTCTAGATGTTGACTGGTGATGGACTGGAGTGGTGTGGATTACTTGTAGATTATTGTGATGTTTTTATTAGCTGTTTCGACTCTCATTCTGACGGCACCCATATATGTATATGTATATATATATATATATATATATATATATATATATATATATGTGTGTGTGTGTTTGTGTATATATATATAGTGTAACCAAAATTTCAATAATAACCTGAGGGGGAAAAAACTTGCAAAATGTGGGACTTTTAATTATAAACAAGCCCACAATACACCAGGACTCTTATTTTGAAATCTTGGTGCTTAACCATGTCATAATTCATCAGCACTGGATCATAAGTAATTTATTGGCATAAACTTAAGGTATTAATTAATTGTGAACAACTCAAATTATATATATTTTTAAATTTAATAATCACATTAGGCTTCAATCACAATTTCTGTTTTTCCATCCATAAATTTATGACCTCTTTAAATGATAATTAAACCACAAAACCAGTCATAAGGGTCAATTTTTTGAAATTGAGATTTATACATCAAACTTAAATTAAGATTAAGATTAAGATTGTTAAAATAGGACAATATTTGGCCAAGATACAACTATTTGAAAATCTGGAATCTGAGGGTGAAAAAAAAAATTAAAATATTGAAAAAATAATCTTTAAAGTTGTCCAAATGAAGTTCTTAGCACTGCATATTACTAATCAAAAATAAAGTTCTGATATATTTACAGTAGAAAATTTACAAAATATCTTCATGGAATATGATCTTAATATCCTAATGATTTTTGGCATAAAAGAAAAATCAAAAATTTTGACCCATACAATGTATTTTTGGCTGTTGCTACAAACATGCCCATGCTACTTAAGACGGTTTTGTGGTCCAGGGTCTCAGTTAGACATTTATTTAGGCATTTATGATATTTAAGACTTTTTAAGGACCCACTCAGCCTTTTTTTTATTCACAGACATGCTCCAAAAATCATTTTACACTTCTCACACGTCTATTTTTTTGTGGCAAGCGCTAGTGAAACGCTCACGCCGTCGAGCCCCGGAGGAACTGACGCTGAAAAACATCCCAGAATCCCTTTTGATTTCACTGAGTCCCAGACGACACCGGTGGAAGTCAGATTTCATTTCGTTTGACCGTCTGAGCGAGCTTCCCCGTCCCAGTCCAGCAGTACATCCCTTACAGCCAGTCTTCAGACGCTCTTTAAGATGGACAGCTCTTGTTTTTATTTGTTTCATTCGATCATCGCTATAAGTGCTTTTGAAAGCTCAACTGGAGCTTAAATAAATAGCTTCCTGTGGAGACACTACAATACTATGCATGCTATTTTTGCAGTGTATATAGTATGTATTCTCTGTTCAGTATGTTGATTTTCCGTATGCATGGAATAGAATGCAGCAGTCAATGCAAAAATTATTGTTTTGCTAAATTTGAGAAGAAAATTGCATAGATGTGTTTCTAAATTTCTTCCACAAAATGTATGCAATTTGCTTCTCAAATATATTTTTTTTTTGTTTTTGTTTTGTTTTTGTTTTGTTTTTGTTTTTGCTTAAAATATTAAAAAATATGTTATTTGGGTCATAAAAATAATCTTGTTTTCCCTTTGAATTAAGTTTTTTTTCTTGTTTTAAGCAAAAACTCATTTCATTTTGATGCATTTGATGCATATAATGTAAAATCTTAAGTCTGCATCTTGATTTAGGATGTTTATATAGTTTAAAATTTTGATTAAGAAAGTCTTTTTTTTGCATTAAACATTTTTGAACTGTTGCACTCAATTCTATGCATACATAACCAACATTCTGTGCATAGAATATATACTATAAACTGCAAAAATAGCATGCACATTGTGTGTAAGAAATTACTTTTTGCATTAAATGTGGTTTTCAGATTGTTGCTTTCTATTCCATGCATACAGAAAATCAATATACTGTGCAGAAAATGCATACTATATACAGCAAAAAAATAGCAGGCATAGTATTGTAGTGCGAGTAAGAAAATGATAAATAAATGGTCTCTTCCAGACAGACCTGCCATGAGTTCTGAGGTTATTAAACGATGTAGTATGCTTCCATAAAAGGCACAAACTCAGTGTGATTTTGCATTTAATAGCTGAAATCTGTCCGGAAACCGAGAGAAGTGGGCGGTCTGTGAGCTGGAAGACATTTCCTGTTAATGCCATATAACTTGCCGCTTAAAAGCGGGAGATATTTACGAATTTGCATGTGCGTTAGAAAATGAACGGAAGAAAAGGTAAGATTGAAGAAGACAGGCATATAACGCTTCAAGCTGTTTTTTAGATTTAATATTCCATCGGTGTCGCACTTAAATAGTTTCATCCCACGAGGAGCGCGGGGACGAGGAAGGGAGGGTCGTGAAATGATTTCGTGTGACAGAGGAGGAGGAGGAGGCTGAGGGAATGAAAGAAGAGAGAGGCATAGAATGTGTAAATTGATTTGAAGGTCGGATATCCATGAATAATTAATATCCAGAGGAAAACACTGCTCACTTTGTAGTGGGTCTCTTGCTCGAGAGAGAGAGACCGAGTGAGAGATAAGTTTCTTGTGTTCTGAGTTTTAATCCGGCTACTAAAGAAACACACACACACACACACACACACACACACACAGACACACATTTGGCTGTGTAATCCAGTCTGGTCATGGGGAGCCTTCAGAGGGCCGTGGTGGCCAAGTGCTGAATTGATTTTACACACTTCTTTTCTTGATCGCTCAGAGGCCTTTTCTGTGCGCTTGAAACTCACAGACCTCTTAGATTTAGATCTTTAAAAATTGCCCTTGAAAGGCTTGAAAGACTGAGGTTTTTAGTGGTGCTCGATGTGAAGTCAAAGATCACTAATATGATTGCTATAGATAGTGTTAAACCCAACATTTTCATCAAAATACTCGGAAATGACTTTCAGCTGATATCATCGGTTCCTCCTATTAAATAAAGACACTTTTTATCATCCAGTCAATTCCTCATGAATAAAATCCCACTCAGTCCTTTTTTTTTTTTTCCTTGTTGCATATCATTTTACTTGGAATTTCATCACATTTGTGACCCTGGACCATAGTTATAAGGGTACATTTTTTAAATTAAGATTTATACATCATCACACATTGATAGGACAATATTTGGCAGAGATACAACTATTTGAAAATCTGGAATCTGAGAGTACAAAAAAAAGAAAATCGCATTTAAAGTTGTCCAAATGAAATTCTTAGCAATGCATAATACAAATCAAAAATTAAGTTTTGATATATTTAAGGTAGGAAATTTACAAAATATCTAAATGGAACATGATCTTTATTTAATATCCTAGTCATTTTTGGCATAAAAGAAAAATCTATCATTTTGACCCATACTATGTATTTTTGGCTATTGCTACAAATACACCCGTGCTACTTAAAACTGGTTTTGTGGTCTAGGGTCACATTTAAGAAGTAAAATGTTTGAGACATTTTAGACGTTTTAATATCTTAGTTGTAATAAAGTTTTTGTAATGGAAAATGAGTTTTAAGATTTGAAGGTTAGGAACATTTTCTTAAATCCATTATTATTATTATTATTATTATTCAAATTCAGTTTTTTTTTAAATTTTCAGTTATTTATTAATTTATTTATTTACTTTTAATGATATGGCTCTTTTAATAAATAGTAAATAAAGTCTTATTATTGAAAGAAAAAAATAAGATTTTTTAATAAAAAAATTGTATTCACTGTGTATTAAAAGGGCAACATAAAACAAAATAACAGCATTTAAAAAAGTAGCATTTTTATTAAAAATAAACGCTTGTATTTTAATTTTGTTTGTTTTTTTTTATTTGATTTTATTTTACTTTTCATCGTGTCCCTTTAATAAATATTAAAGCAAATCTTATTTTTTATTAAGAAGTCTTAATTTTATAAAAAATAAATAATATAGTTCACATCATAAAGTTAAAATAAAATAATAAAATAAAACAACAAAACTAACTAGCAAACTAAATCAATGAATAAATAAAAATATAATTAGTAAAAAAAAAAATAGTTTTTTACTAAAAATATTTTTTTTAACTAGTGCTGTCAAACAATTAATCATGATTAATCGCATACAAAATAAAAGTTTGAGTTTGGCTAATATATGTGTGTAATTATTACGTATATATAAATACACACAAGTTAATGTATATATTTAAGAGAAATATGTTATGTACAAAATATTTGTATTTATATATAATATAAATTATATAAAAATTAGAATAAAAACATATACTTGGAAATATATTTCTTAAATATATACATGAATATGTTTGTATTTATATATACATAATATTTACACACAGTACACACTTATATTAGGCAGACTCTTTTATTTTGTATGCGATTAATTGTTTGACAGTCCTAATTTTAACATTTTTACTATTTTTCCTATTATCTTACATTCTGTTGTTCAGGTTCAGATGGGGCACTGGAACCAGAGAGCGGATGCTCATCAAGGTGTCGGATCGGGAACCCAGTTTTTTGACGCAGGGAAACGGATACTCCAGTTCTTCCCCACGCTCTAGACGCTCATCCAGCAATGCTCCTTCAGACCCTGAAGCCACGCCCCTTTCTCTGCCCGACCGCCCAACAACGCAGTCTCCGTTCCTGAAGAGGGCGGAGTTGGGCGGCACTCAGAGGCGCTGCTCGGGCGATTCCCAGCCATCGTCCCCTCGGTATGCTTACGAGCCTCCTTTGTACGAGGAACCGCCCTCGGAATACCAGTCCCCGCCTATTTATGAGGAACCGCCCACTGACATGCACTGCGATCAGGCCTTTTTTGGCACTGACAGGTCTCCGGCGCGAAAACCAGGGCTTTTCCATTCCCCCAAGCAAAGCCCATCTCCTTATGGTCAACTGGTGTTGACGAGACAGCGGAGCTCCACCCCCGAGAAGACGCCCAACCAGGGTGATCGAGACTATAGCTCAAGTGGGCGGGACTACAGCTCTGCTGGGCGGGACTACAGCTCCAGTGGGCGGGATTACAGCTCGGGCATGAGGGACTACAGCTCTGGTGGGCGGGATTACAACTCTAGTGGGCGGGAGTATAGCGCCGCCGGGCGGGAATATGTAAAGCAGCTAGTTTATGTCGAGCAGTCTGGCTCCTCCCCTCGGTTTAGGACAACAGAGCGTCTGCTGAGCTATGGGACGACCAGTTCGAATAGCCTGTCGGCCGGATTTTCTTACGGCGGCTCTTTTACGCTACAGCACAGTCACGACCTCAACGGCGGCAACCGGAAACGTAAGAACCGTAAGCCGTCTTTGCCGGGAGGAGAGGGCGACGGCATGGGGTCCGGACTCGGAGCGATGATCACTCAAGCCCGGTTGGCATGGGAGGCTCAGCAGATGTTACATCAGCGAGGGGGCGTGTCTTCCGACCAGGGATCTAAAGACGGGTATGAAAGTGACGGGGCGACGCCCCTGCCCCTGCCTGGCCCGGTGGTGCGGGCGTTCAGCGAAGACGAGGCCCTGGCGCAACAGGAAAGCCACTGGAAACGTGCCACCCTAGACAGACTGGCATTTCCTCAGACGCTGCTAGAAAAGAGTCTGTCGGTGCAAACCAACCTGGCGTCACCTGAACCTTACCTCCATCCCTCACAGGTAATGCACAACGACATTTGCGTTGCATCAGACACTCAAAACATTGCCTAGATTCCCATATTTATGTCACTGCGGCGGATGGGAGGCAATTACCAGATTATTGTGATACCTGGGACACATTACAATCCACATTCCCATTTATTTTAGGTGCTGCAATACTTTGCAACTGTTGTTTTATGATTTATGTGAGTCAAGCATCACCTTTACGATTAGTTATACTTTGGGTTAGCTTTCAACCTCTTTTTGTGTGTCCTGTAGCGTTTGTTCTCCAGACAGATGTATCGTTACTTTAAAATAGGTGAAAGATTCCATACAGATGTGCACTGTAGGATCCATAGCACCAATCCGAAAACCTCCCAGAACACCCTAGCAACTGCATAGCAACAGTCTATAAACCAGGAGAAACCATCACAAATTTGGAGATACTCTTTTGGCGTGAAACAGTAAAGCACCCTGCAAACAGTAAAGCAACTGCATAGCAATGCTATAAAAACCTTCTGTAACATCCTAGCAACTGCATAGCAACGCCCTAAAAAATGTTCAGAAAGTCCTAGCAACTGCATAGCAACGCTCTAAAAAATGTTCAGAAAGTCCTAGCAACTGCATAACAACGCTCTAAAAAAACTGACAAAACACCCTAGCAACTGCATAACAACACTCTAAAAATGTTCAAAGCCCTAGCAACTGCCTAGCAATGCTCTAAAAAACTGACAAAAAAACCCTAGCAACTGCGTAGCAACGCTCTAAAAAAAACTGCCAAAACACCCTAGCAACTGCATAGCAATGCTCTAAAAACCTCCCAGAACACCTTAGCAACTGCATAGCAACAGTCTAAAAACCAGGAGAAACCATCACAAATTTGGAGATACTCTTTTGGCGTGAAACAGTAAAGCACCCTGCAAACAGTAAAGCAACTGCATGGCAGTGCTATAAAAAAAAAATTCTTAGAACACCCTAGCAACTGCATAGTAACGCTCTAAAAATGTTTCAGAAAGCCCTAGCAACTGTATGGCAACACTCTAAAAACCTTACAGAACACCCTAACAACTGCATAGCAATACTGTAAAACTGGCCAGAATGCCCTACAAAACTGCATAGCAACACACTAAAAACACTGTCAAAAAATCCTAGCAACTGCACAGCAACACTAACAACTGTCAAAATACCATAGCAACTGCATAGTAACACTAAATAAAAATTGTCCAAAAAAACCCTAGCAACTGCATAGCAACACCCTAATAACAACTGTCAAAAAAACCCTAGCAACTGCATAGTAACACTAAATAAAAAATGTCCAAAAAAACCCTAGCAAATGCATAGCAACGCTCTAAAAATGTTCAGAAAGCTCTAGCAACTGCACAGCAACATTCCAGAAACCTCCTAGAAAGCCCTAGCAACTGCATAGAAATGCTCTAAAAATGTTCAGAATGCTCTAGCAACTGTATAGCTACGTTCTAAAAATCTCCAAGAAAGCCCTAGCAACTGCATAGCAACAAAAATTCCTAGAAAGCTCTAGCAACTGCATAGCAACATTCTAAAAACCTCCAAGAAAGTCCTAGCCAGTGCTTAATTTGAGCCGGATCCTGTTCCAGAAAATGTCAGATTTTGGATTTTTTTTTAAAGATCAGGCATCAGTGTTAATTTCGTTGACGAATAATATTCGTCATAATTTTCGTCAATGACATTTTTTCACAGATGAAATTGAAAACAAAACGAAAACTTGTTTTGAATGACAAAAACTATGATGAAAATCTACTGACAATCTACTGACATGGAAATTGATAGAATATGAGTGTGAGACTCCAGGAGCTCATGTTTGCACTATTTTTGTCACTTATGTTAGTTTTGCTCTGAGGCTTGAAGGAAAGCAAAGTCTTCAGTAACTGTGGCTTTATTAAACATTTGATACACTGCACTGTGTATTTACTCAAATCATGTTTGCTGTTTGTGTATTATGATGTTGGAGTGCTCTGTTTTTGCAGTTTTCAGCGGCGTAATAGAAAGTGTTTTTGGACACATTGGCTGTTGAGGTCATGAATGAGCTGGAATCCTCTGATGAGCTGAACTCTGAGCTCTTTCAGCCCAATATAATGAGTCTTGAACCGCTGCTTAAATGCTGCCAGTGGGGTTAATTGGGACGACTGACCCTCAGACGCCTGTTACCCAACCACTGATATCTTTGTTCTGGAGATACCGGACAGAGCCGAGCTGATCTCACAGGCTAAACTGTGTGAGAGTTTCCTTGGAGGATTTTTTTTAAGTTCTGCTCTATTTGCTGATAGTAATAAAGGCGGACAGCAGCTCCAGCAGAAACACTGTAAGACAAACAGACATGCAAACCTCCTAGAACACCTTAGCAACTGCATAGTGATCCTCTAAAAACACGTAGTATGGCCTAGTATGCATAGTAACACTCTAAAAACCTGTCAGAATGCCTTAGCAACCACAAAACAACACTCTAAAAACTTCCCAGAATGGCGTAGCAATAGCATAGCAATGCTTCTGAACCTGTCAGAATGCTCTAGCAACTGCATAGCAACGCTCTAAAAACCGCCCTGAACGGCCTAGCAACTGCATAGCAACATTCTAAAAAGCTCTCAGAAGGCCATAGCAACGACATGGCAACGCTTGAGAAACCTCCCAGGATGCCTTAGAAATAGCAACTGCATAGCAACACTCTAAAATCCCTCCAAAATGGACTAGCAACTGCATAGCAATACTCTAAAAAGCTCTCAGAAGTCCCTAGCAACTGCATAGCAACACCTTAAAAAACTCTCAGAAGGCCCTAGCAACCGCATAGCAGTACTCTAAAAACCTCCCAGAATGGCTTAGCAACAGCATAGTGACACTGCGGAAAGCTCCCAGAATGTCTTAGAAATAGCAACCGCATAACAACACTCTAAAAACCTCTTAGAATGCCCTAGCAACTGCATAGCAACCCTCTAAAAACCTCTTCAAATGCCCGAAGTAATTGCATGGCAGCACTCTAAAAACCTGTCAGAGTGCCATAGCAACTGCATAGCAATGCACTAAAAACCGCTCTGAACGGCCTAGCGACTGCGTAGCAACACTCTAAAAAGCTCTCAGAAGGCCATAGCAATGAGATGGCAACACTTGAGAAAGCTCCCAGAATGCCTTAGAAATAGCAACTGCATAGCAACGCTCTAAAATCCCTCCAAAATGGCCTAGCAACTGCATAGCAACGCTCTAAAAAGCTCTCCGAAGTCCCTAGCAACTGCACAGCAACACCTTAAAAAGCTCTCAGAAGGCCCTAGTAACTGCATAGCAATGCTCTAAAAACCTCCCAGAATGGCCTAGCAACAGCATAGTGACACTCTAAAAACCTCGTAGAATGCCCTAGCAACTGCATAGCAACACTCTAAAAACCTCTTAAAATGCCCAAAGTAACTGCATAGCAACACTCTAAAAACCTGTCAGAATGCCCTAGCAACTGCATAGCAACGCTCTAAAATCCCTCCAAAATGACCTAGCAACTGCATAGCAATACTCTAAAAAGCTCTCAGAAGGCCATAGCAACGGTATAGCAACGCTTCAGAAAGCTCCCAGAATGCCTTAGAAATAGCAACTGCATAGCAATGCTCTAAAACCCCTCCAGAATGACCTAGCAACTGCATAGCAATGTTCTAAAACATCACAGAACATCGTAGAAACTACATAGCAACACATCAAAGAGCTCACAGAATTCCTTAGCATATAGCAACTGCATAGCAACGCTCTAAAAAACGCCACATTTGTGTCTTTGGTCAATGTTTGCAGTGTTTTTTATTTTATTTGTAGTGTGTTCCTGGAGGCTTCAG
Organism: Labeo rohita; assembly: GCF_022985175.1. Lineage (NCBI taxonomy): Eukaryota > Metazoa > Chordata > Actinopteri > Cypriniformes > Cyprinidae > Labeo > Labeo rohita. The sequence continues at coordinate 31,937,549 of NC_066888.1, forward strand.
GCTGTTTCAGTGTGTTGGTACAGCAAATCACACACACACACACACACACACACACACACACACACACACACACACACACAGACACGCCCTGCTGTTCCTTATCAATATTTCAGCATGTGCAGTTTGAAGAGTGGTCGTCGTGCTTATGTAAGACATCACACTCACATCACTGACACACATCACACCACAGTCCACACCACAATGCAAACATAATAGTCAGCAGTCATGTTCTGTACAAAGAAATTAAAGCCTGGTGACGTAGGATCGTTAAGAATATGGGAGGTTTTTAGAGCGTTTCTATGCAGTTGCTAGGATGTTCTGATTATGTTTTAAAGTGTTGATATGCAGTTGCTAGTGCATTCTAGAAGGTTTTTGGAACATTGCTATGCAGTTGCTGGGCCGTTTTAAGATGTTTTTAGAGCGTTGCCATGCAGTTGCTGGGCCGTTTTAAGATGTTTTTGGAGCGTTGCTACGCAGTTGCTGGGGCGTTTTTAGATGTTTTTAGAGCGTTGCTATGCAGTTGCTGGGGCGTTTTAAGATGTTTCTGGAGCGTTGCTATGCAGTTGCTGGGGCGTTTTAAGATGTTTCTGGAGTGTTGCTATGCAGTTGCTGGGGCGTTTTAAGATGTTTTTAGAGCGTTGCCATGCAGTTGCTGGGGCGTTTTAAGATGTTTTTAGAGTGTTGCTATGCAGTTGCTGGGGTGTTTTAAGAGGTTGCTATGCAGTTGCTGGGGTGTTTTAAGATGTTTTTAGAGCGTTGCTGTGCAGTTGCTGGGAGAGTTTTTTTAGGAGGTTTTAGAACGTTGTTTTGTAGTTACTGGGGAATTTTTTAGCATGTTGCTATGCAGTTGCTGTGGTTTTCTAGGAGATTTTTAGAGTGTTGCTATTCAGTTGCTGGGGCATTATGAGAGTTTTTTGCACAATGTTATGCGGTTGCTAGGGTGTTCTAGGAGGTTTTTAGAACATTGCTATGCAGTTGCTGAGGTGTTCTGAGTATGTTTTAGACTGTTGCTATGCAGTTGCTAGGGAGTTCTAGGAGGTTTTTAAAGTGTTGCTCTGCAGTTACTGGGGCGCTCTGGAGGTTTTTAGAGCGTTGCTACGCCATTGCTAGGATGTTCTGAGTTTTAAAGTGTTGCTAAGCAGTTGCTAGGGCATTTTAGGAGGTTTTTGGAGCGTTGCTATGCAGTTGCTGGGGCGTTATGGGAGGTTTTTAAAGTGTTGCTATGCAATTGCTGGGCTGTTTTAGGAGGTTTACTGGGGAATTTTTTAGGAAGTTTTTAGCACGTTACGATGCATTTGCTGTGGTTTTCTAGGAGGTTTTTAGAGCGTTGCTATGCAGTTGCTGGGGTGTTCTGAGTATGTTGTAGACTGTTGCTGTGGAGTGCTAGGAGGTTTTTAAAGCGTTGCTATGCAGTTGCTGGGAAGGTTTTGTGGAGCGTTGCTATGCAGTTGCCAGGTTGTGCTGAGTATGTTTTAGAGTGTTGCTATGCAGTTGCTATGGTTTTCTAGGAGATTTTTAGAGCGTTGCCATGCAGTTGCTGGGGCGTTATGAGAGCTTTTTGCACATTGTTATGCAGTTGCTAAGGTGTTCTAGGAGGTTTTATAGATTGTTGTTATGCTATTGCACAGGCTTTCTAGGAGGTGTTTAGAGCGTTGCTATGCAGTTGCTAAGGGGGTTCTGAGTATGTTTTAAAATGTTGCTATAGAGTTTCTAGGGTGGTTGCTATGCAGTTGCTAAGATGTTTTGGACATTTTTCTGTCTTCCGATCACTCGGTTCTCAGTAACACATTTGATTGGACTCATTAACGTCTGGAGCTCAAACACTGCAGGACGACACACACTCATAAACTGAACACTCTGAACTCTCAGTGTTTCAGATGTTCATTATGATGCTCAGCAGACTCATGTGAGTCATTAGGATTAATAATTGCTCTGCTCAAATGAACTGTATTTCTGGAGCCAAGAATATGAAGTCATTGGGGAAGAAGTGAGGACAGACTGTCCCTCATGATCTCATGGTCTGCTGAAATCAAACGCCTTCCATGAAACACTCCACAATCATTAAACCTTTATGACACATGCTGAATTATAGTGAATCAGTTTGCTTGATTCATGTGAATAAATGGTTCACATAGCAATGGAATGATTCACTGTTAAAATAAACTATTCATTTTAAGTTTTGCAAAATTAAACAGCGTTTAAATTCAATTTTCTCCTTCGTCAGAAAATGTCTCTGGTCCATGTTATTAATATTTAGTGAGTTTATTGTGTTTTGTTTCATGTACCTGCTTGTTTAACTTTGCATGATGTGTTTCATAAGCGCTGATGTTACTGAGGCCATGGGAGGAAAGCACTTGAATCATTTTAAACTGTGTGATTGTATAATTGCCTGAAGGAGGTATTTCTGCTATTCTGCTGTTGTTGTTATTCTCATTATTTTGGGGATTGACTCATTTCCTCTCAGTCTCCTCTTGACCCGATCCTGCGGCCGAGATGAGTTTAATATCTGTGCTTCCTCTGCTCTCAATGCTGCTCTTCAGAATCAACACACAATGTTTTCTTTCTTTTCCAGTCGGAGGATCTCGGAGCGTGTTCTCAGTTCGAGGCCAGTCGTAACGCTCGCAACATGATGCCCAGCGCGAGCTGCGGCGTCTTCCCAGAGTTCACGCTCCGCAAACCGTCCTCTGAGACGGACATCGAGAACTGGGCGTCCAAACACTTCAACAAGCACACACAGGTACACTCTTACCCATACCAAAACACCCATTCAACCCCATAAACCTACTGTTTTATATTTGCTGTACTGTAATAAAGATTTCATTGATTTACATTACAAGCTAAAAAAAATAAAAACTATATGTTAAACTATATTTAACATATTTTAAAAAATGCAAAAACAACAACATTAGAAGGAAAAATATAAAAATAAAGACTATTTTACAATATTAGTAAAAACTAATGAAAATTATAAAACCACAACAAAATTACTAAAATTATAATGAAAAGTGTAGAAATAAAAACTGATTTAAAATATGAATAAAACACAACAGAATGACTAAAACTAAAATTAAAATGGAAAAAAAATAGATTTCTTTTCTCACACTATATCACATATTCAAACTAAATATTTAAAAAATATTTTGACTAAACATCCAATAAATAAATAAATAAATAAATAAATAAAAATGATTATTTTAATTAGTTGCCAAAACAATATTTCAATTTAGTTTTAGTTTTATTTAGTTTTAATTGAAGTATTAAAATAACTAAATTCTAATTTGAAATTAGAAAACACAACTAAATTACAATAACTAAAATTTAAATGGAAAATATAACAATAAAAACTCAAAATATTAATACGAACTACTTAAAAGGACAAACATGCAACAAAATTACTAAAACTAAAATTAAAATGGTAAATATAAAATGTATAATATGTATAATGTATAATATTAATAACAAGTAATAAAAAGCACAAAAAATACAAAACTACACAACAAAATTCCTAAAATTAAAATGTAAAATATAATAATAAAAACAAATTCAAATTATAAATAAAAACTAGTGCAAAACACAAGAAAATCACTTAAATTAAAATTTAAATGATAAAATAAAAATGTATAAAAATGGATTACAGTGATCAAATAAAATAGAAATAACAACTAAAAATTACAAAACCTCACAACAAAAGGACTAAAACTACAGTTAAGGTGGATATATAAATAAAAAGTAATTGAAAATATTAATAAAAAACATAAAAATGACAAAAACATGCAACAAAATTACTAAAACTAATGTAAATATAAAATATCAAAATATTAATAACAAGTTATAAAAAGTACAAAACCACACAACAAAATTCCTGAAATTAAAATGTAAAATTTAAAAATAAAAACAAATTCAAATTATAAATAAAAACTAATAGAAATGTACAAAACGCAACAAAATTGCTTCAATTAAAATGTAAATGATAAAATAAAAATGGATTACAGTGGATTACAGTGATCAAATAAAATAAAAATAACAACAAAATGACTAAAACTACAATTAAAGTGGATATATAAATAAATAGTAATTAAAATATTAACAAAAACTGATAAAATGACAAAAACATGCAGCAAAATGACTAAAACTAAAGTTAAAATTCTAAAAATAAATATAAAATACATTTTAAACTATAAAAATAAAAGCAAATATTAATTAAAAACTGATGAAAATGACAAAAACATGCAACAAAATTACTAAAACTAATGTTACAAATATTTAAATGGTAAATATAAAAAAAAAACTGAGTTGAAATATTAATAACAAGTAATAAAAAGTACAAAAAAACACAAAACGAAATTCTCGAAAGTAAAATGTAAAATATAAAAATAAAAACAAATTCAAATTATGAATAAAAACTAATAGAAAAGTACAAAGCACAACAAAATTACTTAAATTAAAATTTAAATGATAAAATAAAAATGGATTACAATGATCAAATAAAATAAAAATAACAACAAAATGACTAAAATACATTTTTAAACTATAAAAATAAAAGGAAATTAATAAAACTAATAAAAACAGCAAAATTACTAAACCTAAAAATAAAAACAAATGTAAAATATTAATAAAAAACGAATACAATTTCTCCTCCGTCTTGCAGGGTCTGTTCAGGAGGAAAGTGTCGATCGCCAACATGCTGGCGTGGAGCAGCGAGCCCATCAAGAAGCCCATGATCATGACGACGGACCGGACGGTGAAGCGCGAGGCTGTAGAGCTCTTCAAACTCATCCAAACCTACATGGGCGACCGGCGGGGCAAAGTGGAGCCGCTGGCGGTGGCTCTGGAGGTGGCGGTGAGGGGCTGGAGCTGCCAGGGCCTGAGGGATGAGCTCTACATCCAGCTGTGCCGACAGACCACCGAGAACTTCCGCTACGACAGTCTCCAGAGAGGCTGGGAGCTCATGGCCATCTGTCTGGCCTTCTTCCCCCCGACGCCTCGCTTCCACAACTACCTGGAGGGCTACATCTACAGACACATGGACCCGCTCAACGACACCAAGGGTACGGGACGTCTCGTCTATATCCTCCCAAACAAACCATGCGTTTCCTGCTGAAACAGGAAATTGGGATCATCCAAACTCAAACAAAACTAATGCAGGAAAAACTATTTTCACTAAGAAATCACTAGTAAATTTCACAAATAATGGCAAAGAAAGTAATATGTTGAAATAATGATGTTACTTTAAATCTTATAATATGAATTTAAAATATTTAATATATTTTTATTTATAATTTGAATTTAAAATATTCAAAACGTAATGTTTTTTTTTTTTTTTTTACATTTTTTCACAAAAACACAACAAAATTAGTAAAATTACAATGGAAAATTTAGAAATAAAAACTTAGATGTATTACTTGAAGTGTTATAATATGAATTTAAAATATTTAATATATTTTTATTTATAATTTGAATTTAAAATATTCAAAACAGTGTTTTTTTGACATTTTTTTCACTTTATTGTAAAGGAAGAGTACATGTTATTTCATTATCACTGATATACTATTATCATTTTTAATATTTTGAATTACTTAAATTAAAATGTAAAACTAAAATGTATAAAAATGGATTAAAATTATCAAATAAAATAAAAATAACAAAATGACTAAAACTACAGTTAAAGTGGATATATAAATAACAAGTAATTCAAAATATTAACAAAAACTGATAAAAATGACAAAAACATGCAGCAAAATGACTAAAACTAATGTTAAAAATATAAAAATAAATGTAAAACAACATTTTAAACTATAAAAATAAAAGCAAATTAAAAATATTATTAAATATTGTATTAAATATTGTAATATCTGTATTTTTTCCACCTTAAAACAAGATACATTTCCTCATGAAGAAAATTTTAAATTTTGTTTTTGCAATAAGTTTGTCTTTTATACTAAATGCTTTTTTAAAATCATTTTACACAAAAATCTCACTATCTTCTTAGAAAATAAAATATTTATAATGTTGGTGTTCATTACTATTTTCAACTCAGAACTTAGAATAAATTACACTAATTATACTAAACATCTGTATCTGGAATACATGTAATACTCATAAATACTCGATAGTTTGCAGGTTTGCAGTCATTTTAAATTGGAATTGGTGAGGCAAGGTCAAAACTGTTAATGAACTTGAACTAATAATAAATATTAAGTGAAATCAAGACTCAGTTTTATGCTGTGCAGTCCACACTGACCCTAAAATTATTAGTAAGCTCTTAAGATATTAAATATCTGAATCTGATTTGTTCAGAGAGAGTGTTGTGTGTTTTATTTGACGTCTGTTTGTGTTTCTGTGTTGCAGGAGTGGCGATTAGCAGCTATGCAAAATACTGTTACCGTAAACTACAGAAAGCTGCGCTCACCGGAGCCAAGAAGGTGTGTGACTTTACTCTATCAGAGCGCAAACTCAAACAGCATTCACTCAGAAACTACTAGTAATTTTCACAAATCATGACACAGGAACAGCAAATTAACACATCCAATTTAACTTCAATTTTGACAGTATTATTTTTAAAATTTATAATATGAATTTAAAATATTTAAAATATTCTAAATGTATGCAGTCAATCATAATGTGCAAGTAATCAATATTATTTTATTATTTTGAAAATTTTAATTTAGATGTTAATTTTTTGAATGCAGTCAGATATTTATATTATCTATATATCTATATAATCACTATTATTTTATTATTTTGAAAGTATTATTTTAAAATGTACATGAGTTTTTTTACATGAGATTTTAAATGTATGCAGTCAGTAAAAATGTGCACATAATCAATATTATTTTATTATTTTAAAAATATTATTTTTGGAAATTATTGGAAATTAAATTTTAAATATTTAAAATATGCAGTCACTGAAAATGTTAATTTAATAAAAATAATTGTATTATTATTTTAACAGTTTTAATATAAATTTAAAATACACAGTGAAAATGTGATTTTTGTCACTATTATTTTATTATTTTGACAATATAATTTTAAAACTTATAATATGAATTTAAAATATTTAAATATTCTAAATGTATGCAGTCAATCAAAATGTCCAAGTAATCAATATTATTTTATGATTTTGAAAATATTAATTCAGAAATTAATTTTAAATATTTTAAATGCAGTCAGTAAAAATGTGCAAGTAATCAGTATTATTTTATTATTTTGAAAATATAAATTATGAATTTTAAATATTTTAAATATGCAGTCACTGAAAATGTAAATGTAATAAGGATCATTTTTTTATTATTATTTTAAAGGTATTCTCTTAAAAAATGTCTAAGTAATCAATATTATTTTTTATTACTTTGAAGATGTTAATTTAGAACTTTAGAAATGAAGTTTAAATATTTTAAATGCAGTCAGATAAAAATATGTATATAATCACTATTATTTTATTATTTTGAAAGTATTATTTTAAAACTTACATGAGTTTATTTTTTACAGATTTTAAATGTATGCAGTCAGTAAAATGTGCATGTGTTATGGATTATAAAATTGTTAATGACAATATTTTAAAACTTATAATATGAATTTAAAATATTTAAAATATTCTCAATGTATGCAGTCAGTCAAAATGTCCAAGTAATCAATATTATTTTATAATTTTATAAATATTAATTTAGAAATTATGAATTTAAAATATTTTAAATATGCAGTCCCAAAAAATCATTTTTTTATTATTTTAACAGTATTCTTTTCAAAGTTTTAATATTAATTTAAAATACACAGTATGAAGATGTGAACTGTCAGTATTATTTTATTATTCTGACAATATTATTTTTAAACTTATAATATGAATTTAAAATATTTAAAATGTTTGCAATCAGTGACAATGTGAATGCAGTCAGCATTATTTTTAGTATTTATAAAATATTAAAATATTTGAATCAGTATAATTGTATTATTTTGAGATTTGAAAACAAAAAATATTTTAAATGCATGCAGTGTAACGCTTTGAAGTAAACATGATTTTTTTAATGCAAAAAAAAATCATTTGTAGTATTTTTGGTTCGATATTGAATGAATTGTTTGCTGTGTTTGTGCTCTAATGTGCTGTATGTGTTAATTGGCTGTGAAGTGTTGTGAGGGTCTGGTTTGGCCGGCTGTTTAACGCTTTTAATTAACATTCAGTTTCCGGAATTTGCTTATTGCCCTGGAGACGTCGCCATAACGACGAGCGGCGCGTTTCAGACAGTCGAACTGATGCGCGACGGGTGTCATCTTTGCACGCACGTGACGGGACGATCACTGTGAGCTCGTGCGTTTGTTCGTGTGTGAATTGCGTGATTTAAGTCACCTGCGGAGACTCCGGTCACTGCAAACAGCCAGTAAGCAGGAGTTTGTGTGTGAATGTGTGTTTGTGCCAGACGCTCAGCAGGATAACGCCACAAAACACGGCTCCGCTCCAAACCCTAGTGGGGTGCCTACATAGGCATCGTTCGAGGCGTATCCAGAGCCACACGTTTGTTTTCTCAGTCGTTTTGTGCTCTCTGTGCGCAGGGTTTGAACAAGCCCTCGATCGAGGAGATCGCTCACGCTCGGAACGCCATCTTCCGGCCCTCCATGTTCGGCTCGTCTCTGGAGGAAGTGATGGCGATGCAGAAGGACCGTTATCCCGACCGCCAGCTGCCGTGGGTTCAGACGCGTCTGTCGGAGGAAGTGCTGAGCCTGAACGGAGACCAGACCGAGGGCATCTTCAGGTCACACAGCAGCCGTTTCATTATATATGTATATATATGGGTTGTTGATGTGACACGGCATTTTCACTGTCCCACAACATAAACATGAATATTATTAAGTTGGCTTGAGAAAAATTTATAATTATTCTTCTTCTTCGGAGCCAAATTTCGGTATTTGTCTCCTCCTAAAGCTTCCTAAACCACCAAACTCGGCCCAGACCTTCAGACTGGTCTGACTCGGTGTGCTGTATCTTTTCAGACTGATCCGGTTTACGGTTTTTATAAACCAGACTATCAAAACCACCAAAAATCCCATAGACTTACATTGACGGTATGTTCAAATGAGCCTATCTAAATCATGCTAGCAACATGATAACAACATGCTAGTAACATGCTAATCATGCTAAAACCTACTAGTAACTTGCAAATCATGTTACCAACATGCTAGTAACAGACTAATCATGTTAGAAACATGCTAACAAAATTCTAGTAATATGCTAATCATGCTAACAGCATGTTAATAACTTGCTAATCATGCTAGCAACTTGTTAGTAACAGGCTAATCATGTTAGATACATGCTAACAAAATTCTAGTAACATGCTAATCATGCTAACAGCATGTTAATAACTTGCTAATCATGCTAGCAACTTGTTAGTAACAGGCTAATCATGTTAGAAACATGCTAACAAAATTCTAGTAACATGCTAATCATGCTAACAGCATGCTAACAACTTGCTAATAATGCAAACAACTTGCTAATAACGTGCTAATCATGTTAGAAACATGCTAGTAACATGCTAATCATGATAGAAAAATGTTAGTAACTTGGTAATCATGCTAACAACATGTTAGCTACATGACAATCATACTGGAAACATGCTAACAACATGGTAGTAACATGCTAATCGTGCTAACAACATGCTAGTAACATGCTAATCATGATAGAAAAATGGTCGCAACATGCTAGTAACATGCTAATCATGCTAACAACATGTTAGTAACTTGCTAATCATGCTAGCAACGTGCTAGTTACATGTTAATCATACTGGAAACATGCTAACAACATGTTAGTAACATGCTAATCATGTTAGCAACATAGTAGTAACTTGTTAATCATGCTAGCAACATGCTAACAACATGCTGGTAACATGCCAATCGTGTTAGCAACATGCTAGTAACATGCTTATCATGTTATGAAACATGCTAATCATGTTATGAAACATGCTAACAACATGCTAATCATGCTACCAACATGCTAGTAACTTGTTAATCATAGTAGCAGCATGGTAATCATGTTAGAAACATGCTAACAACATGGCAGTAACATGCTAATCATGATAGAAAATGGTAGCAACGTGCTAGTAACATGCTAATCATGCTAACAACATGTTAATAACTTGCTAATCATGCTAGCAACGTGCTAGTTACATGTTAATCATACTGGAAACATGCTAACAACATGTTAGTAACATGCTAATCATGTTAGCAACATAGTAGTAACTTGTTAATCATGCTAGCAACATGCTAACAACATGCTGGTAACATGCCAATCGTGTTAGCAAAATGCTAGTAACATGCTAATCATGTTATGAAAAATGCTAGTAACTTGTTAATCATAGTAGCAGCATGGTAATCATGTTAGAAACATGTTAACAACATGCTAGTAGCTTGCTAATCATGCTAGCAATATGCTAGTAACATGCTAATCAAGCTAGCAACATGCCAATCATGTTAGAAACATGCTAGTAATATGTTAATCACGCTACATGTTAACAAGCTAGTAACATGTTAGCCATGTTAGAAACATGCTAACAACATGGCAGTAACATGCTAATCATGATAGAAAATGGTAGCAACGTGCTAGTAACATGCTAATCATGCTAACAACATGTTAATAACTTGCTAATCATGCTAGCAACGTGCTAGTTACATGTTAATCATACTGGAAACATGCTAACAACATGTTAGTAACATGCTAATCATGTTAGCAACATAGTAGTAACTTGTTAATCATGCTAGCAACATGCTAACAACATGCTGGTAACATGCCAATCGTGTTAGCAAAATGCTAGTAACATGCTAATCATGTTATGAAAAATGCTAGTAACTTGTTAATCATAGTAGCAGCATGGTAATCATGTTAGAAACATGTTAACAACATGCTAGTAGCTTGCTAATCATGCTAGCAATATGCTAGTAACATGCTAATCAAGCTAGCAACATGCCAATCATGTTAGAAACATGCTAGTAATATGTTAATCACGCTACATGTTAACAAGCTAATAACATGTTAGCCATGTTAGAAACATGCTAGTAACATCCTAATCATGTGCGAAACATGCTATCAACATTGCTAATCAGGCTAGAAACATGCTAGAAACTTGCTATTCGTGTTAACAACATTCTAGTAACTTGCAAATTATGTTAACATGTTAATCATGCTAACAACATTGTAATCAGCCTATAAAAATACAAGCAACAAGCTAATCATGCTAAAACATGTTAACAACATGTTAAATCATGTAAGCAATGTGTTAAATCATGCTAGCTGCTTTCATACCTTTACAACTGCTTCAAACTTTCAGGCTAGGCTTTCTCAAGACAACTTAAAGTTTGTTCTCAAACTCTACTCATCTAGTTTACATTGTCGTTATTTAAAATGTCCTACAAGGAGCTGCAGTGCAGGTTTTTTTGAGCCAAATGTCAAAATTGTCCTATGGTGTGACTTGTCTCAAGCATGGTTCAGTAAATTACAACTTTTATAAATTAAGAACTAAAGCATACAAATGTTAATAAATACCTTTGGCGTTATTGTACAAGTGTCTGTTTTAGTAAATGGCAATCATTTCATTTCATCCATATCTTTCTGAAAGTGTAGGAACTTGATGCATTTTGTCTCTAAAAACCATGTCCTCTGTTTGTCAACTATCCATATATACTTGTGTGTGTGTGTGTGTATATATATGCTTCATTATTATTCATTTTATTTTATTCTCTTTTTTATTTAAATGTTTGTGTTTTATTGTTATTGTTTTTATTCTATATTTTTGGCATGTATTGTCTTGTTTTTATTTCTATTTTTAATTTTTTTGTGCTTTTCTGCATTTTATTGTCTTATTTTGTTTCTTTTTTGTTTTGAATTTTATTGTGATTATTTATGTATTTATTTACTTATTTTTTGCATTTCATTGTTGTATTGTTTTCATTTATTGTATTGATTTCTTTATTAAGTAGTAAAGACAGTAAATATTTAGGTTTAAAAAATATCAAGACAAGTTTTACACACAAGAAAAATATATTTAGTAATATTGGCTTACAGTATTTGAACACATTTGTTTTTTCTTTTCTTTTTTTTTTGAAGGAAATTTTTAATTATTTTTAATTAGCAAGGATGCATTAAATTGATCAAAAGTGACAGTAAAGACATTTATGATGTTACAAAAGATTTCAATTTCAGTTAAATACTGTTATTTTAAATTTCTATGAATTGAATAATCCTGAAAAACTTATCATGGTTTTCACAAAAATATTAAATTATGCTTATTATAGCATATTATAAGAAATATTATAATGATTTCTGAAGGATCATGTGACACTAAAGACTGGAGTAATGATGCTGAAAATTCAATTTCAAAGACAGAAATAAATTATATTTTACAATATATTCACATAGAAAACAGATATTTTAAATTGTAATAATATTTCAGATTTTGTACTGTATTTTTGATCAAATAAATCCAGCACTGGTGCGCAAAAGAGACTCAAAACCATTAAACCAACCCAAACTAAACTCATTCACAGAAATGAATTAAACTCTAAGCAATTTTTGCTACTAAAGATCTACTTAAACATCTCTTATACTCCTGAAATTAATGTAATGACACAGTAGGGCATTTAATTACCAAATAAAAAGTGCATTAAAATGACTGCAGTGTTCACAGTCGTTTTAAATATACTGTGAATTTTCAGCCATAATTAACCTGCATTAACCTGAGAGAATTACGAAATGTAGGCCATTCACCCTTCAGCAGCTCATAATGAGATTACAGAAGAAGACGTGGACGCCATTAATCAGTCTTTGAGCTCAAACGAGACCTCCATCCTTCGGAGTTTTGATTGGGACCAAACTTTGGCTTCAGTGAATCGCTGTTTATGAATATATAAAAATAATAGAAACCTGAGTGCTATTCAGATGAGAACTCATTTGCACATTAAAAACAGTATATTGGATTAAAACAATACATTAAACAATATAATTTAGATAACTCTGTCTATATTACAGAAAGTTATGTTCATTCAGTGTTCACTGTCTTATACTAAAGTCTGTCGTGTGTTTGTGTGTCTCAGGGTGCCTGGAGACATCGATGAAGTAAACGCTCTGAAACTACAGGTGGACCAATGGAAGGTGCCGACTGGCCTGGAGGACCCACATATTCCAGGTATCCCACAATCCTTTAGTCTGATAAACATGTGCACAAATAGGTTCAAAAAAATCCACTAAAAGTATTATGCCACCCAGGCATCTTAGACATAATGTGCATGCTAGAATTTGAGATGCACTAAGTCTATTCTGGCGTACTAGACTGAAAAATGAACGTAGGATTTACTTAAAAACTTAAAAATTGCTAGTATATTTCACAAATAATTCAAGAGAAATGGCAAGTAGCACATGAACGTTCTCTAACTAGCTGTTTGTTTTGAGCGGTTGTTCACGATGCATTATTGATAAAGTTTATTTGTAGCTGTTTTTGCAGTCAGACGGCGGTGGAAAAAATTGTTTGTTAGTAGGAAAAGGGAGAGCAAAATGTTTCAAAACATTTCACTGTTGTAGCTGGGTTTAGTCCAACTCCAGAGTTACAATCGTTAAATAAAACAAACTATTAAAACATTTTTGTTAAGAGCTGAAAGACCATAAAATAGAATTATTAGATGAAAAACATAAACTTCTTTCAGTTAGTTGTCAAATGCAACGCATCTATAATTCTAAAATAAAATAATGTAATCTACAATTAAATTAAGTTCATTTTTAATTTGACATTTTTTACATTTATTTCAGTTAGTTTCCAAGGCAACATTTCTGAAATAAGTCCTAAAATAGGTTTTCTTTATGCAAAATGTTATTTAGATTTTTGTGGTGAGATATGACCAAACATATTATGTTAAATTCTTTTTAAGCTTAATAATATTAATATTTTGACTGTAGTTAATGTAGCTTGGATTAGTTCAGCTCCAGGATTATTATTGCTAAATAAAACTATTTTTAAAAAATTGGTAATTGAAATAAAGTTGAAATACAATATAAATATAAGATGACAAGCTTAAACTTATTTCAGTTATTTGCCAAAGCAAATATTTTTCTAAAATTGGTCCTAAAATAGGTTTACTTTATGCAAAATATTATTTCTTATTTCTAGCTTCTGATTTGGCCATATTTCTGGTGAAATATGGCCAAACATATTATGTTAAATTCTTTTTAAGTTTAATAATATTAATATTTTGACTGTAGTTACAAAAATTGGGATAAAATTGAAATTAAAATAAAAATATTAGATGACAAGCTTAAACTTATTTCAATTATTTGGCAAAGAAACATTTCTAAAATTGATCCTAAAATAGGTTTACTTTATTTCTTATTTCTAGCTTTTAATTTAGTGGTGGAATATGACCAAACATATTTATTATGTTAAAAAGCATGTGTCGGGTCAAGTACATAGAATAAAAGTTTTCACAGCATTTCATGACTTCTTCATTTTTCATCTGTAGTTATTATATCTGGGATTTGTAGTAATTAAAATAAAGTTTAAATAAAATAAATTAAAAATGACCTTATTTAATTTAGTTGCCAAGGCAACATAGTATCTAAAATTCTGAAATAAATTTCTAAAATATTTTTCCAAATTAAATAAATTGAATCTAAAACTAAAACTGAAATAAAAATAAACATAAATATTAATTTAAAATAAACAAAAACTAATAGAAATTTCACATGAACAGACAAAATAACTAAAAATGGACCTACAATAAAAATTAAAACAAAGCTTATTCAAAATTTTAACAAAAACTATAATAGTGCATAGATAATAGTAAAATAAGAGTGTCCACCAGTGTAATGCTGTAATATAAAACACACAGACACACACCTGTAGCCTCAGGCGTTCTGCAATGCTCCATTTCTCTCTGAATATAAATAGCTTAAACTTCCCACACACAGTGGGAGGATCAACAACTCTTACAGGCCTTTTCCTCAACACCATCTCTGTTTCCATGCTTCCTTTTACAGCAGTATAGGATCCAAACACATGAGACCACAACCATAATCTCATATCAGTTAGATGCATTTGAAGTCTCTTAGATCTCAAATGAATAAGAAATGATTCAGATGTGCACTATTTGTGTGTGAAATATAAATAAATTGCATTTCCTGTGGTGGTGGTCTCAGACGTTCGGGCTCGTCTGTGTGTCTCTGGCCGATCCTCATTAGATCTGTGATTTCCCAGGTTGTTGCAGTTCCCAGAAATGGGAGCCTATCATTTACAAAACTGCTTTCATTCATTGACCCATATTCGTGAGGTGTCTCCCCTCGGACCCGCTTCTGGAAATCTAGTAGCGTGAGAAATAATGAAGCCATTAGCTGCTAACACACTTCTGACACACTTAATCTGTTTTAAAAAGACCAGGATTTCACCGATCATACTGACCTACTGAACTACAGCACTGTGAGTTCATAAAATCATTATTTCACAGATGCATCAGCAAACTATGAAAATAAAGTTGCAGCTTATTCTAGGTAAGAACTGACCACCTGAAACACCAAACTTAAATTACTTGACATTTTAAATATATATATTTCAAATAAATGCTGTTCTTTTGAGAAGTCGTGTCTCAGTTTCCATAAAAATGTTGTGCAGCACAACTGTTTCCAACATTGATAATAATCAGAAATATTTCTTGAGCAGCAAATCAGCATATTAAAATGATTTCTGAAGGGTCATGTGAGGGTCACACTGAAGACTGGAGTAATGATGCTGAAAATTCAGCTTTGATCACAGCAATCAATTACATTTTAACAGATATTCACACAGACAACAGTTATTTTAAATTCTAATAATGTTTCACAATTTTACAGTATTTTTAATTAAATACATGCAGACTTGGTGAGCAGAAGAGACTTTAGTGTATTAGCTGAAAAACTGAGAAATGACCTGATATGTTTAATTGCTGAATGAATTGGGTGCTAAAACTACAGCAACAGCATGCCAGATAAAGTCAAGACTTTCCTAATGAAAACAGCCTGTGTGTCTCCGAGTGCTTTGATTGAGCAAGTTGGACAGCAGGCAGTCAGAGCTTGTGATTTTCTTGTTACCGTGTGAGCAGACGGCATCATGCGGAAGGTGGTACAGAGTGCTGTTTCTGATGTAGATGTCCTGTGACCTCTGACCTTAGCCATCTGTCTTTGTCTGTCTGTCTGTCTAGCATCGCTGCTGAAGCTCTGGTACAGGGAGCTGGAGGAGCCAGTGATTCCTCATGAGTTTTATGAGCAGTGTATCATGAACTACGACAGTCCTGCGGCGGCTGTTAATGTCGTTCTCAACCTCCCTCACATCAACAAACTGGTGCTCTGCTACCTCATCCGCTTCCTACAGGTCTGAATGACTGTCTGTCTATCTATCTATCATTCTATCTGTCTATCTATCTATCTATTTATCTGTCTGTCTCTCTGTTTCTCTGTCTATCTATCTGTCTGTCTATCTATCTACTTATCTCTCTGTTTCTCTGTCTTCATCCATCTGTCTTTCTGTCTGTCATTTGTCTATCCATCCATCCATCCATCTGTTTGTCTGTCCATCTTTCTGTCTGTCCATCATTCATCTATCTGTCCATCCATCCATCCGCCCATCTATCTGTTTGTCTGTCCATTCATCCATCTGTCTATCTATCTGTCTGTATGTCCATCCATTCATTTATCTCCATCCATCCATCCATCCATCCATCCATCCATCCATCTCCATCCATCTGTCATTTGTCTATGTCCATCCATCCATCCATCTGTTTGTCTGTCCATCCGTCCGTGTCTGTCCCTCTATCCCTCCATCCACTCATGTATCTGTTTGTCCGTCATCTATCTATCTATCTATCTATCTATCTATCTATCTGTCTATCTGTCTGTCTGTTACTCCGTCTATCTATCTATTTATCTGTACGTCCGTCTGTCCATCCATCTATCTATCTGTCTCTCTGTCCGTCTGTCTTTCTGTCTGTCATTCATCTATCTGTCCATCCATCCATCCATCCATCCATCCATCCATCCATCTGTCTGCCCGTCTGTCCATCCATCCATCTGTCTTTCTGTCTGTCCGTCATTTATCTATCTGTCCATCCATTCATTTATCTGTCCGTCCATCCATCCGCCCATCTATCTGTTTGTCTGTCCATTCATCCATCTATCTATCCGTTCTTCTGTCTGTCCATCATACGTCTATCTTTCCATCCATCCATCGTCTATCCATCCATCCATGTTTGTCCATCCATCCGTGTCTGTCCCTCCATCCCTCCATCTATCTGTTTGTCCGTCTATCTGTCTGTCCATCTATCTTTCTGTCTGTCATTTGTCTATCTGTCCATCCATCCATCCATCTGTTTGTCTGTCCATCCGTCCGTGTCTGTCCCTCCATCCGCCCATCTGACTGTCTTTCCGTCTATCTACCTGTCTGTCTGTCTGTCCGTACCTCCATCTGCCCATCTATCTGATTGTCCATCTATCCATCCATCCGTCCATCTATCTATCTGTCCATCTATCTATCTGTCTGTCCATCTATCCATCTATCCTTCTATCAGTCTAGCTAGCTATCTGTCTGTCTGTCCATATGTCTGTCCATCCATCCGCCCCTATATCTGTCTGTCCGTCCGTCCATCTATCTGTCTGTCTGTCCATCGTCCGTCTATTTGCCTGTCCATCCATCTGTCTTTTGCACTGTCCATCTATCTATCTATCTGTCTATCTCTGTCCATCTATCTATAGAAATGTTGCTCTTTTCAGTCGGTTAGCAGTTTGTTTGTCAAGTCTGTCAAGCTACACTTTCATGTGTTCATCTCAAAATGATATTAAGACACATTAAGAGATCTGTCTGTTTTCCATCAAAGGTATTTGCTCAAGCCTCCAGCGTCTCCATGACTAAGATGGACGTCAGTAATCTGGCGATGGTGATGGCGCCGAACTGCCTGCGCTGCCAGTCGGACGACCCGCGCGTCATCTTCGAGAACACGCGGAAAGAGATGAGCTTCATCCGCGTGCTGATCCAGCACCTCGATACCAGCTTCATGGATGGGGTGCTATAGCACAAGCACACGTTAGCATTCACACCTAACGGTATCTGCAGCTCGCCCACACATGAATCACCCGACAAACAACCTCGACAAGCCTCTTCCTGTACACAACACACATAAAACACAGTCATGCTCACCTTCCACGTTTAGGTCAAATCTGCCATCCCCGATGATTTCTGAATGTTTCTGAATAGATAAACCATCCGTCCTCACACGATAGTGACTGTCCTGCTTTGGTTTCTAGCGTGCATGTACGTGCCGAATGTGTCCGTTTCTGTTTTCTAACTCGACTGACTTGTAGACCAGTCCGTCTGATTTTATATGATTAATTTATTTGTTATTTATTTGAATAAGGGTTTGTAAGTATTGTACTGCCTTTTGAAATAGAAAACATCTGTCCTCACTGATCACATTCATTGATCTGTGTGTGAGTGCGTGTGCGTTTGTCTGTGAGTGAGCGAAAAAGTGTGTATGTATATGAGTTCATTTATCACAATTGTTTTATACACTTTTGTGTATGTCTCACTGAAATGGTACAACACAAGTGCCCCTCATAGTGAACTACCTGCGGTAAAGGTGAAGTGTGTAATTTATTTGCAAAATATCTTGATTTTTACACTTTCTGAACTCGCACACACTGAACTTTAATAGCTAATTGTTGAGTCAGAAAGTGTTTAACATCCAGAATATTACGCGCTTCGCCTTTAAATTCTCACATATACTCACACAAGCATCCAAACGGCCTCATTTACACGCACACTGATTTGGTTTGGTGCTTGTAATGATCTATTTCACACTGCCAAACACACAATATTGATACTTGGTGCCCATTCCTGCCTCCAGGAGGCGTATCGGTGAGAAACAAGTGAGACAGAAGAGAGACAGACAATTATGGAGGGAGAGATAAACAGAGGAGAGAATCTCATGAGGAAATGCCCAGGTTATATTTCACCACAAAATCCAAAAAAAAAAAAAAAAAAAAAATAATAAAAAAAAAAAAAAAAAAAAGGATCCTGAAAATGATTTAGCATAAAGAAAATTGAGCTATAAAATTAATTTCAATTAATGAAAAAAAAAATTAAAAATTGCCCTAAAAAGAAAATAAAGAAAATAAAGGGCCATTTATATATGATAAGTAATATCAGTCAAATATTAATTTTAATTTGACTGAACATAAAATAAATAAATAAAAGTGGTCTTAAAATGACCATAAATATGTTATTTAAAATAGTTTTAATTGGATTTAGAACAAAATGTCATATAAACAAAATTAAACATGGCCCTTAAAATTACCAATTATATATATATATATATATATATATATATATATATTCAAATGTTTTGAGGTGAAATATGAGCTGGACGTGCTTTTGACACAAAGATGTTTGTATGTTTGGCTTTTTCCACATTTCTGCACACCCTGATCTGTCATGGCCACACGTTCACGTCCTCATCTGTACAGAACAATGTGTAAAAAAATAAAAATAAAAAGCTAAAATGAAAGAAAAGAAGATAACAAAATAGTTACTACAGTATTTGACAGCAGGAGCGTTTAGGTTTGGATCTCAAAACTCATCCATTAGCAAAAACTTAGATTTAAAAAATTATTATAATAATAATGAAGCAGATATGATATAAAATATGATTAAATGTTTGCTGAAAATGGAAGAAAATCCATGAGCAGAGGCACTGTGACCTGCGTCCTGAGACCAGCACACACACACACACACACACACACACACAAACACACACGACAGGCAGGATTATGGGAGATTGTGCTGTATGCAGAGATGTTTCTCGTCACAGGTTTACGCTCATGGTCTTTACTGTATTTATGGAGTCATGTTAATAAACCCCCTCTCCCTCCTTTTGTTCTGAGGTCAAAGGTTACTCTGGACGTTACGGTCGAGCTGAACGTTGTTTATTAAACAGATCAAAGGATTTATTGTCTGCTGTGATCTTTTCTCTTATGCTCTTTATACACACGCAGTCATCTACAAACAAACACAATGCATATTATTACTTTACCACTTCATCTCTTAGCAGATTAAATTTGGATAATCGTTTTACAGAAATGTTTGTTTTCATAATTATTTTACTTATTAATAATATATACAGTTGAAGTCAAAAGTTTACATACACCTTGCAGAATCTGCAAAATGTTAATTAACCAAAAT
Organism: Labeo rohita; assembly: GCF_022985175.1. Taxonomy (NCBI): domain Eukaryota; kingdom Metazoa; phylum Chordata; class Actinopteri; order Cypriniformes; family Cyprinidae; genus Labeo; species Labeo rohita. The sequence continues at coordinate 31,957,774 of NC_066888.1, forward strand.
AAGAGGGATCATACAAAATGTATGTTATTTTTTAATATAGTACTGACCTGAATAAGACATTTCACATAAAAGTCCACAAAAGAAAATAAAAGTTGAATTGATAAAAAAATGACCCAGTTCAAAAGTTTACATACGCTTGATTCTTAATATTGTGTTGTTACCTGAATGATCCACAGCTGTTTTTTTGTTTAGTGATAGTTGTTCATAAGTCCCTTGTTTGTCCTGAACAGTTCAACTGTTTGCTGTTCTTCAGAAAAACCTTCAGGTCCCACAGATTTTTTGGTTTTTCAGCGTTTTTGTGTATTTGAACTAAGGACAACTGAGAGACTCATATGCAACTATTACAGAAGATTCAAACACTCACTGATGCTTAAGAAGGAAAATGATGGATTAAGGGGGGTGAAAACTTTTGGAATTTGAAGACCAGGGTAAATGTAACTTTTTTTGTCTTCTGGGAAACATTTAAGTATCTTCTGTTGCTTCTGAAATGTAGTACTAAATGGAAATAAAATCATATTTAGGCAAAATAAGAAAAATGCATGGTTTTTCCTTCTGGAGCATCAGTGAGTGTTTGAACCTTCTGTAATAGTTGCATATGAGTCCCTCAGTTGTCCTTAGTGTGAAAAGATGCAACTCAAAATCATACAGTCATTGTTGGAAAGGATTCAAATACACAAAAATGCTAAAAACCCAAATAATCTGTGGGATCTGATTAATTTTTCTGAAGAACAGCAGGCAGTTTAACTGTTTAGGACAAACAAGGGACTCGTGAACAACTATCACTAAACAAAAAAACAAAAAAAAAACAGCTGTGGATGACAGTAACAACACAGTATTAAGAATCAAGCGTATGTAAACTTTTAAACGGGGTCATTTTTTATCAATTCAACTATTATTTTCTCTTGTGGACTATATGTAAACGTCTTTTATGTGAAATATCTTATTCAGGTCAGTAATAAATAAAAAATAACATGCATTTTGTATGATCCCTCTTTATTTTGGTAAAATAATTAACATTTTGCAGATTTTGCAAGGTGTATTTAAACTTTTGACTTAAAGTATATAATATATTTTGAATCATAAAACAAAACCAGTACAGTATTTGCATTTTTAATTTGCATTTTTATAAGATTAATTTAGGTTCATTTTAATAAGCACTGTTTCTCTACTGTTATGCAATGTACTAGCAAGAAAGGCACATTTTATATGGGTTCCAGGACATGTAGGGAGGGAAATGAAACAGCAGATAAATTTGCAAAAAAGGGTGTTAACAAATTGAAACATTAAAATGCAAGTGTTAACAAAGCAGAGGTTAAAAGTGTGATTTATTTATGAGAGCATAAGCTAGCACAGACCAGAATTCTTATGAACTTCTTAAGAGAAACCAAGGTTTTGTTAGGATATGGAGGATTGAGGATGGTTAAAAGAAGGAGGTGATAGGGGAGATAGAAGGAGGGTGGGTGATTTAGTCTGTAAACCTATTTTCTGATCCACAAGGCGGCGGTAATGCACCAACACGCTGGATGCCAACCGCCGTAAAATAAAAAAGAAGAAACAGCAGCGTCCTGAGAATCACGTTTAGCGATGCGCGTGCGCACTAACCGAGCCAACCGGCAGGGTTGCCATGTCCGCGGTTTTCCGGTGTGATTGGGCTACTTTAACACTGTTTCTGTGTGTTTAAGCGACCCTAATAACGTAATATTTATCCCCAGAAATGCGAATTTAATGCACCTGAAAGCTGTTCGCCAACCGTCAATAAAAACAAAAGAAGAAGAAGAAATGCGAATTTTACCAGGGGGAATTCCGCCAAAAAACGTGTATTTCACCACCTCGAAACGCGATTGTTACCGGTGGATTCCACATCGAAACCCGAGTGGGCTAAGTTTTGAGTAGCAATTTTTTATTTTATTTTTTATTTTTTTGAGTAGCAATTGGGAGCGTTTCTTTGTGACAACCTGGCAACCCTACAATCCGGAAACTTAGCACTATTTGAGTGTAGGAAACATATGGGACAGTGTATGTCGGATTATATTGCTGATTAGAGATGCAATTTAAATGATCTTAACGGACAGTTCTTGGCATTTAGGTGTTTCCACATTGAAGCAGACAGGAGTTAATTTTGCATGAGCAAAACCGCCCGGAGGTAATGAAAATATTCGGTTGAACAGAAACGGACTTCAACTACAGTGACAACAGGGAACAGGTAAATGGCTGATTTCATCATACACATTCATTTCATTCATACACATTAATTCATTCATTTGATGGTCTGCTCGTTTCAGACACTTCATCTGAACATTCAGACATTCAGGACTGCTTATCACATAGAATAATCTATTAATTGAGCTCCAAAGTAGTTTAAAGTTAATTTATCAAGTATTAAGTCTGTGCTGTTTTTTATTCATGCACGATGGCCTCATTGTTGATTGATGAAAATGACATGATTCTAATGCACATGATGTGTACATATCCAAATTCAACGTTTGTATATTTCTTGTGTTTTGTGGTCATACTCTGCTGCGTAAGATGACACCTATGGCAAGCCGGTTTATCTTAAAATACTCCCAGCGTTACTCGTCGTAATTGCATTTTTACTAGTAACAATTCAGTTAGAGAGCTCTACAAATTAATTTTTACTAGTCGTATGTCTCCACTTCCATTCATTTTTAATTACAGAGCTCTACAACATAATTTTTACTAGTAAGAATTACAATTACAAAGCTCTACAATTGAATACTGAATAGTAACAATTCCAACTAAAAATTGTTGTAGAGCTCTATATTTAAAAATGAATGGAAGTCAGTGGAGACATGACATTTGTAGAGCTCTCTAATTGAATTGTTACTAGTAAAAATGCAATTACGACGAGTAACGCTGGGAGTATTTTCAAAGAAGTGCCATTAAACATATGATGGAGAACCGTGGTAATACCATGTTTTTCCTGGACTATACATTGATAGTATTATATGAATGTGTAAATATGAATACCACAGTAAGAGTGTATAGATGGATGAATGGATGCATAGATCAATTTATATATGCACATATGTTAACACCTGAAATGTTCATCAAATCACATCTCTTTGTCAGATGGACGGGTCAGTCGGGCCAATGCGTGTGTTGGTGACGGGCGGCAGTGGGCTGGTTGGGCGAGCGATAGAGCGGGTGGTGAAACAGGAGGGCGAAGGGAGAGAAGGAGAAGAATGGATATTCCTGTCATCCAAAGATGCCGATCTTATGTAAGAGCTCCTGGATAAACACTCATCAAACATCACAGCAGTTATCCACCTTATTTTTGAATGCGGAAGTAAGCTGTTTTCTGGTAATGTGTTAGACTTCCTGTTCGCAATCTGCCATAGAGAAATAATGAGAAGAATATTGAAGTGCCGTAAACGGTAAAACAGTTTGCACTACAAACTATTGTGTTCATAAATAAGATAGTACATTAAAATAATATGGTAACCACAATAATATGGACACATCAGTTTGCAATATCAACCACTCTTACGGCAAAAATAAGGTGGATACAACACAGTCATTAAACTATTATCACTTATGTGACCCTGATCCACAAAACCAGTCAAAAGGGTAATTTTTTTTTTTTTTAATACATCGCCTGAAAGCTGAATATATATATATATAAGCTTTTCATTTATGTATGGTTTGTTAGGACAGGACAGTATTTGAAAATTTGGAATCTGAGGGTGCAAAAAAAAAAATCTAAATATTGAGAAAATCGCCTTTAGAGTTGTCCAAATGAAGTTCTTAGCAATTTTGCAATATAGCAATTTTGATCTATTTAAGGTATGAAATTTACAAAATGTGTTCATGGAACATGATTTTTGGCATAAAAGAAAAATCTATCCCATACAGTGTATTTTTGGCTATTGCTACAAATATTCTCGTGCTACTTAATACTGGTTTTGTGGTCCAGGGTCACATATTATAAAGCATGTACTTTGTATTTTATAAGTGGATGTTATATGAGTAACAGCAATAATGAACTGTTGACACCAAGAATAATAACTGTAACTTTACACCAACGTTCTGTTCATTGTAAGTGTATTTCATTTTGTTGTTTGCCAGATCAAACCCACAAGATCTTTAACCCTTAAATGCCAATCATTATTACATATTTGGGTATTTTACCATCACAGAATTTATGTCTAATATGGATGAATCTCTAAACTGCCCCAATAGCATAAAATCCAGATATTTTAATACCACTTACAAAATAATAAAATAAAGCATATTTCGTTATATTTTGGAACTTGGAAGGGTGTTTTGAGCAATTGCTTAAGCACCATCCTCACTCATTTTGGGAATCTGATACAGCTGATACATTGCAAAGGAAACAGACTTAACATTTTTCCTTAACATATTGTTGATAATAAACAGACTGAGGGATGGTGTCCCAGGTCACTTAAAACCCAAAGGTATGCATTTAAAGGTTAAAGCAGGATGGATTCTGATTGGCTGTCAGTGTTTTTATCATTCATCAGCTGGAAAAAAAAATCGTTATCAAAGTCATTCCACCAATATCATTGCCATGTTCCATTTTTAACATTAACTTTCAAGCAGGAAATGTTTGATGAATAATCAAATGCATATCTTCTGAATTAAATATATATACACTGATATCTATAAATGCTGTTAAGTCAAAAGCAGCCAGTAATTTTCTCCTTTTCTTCTGTTTGATTAACATTAAGGACACAGACAGTAGCAGATAGATTAGGCTACTGTCAATTTCAGAAGTCATGCACGGATCCAATATAGATATATTTTCTTTTACTCCAGACATAACCGAACTGTTTATGTGGATACTCACCAAGATGTACATTTTGGCATAATTCCGTGTGTATAATCATTCAAGTGCAGTAAGTTGCGAAAAGAACTCAATTATTTTCCCTCGCACTGACTGACAGAACGCTTTTGTTCGCACTCTCGGGTGTGACCGTTACTGAATTCCTTTTCGCGCCTTATTGCCTTTTCAAATCGCGCACGTCCCGGCTTTATTTTTTTCTTATCCATCCGTTCATTTCTCGATCACTTTAACGTACCAGAACTTCCCTGCATGCTATTAAATATACATATATATCGATAGATACTTAGAAATGTAGGCGTCTGTTCGCCTACCTGACCGGCGTTTTTATATTCCTCCGTTTTTCTTCTTCTCGCACTGTCTGCCAGTAATGTCCGTTGAGTATTTTAATATGCGGTATTCACTAAATAGAAAAATTCGCCTTTTTGTACAATCGCAACGACATATCACCATGCTAACCATGTAATACCATATAATATAGCCATCAGTCCAAAATTTGGACACATTTGACAGAATTTCTGTTTCTTAGGATAACAGAAACCTTTTATTTTATTGCTTATTCATTTGTGACATATGTATGATAAATATATTTAAACATGCTGCTTTAGGAGCACTGAAGAGACGCGGGCAGTCTTCAAGAAACATCGTCCGACACACGTCATTCATTTGGCCGCCATGGTGGGCGGGCTCTTCAAAAACATGAGACAGAACCTGGACTTCTGGGTAATTATTGACATTAAAAAACAATAAAAAAATATTAAAATTTTGAACATATATTACTGCTGAGTAATCAAACTGTACATTAACCATATTTGTTTGTTGTTTTCAGAGGAATAATGTGTTTATCAATGACAACGTACTGCAGGCGGCTCATGAGTTCGGCGTGGTGAAGGTCGTTTCTTGCCTCTCCACATGTATCTTTCCAGATAAAACCACCTACCCTATAGATGAGACCATGGTAAATTCACGCACACAGAGTTTTTGTACACAAATATTGGGATGGTTTGTGTTTTTTTTAAAGGACAAATTTTCCTTGATCATTTACAATTCATTCTTTTGTGAAAGGATACAGTAACTTCTGCAGAAACTTTAGAAACCAGCAGATCAATCAGTTTCATTTGGTTTATGATTTGAGAGAGATAACGAGCCGTGTTTCGCTCTCACTCTGTTTCAGATCCACAACGGTCCACCCCATGAGTCTAATTTCGGTTATTCCTACGCCAAACGGATGATTGATGTCCAGAACAGGTCAGTGTCAAAGTTCATTGGTCATGAGCTTTTTTTGGGTGTATCCTATTAAAGCATGTCTGAAACACATTTCAGAAGAGGAAAAAATAACATTCTAAATATTTTTTATTGTAGAGAAACCTCTTGCAGAGAATTGTTCGATTCAGGGGTGGGGTGTTTGTTTTTATCTTTAGTAAACCAATCAGAGTGTGTGTTTGTCCACTAGGGCGTATTTCCAGCAGTACGGTCGGCGATACACAGCCGTCATCCCCACAAATGTATTTGGACCCTATGACAACTTCAGCATTGAGGACGGACACGTCCTGCCAGGGTTGATCCACAAGACGTACTTGGCAAAGAGTGAGAGATATTTAACTTTCCAGAGTTTAATGAGAGCTTCATTCAAGTTGTGTTCAAATGGTAAACATATTTCATGTGTTTATGTGTAGAGGAAGGTAAACCTCTGCAGGTCTGGGGTTCAGGTCGACCCTTGCGGCAGTTCATCTATTCTCTGGATCTGGCTCGTCTGTTTCTGTGGGTTCTGAGGGAGTATGACGAGGTGGACCCCATCATTCTATCAGGTACTCGACCCGTGTTTGACACAGTGTCCTTAAATATTCATTTTAATCTACGTGTAGGTCATAAGTCTTAAATGATAAGGCAAACCAATTTCATTACATATGTATGTATTGAATAAAACGTGTCTTGAGTATTTTAAACATGCAGTTACCTGCAAGATACATGCAAGATACCTTGTTTGTTTCTCATTGTCTTTGTATCTTGTTCTCTAGTCGGAGAAGAGGATGAGGTGTCCATAAAGTTTGCTGCGGACGCTGTGGTTGAAGCGTTGGCCTTTGAGAGCGATGTGATTGTATCCTTTCACACACAAACAAACAAAAAAAAACATAAGCATCATAACAGTAGATCTTGAATGACAGAATTTTCCCTTTGGAGGGAACTAACTCTCTAAACAGATGAACCTTAACTAAGCACTCTCAGTATGACACAAGTAAAGCAGATGGACAGTTCAAGAAAACCGCCAGTAACGCCAAACTACGCAAATACCTCCCAGACTTCAAGTTCACACCGTTCAAAGCAGGTAATCATTCATTTACTAAATGTTTTTCCAATAGCAGTAAAAGTAAGAAGCTTTATAGAAGCTTTTCTTTCTTCCAGCTATCAAGGAGACGTGTGATTGGTTTGTGGCCAATTATGACAGCGCCCGTAAATGAAGATCTGCACATCTCGCTGGCCGTGGGGAGTCTGAACACTGTTCAATACTTGAAAGCAAACAAAGATTGATCAAACACCTTGAACAACACAATCATTTTTACGAAGATGACAAACTCAAGGAACACTGCCGTCTAAGCCCTCCTTTTATGTTTATTTAAAGTTTTTCTTAAAATATATTCATTTTAGAGAAATGCAGTTACTAAGGCTGCACAATGCTGTTTTTTTAAATGCATTGATTAGATGCATAAACTCCTTCAGACAGCATCGCATGAGCTAGCGGCGCCATCTAGCAGCTTGTCGCCGAACACCCTTGTATCTCAACCAAGGTTTAAAATAAACACTAAGCGCCCAAATGAATGAAAACATCCGCGTTGGTGAGTATTTGAAAATGTGTACAATTTTCATTCTAATAATGCATTTATAAATAATGAAAAACTATAAATAGTGCAATTTAATTGCGGTTTAATTAAATAACATATATGTAGTAGCAAAAGCTTGTATCATACAAAGTCACGTGGTTTCAGCAAACGAAGCGAGGCTTCGTTGTCGAACTCTTTCAAACCTTGGTTTCGAAACATCACAGAATTCGTCACTAGATGGTGATCTCGTGAACCAATGAAGGAGTTTCTAACAGTTGACCTTGAGTAAGTTTTATGGTGTAAGTTCATTTCTAATTAATTGAATCAACTGTAATACGTGTGCGTGTGGGTGTGTGTATAATGTAAAAGGGATAATGATACTTCATTGTTTCTGCTTGACCAAGCGGTACCTAATAATAACACACAAAACAATAAAACAAACTTTACAGAACCTTCATATTTAATTGTATTGAATTATTTGTGGATCGCGTACTTCAATAAAAACGTGCAATTCGTTTGTCAAAGGTGTCAAACACATTTGGCCTGAATTGTCCTCAGTTGACCAGCAGACGCCGCTAGCCTGTGTCGTGTCCAGTTTCTCGAGAATTTCGAGGTGTAATATTACCCAGATTTTTCTTCTTTTGCCCTTCGGGTAAGTGTATGCAGATACATTTGTATATATGGACAGATTAAATGTAGGTGTATGTTTACGTAGCCAGTCAGATGAGGACATTTGTGATCCTGAAAGAAATGTTTTTCTTAATTTCTTAATTCTTAATTCCACATTATTAAGTTGGCTTGAGAAAGCCAACTTACTGATCTACTATTTAAGATTATTATTCTTCTGAGCCAAATTTCGGTATCTGTCTCCTCCTAGAGCTTTCAAGCTAGAACCACCAAACTCGGCCCAGACCTTCAGACTGGTCTGACTCGGTGTGCTATATCTTTTGTAACTGATCCAAAACCACCAAAAATCCCATAGACTTACATTGACGGAATGTTCAAATGAGCAACACTCTTCAAACTCCCAGAATCCCTTGAGGCTCAATCAAGCTTCCCTTCTGTGTACTATTTCTAATCAATTATCAACTCTGATATTTCTAATCTATCTAGCTATCTAAATCATGTTAACAACATGCAAGTAACTTGCTAATCATGATAGAAACATGCTAGCAATGTGCTAGTAACATGCTAATCATGCTAACAACATGCTAGTAACTTGCTATTCATGTTAACATGTTAGTAGCATGCCAATCATGCTAGAAACATGCTAACAAAAGTCTAGTGACATGCTAATCATGCTAACAACTTGTTAATAATTTGCTAATCATGCTAGCAACATGCTAGTAACATGTTAATCATGTTAACATGCTAGTAACTTGCTAATCATGCTAACAACATGCTAGTAACTTGCTATTCATGTTAACATGTTAGTAGCATGCTAATCATGCTAGAAACATGCTAACAAAATTCTAGTGACATGCTAATCATGCTAACAACTTGCTAATAATTTGCTAATCATGCTAGCAACATGTTAGTAACATGGTAATCATGTTAGAAACATGTTATTAACATGCTAATCATGCTACAAACATACTAGTAACTTTTTAATCATGTTAGCAAAATGCTAGTAATGTGCTAATCATGCTAACAGCATGCTAGTCATGTTAGAAACATGATAACAACATGCTAGCAACATGCTAATCGTGCTAGCAACATGCTAGTAACATGCTAATCATGACAGAAAAATGCTAACAACAAACTAGTAACTTGTTAGCCATGTTAGAAACATGGTACTAACATGCTAATCATGCACAAAACATGCTATAAAAATGCTAATCAGGCTAAAAACATGTTAGTCACTTGCTAATCATGCTAACAACATTCTAGTAACTTGTAAATTATGCTAACAAAATGCTAATCATGCTAAAACATGTTAAATCATGTAAGCAATGTGTTAAATCATGCTAGCTGCTTTCATACTTTTACAACTGCTTCAAACTTTCAGGTTAGGCTTTCTCAAGCCAACTTAAAAGTTTGTTCTCAAACTTTACTCATCTAGTTATTACTGAAATGTTCATGCCTTTGTTTTAATGAAGTTAACACCTAACTCATTGATTCAGACAACCGTGATATTGTGCTCTCTTCTAAAATGTATTATTTTTTTAATCAAATATGTGGTTGTATGTTTAAATTATGCATTGATATTCCCAAACACTACGCCAGTGCGATCTCTGTGAGAGATATATGATTGTTGTCATATTTCTATAAAAATCTGAAATACACGTTTGTATTAAGCGAGGCGCTTCTCCTCCAGGTTGCAGTTATAAGTTACCCTTATCAGAATTTCAAGGTGTAATATTACCCGGATATTTCTTGTTTTGCCCTCCAGGTAAGTATGCAAATACATTTGTATCAGGTTTTCAAACCGGTCCTGCGAGCACCCCCAACACTGTCTCCCTCATCTATCACACCTGGATGATTTAACTCGGGGTGCTCAACCCTGTTCCTGGAGATCTACCTTCCTGCAGAGTTTAGTTCCAACCCTGATCAAACACACCTGTCTGTAATTATCAAGTGCTCCTTCAGATCCTAATTAGTTGGTTCAGGTGTGTTTGATCAGGGTTGGAGCTGAACTCTGCAGGAAGGTAGATCTCCAGGAACAGGGCTGAGCACCCCTGATTTAACTTATCAGCTCATTAGTAGAGACAGCAAGGGGGGGGTGTCAGATACGGCAGACCTACAAAATGCATTGTTGTGGATGCTCGCAGGACCGGTTTGAAAAAAAACTGATGAACGGATGAAATGTAGGTGTGTGTGTGTGTACTTAGCCTGTCAGCTGAGGACATTTGTAATCCTGAAAGACAAGTTCCAATTCCAATCCACTGATCTCGAAGAGCAAGCCAGAGAACAGAAACAGAGCCAGTAACTTAATGGTTTCATCAAATATTAACAGATTTAAAACACCAGTATTAATCTAATGTGACCACTTGTTCGGTTTAGACGCTAGCGATTGCCGTTGATCGCATAAACTTTTTTTTTTTCTAACTTGAGCTTCAAAAGCGTTTATAAACAAGCTTATTCATTGTATTTTTTTAACTCTGTGCTGCTATCCACTGACATTATATAGACTAGGGCACGATGTTGCATACGGCATTTAAACAACAACGGCTTCAAATGATAATTTAATTTTCATTTTTGGCTGAACTATCCTTCAGTATGACTTGTAGGTCCATTGCAGAAAGTGAATATAAGGCATGTGAATAATTTGAGCATAAGAATAATTTTTTATTTGTATATTTCTAATGTTTTTTTGGCCATAATCCAGAAGTTGGTTCCTTATCACTAATGTGCTGTTTGTTGATTTATCAGGGTGCGTCAGTTCGTCTCATCCTTATGTTGAATAAAGTCGTTATTTTTATTTTCTTTGCGTACAAAAAGTATTTTTGTAAAATTATGGTTTTCATCCAAAATATCTTAAATTGTGTTCCGAAGACGAACGAAGCTTTTACGGGTTTGGAAAGACATGAGGGTAAGTGTTTAATGACAAAATTTTCATTTTGGGGTGGAGTAACACTTTAAACTGGGGCACGTTCAAGCTCCAACCGGTGGCCAACGTTTTGTTACGGTTTCCGGGTTGAACGACATGTTCAATGAAAACGGTGTGCAACGTGGTTTGAGATACGTTTTCTCTCATTTGGTGGGTGTGTCAAAAATGTCAGCCCGGTCAGCTGCAACGTGTAACAAACCACGTGGCATTAACGTGAGACAGCTGGCACAATGCATGCATTTATAGTAGAATTTTCCTGCTGTAAATAAGCTGACATGAATCTTGCTATGGCTGTTGTTTACACACTGATGCACATACTGCTATATACAGTGGGGATTTGTAAGTAAATGTAATTAACATCAAAATAAATTCACAAGAGCAAGTATATTGTTTGCACATGCTTATTTACATTAAAGGCAAAATAGCTAAAATAATAAGAGCACTTATTATTTAAGTCTGTCTAATATCATGTAGTAATTGCAATGTCTTCCGGTCTGTATCCTTGGGAAGGTGTGCTAGACACTGATTAATGTAACATAAAAAATACTATACATATTTATATATTTTGCTTGTATTGCGGGGTGACACTTTTATAAACTTTTCTATACTACTCTAATTGGGCTATATAATAGTAAATATTACAGTATCATAGCACGACAACAGTAATCAGCAATAATGATAAGCCTAACACTCACAATAAAAATAATAAGGTCATATAGATCGTAACACAGTCTTGGAGGTAAGTGGATTATCCTTCACCTGAAATGTTTGTCTTTTCATTCTGAAATGCAAGGCAAATGTTGGATCACAATAATTAGGAACCACAGTTTCCACAAATCCTTCCCACTCGACTGGGATGTTCTCTTTTATTCTGGAAGGCAAGGGCAGTGGCGAACATCAAGCCTACACTGTAAAAGATAAAAAACACAATTTGTTGAGTCAGCTTAAAATAATTTGTAACACTGCTGCCTTAAAATTTTAAGTTCAGTCAACTAAAATAAGTTTAGTCAACTTGAAATGTTAAGTTGTACTAAGTAACAACTTAGATATTTGTGTTTGCTAAACTTAACAGATGGGCACGTAACCCAGCTGCCTTAAAATTTTAAGTTGACTCAACTCAAATATCTAAGTTGTCACTTAGTATAATTTAACATTTCAAGTTGAATAAACTTTTTTTGAGTTGACTGAACTTAAAATTTGAAGGCAGCCAGGTTACAAATTATTTTAAGTTGATTCAACACATTGTTTTTTACAATTTGCAGTATTAAACACGTATTTATACCGATTTCATCAGGCTCCGAAAATTCTTCAAAAAGAACACAAAGAATGGACTTCTCAGCTGCCATAGTTGCAACTTTTGCATCATCAGAACAGGGTATTCAACGCACCACCGTTTCCGTTTAAAAAACGTTTTGCATCATTTTGTTGGGGTTGAACGCAGCCCAGAGCTCCTGCAGCCGCTCTGAAGAAACTGCGCCTGCTGCTTTCGAACTGCTATCGCGGTACTTTGATTCCACATGTGACAGTCACGCGGCGTCGGCACCGTCTCAAGTCGGACAAAATTTGTAACCGGCATGCACTGCTTCAAGTCAGAATTTGATTGAGGTGCGCAGTGCTGCATTAAGTCGAACACATCGTTTTCAAAAGTCTCCGTTTTGGTCCGTTTACACTGAAACACAACCCCGGAGTTTTCAAACTAAAATGGGGGTTTTGAAAACAGCGTTTTCAAAAGTCTCAGCTTTTGAGGGTCGAAAACACTGGAGTACCCTGGTGAAAAAAACAGCATATGCTGGTAGGTATGTTTTAATGCTGGAATGCTGGTTAGGTAGGTTTTGATGCTGGTTTAAGCTGATCCTTTGCTGGTTTATGCTGGTCCTTAGCTGGTTTAAGCTGGTCCTTTGCTGGTTTTTGCTGGTCATGTTGCTGGTCAAGGACCAGCATGAACCAGCTAAGGACCAGCATAAACCAGCAAAGGACCAGCTTAAACCAGTATCAAAACCTACCTAACCAGCATTCCAGCATCAAAGCATAGCTACCAGCATATGCTGGTTTTTTCACCAGGGTAGTGAAAACACAGACCGAATCGTAGCAAAAGTTACGCGTTTTGATTGGTGGTTCAAAAACGCATTATTTTTCACATAATTTACATTATTACATACCTTTCTCCCCAGCCTTGCACAAATAGCTTGATTAGTTCCGGGTTTAATGAAGACCAGCCTTCCGAAAAAAGGAAATGTATTATGATTGGTTAACTATCACAGTGCGTTGTGATTGGCGAACAGCTTAGACAGTGTTTCAGTACTGCCACGCCCCTTGTCAAAGCAGTTTAATAGTGAATCAGATTAAAAGAGAATCTTACGTTTTGAATATGGATATATTTCTTACAAAAATGCATCGATTCGATGGGAGACCCCTGGGATCCGTGTGAGGCACTTTTTATTATGGATGGATGCACTTTATTAGATTTTATTAGACTCTGATTGCATTCGTCTGAAAGAAGGAAGTCATATACACCTAAGATGCATGGAGGGTGAGTAAATAATATGCTACAGTAGTGTTGGGTCCCATCGTCAGCCTGCGAGATCGTGCTAATTTATTTCATTATTTACATACTTAAATTTCCTAAAACCAGCTCCAGCATAAGGCTAAAAGCAGCCTAACATTATCAAAAAAACATAATCACTGATGAGCCTAGCCTATTCTAGTGCAAGTTTATGGATTTAAAAAAAAACACTCAGGTTATAAGTGAAGCTATCTACACTGTATGATGAATAAATCTCTTTCCACACACTGCACACATGTGCAGCGCCTTATGGCTCCGACGTGGCACTCGGAGTAGATCGCGGCTTTGGCATGGGTTTGGACCCCTTGTACTGCACAAGTCTGCAGCGCGTTACTGCTCTGAAGTGGCCACTCTAGTAATGCTTGTGTTTATACCTGCCGCACTGCGCTTGTTGAAGCGGCTCTCCACGCTGCCTCGCTACAGTTAGGCTAATCCCCCACCTCGTCCCTACACACCTCCCAGCAATTTGAATTTGGGTAGGCGGGATATAATATAATGGTATTCTAATGGACCATGTTCTGACATCATTGCATGCCGAAAGCAAAGGCTGTAGAACAAAGGAGCTGTTCCTTGGAAAGAGATTTTTTTAAAACCGAAATATCTCCCTTTGGAGTGGACTTTGAGATTTGTAACTTTGTAGATCTTTTTTATACCCAAAGATACACACCACTCACTGACTAAAATTCAAAAAGTGAAAAAGCATAATAGCACCCCTTTAAATTTCCCGCGATCAAAAAGAACACTCATGCACATGTGTGGAGCAAAAATCGCAGCTCAGGGTTCCTGGGTACATAAGTTATTTAAGGTGTTTCAACAGTACGCGTCTCAAATGTACTTAGTGTACCCTGTTGGTGTATAGGGAATATTATTCGCCTATAAACAACTGAAACAAAAAGCTACTTACTACTGAATTTGAACACGCCATAAAGTTTGTTGTTTTTTACCATTTTTGTACCATTTTTTGAAACGTTAAATGTTGCTGAACATCCTGTTTGAAGAGTCTGAGGTCTTAAGGAACTGCATAATTGTTACATACTGTGTGGTTTAAAGCTTGACAGAAGAAAATGAGCATTGCATCTTTCCCCATTCAAAAATATAAGTCAAGTCTTGGGTATTCTACAGTCTTTGTTCTCAAGCTGCTCCACTGAGATCTAAATTAGTTATTTGTATGAGTGTCTGAATATTGGATCTGTGATTGGGTCTTAAAGTGACAGCAGCCTAAACTTTTTGCTATGGTATTGAAATTGGATGGGGTTGGTGCCGTCAAACATATTTATTGTGTCAGAAGGGAGGCCCTGTTGAAGTTTAGATAGATGTTTGCTTGATTATTACAGTAATTCCTGATTTCACATGTATTTTAACCCCTGACATGTTCATTAAACCCTATCTCTGTCAGATGGATGGAAAAGTTGGGCAGATGCGTGTGTTGGTGACGGGCAGCAGTGGGCTGGTGGGGCGAGCGATAGAGCGGGTGGTGAAACAGGAGGGCGGAGGGAGAGAAGGAGAAGAATGGATATTCCTGTCATCCAAAGATGCCAATCTTACGTAAGAGCTTCTGGACAAACACTCATCAGACGTCACACACGACACAATCATTAAAATATGCCATCACGTATATTGTATAACATGTACTTTATATGTAATGTAAGCATGCAATAAAAATTTTCAACCATTTAGAGAATCATAAGCAAATCTCGCCAAAAGAGCTTTTCCCACTGCCATGCAGCACTGAGAATGGCATAATAGTTTGATATTCATCCATAATTTTAATTTGATTATTTGCAGTGCTTCATGAGATTGTAGTTCTTTGACTCATTTTAAATGTTTCTTCTTGACTACTATTTAAATGGAATTTGGACAAAGAAGAAGCTCCAACATAAGTATTTTCATTTGTGTCACATGTGTGATAAATATATTTACACATGCTTGCTTTAGGAGCACTGAAGAGACACGAGCAGCCTTCCAGAAACATCGTCTGACACACGTCATTCATTTGGCCGCCATGGTGGGCGGACTCTTTAGAAACATGAGACAAAACCTGGATTTCTGGATAATTATTATCATTAAAAAACAATAGAAATACAAAAATGTTGGACATGCATTACTCTTGAATAATCAAACTGTATATTAACCATATTTGTTGGCTGTTTTCAGAGGAAAAATGTATTTATCAATGACAACGTGCTGCAGGCATCTCATGAGTTCGGCGTAGTAAAGGTCGTTTCTTGCCTTTCCACGTGCATCTTTCCAGATAAAACCACCTACCCTATAGATGAGACCATGGTAAATTCACGCACACACACTTTTAATACACAAATTCTGGGATGGTTTGTGTGTAGCGTTCTTTTAAAGGGAAAACTTCTGCCAATAGATCAAGTTTATTAACAAGACCATCAGCTTCAGTTGTTTCATGGTTTGAGAGAAATGATGAGCCGTGTTCCTCTTTCACTCTGTTTCAGATCCACAACGGTCCGCCCCATGACTCTAATTTCGGTTATGCCTATGGCAAACGCATGATTGACGTCCAGAACAGGTCAGACCATTTTTCTCTAAGTAAGAACATACACAGACCAAAATTATAAACGCAACTTTTGTTTTTGCCCCCATTTTTCATGAGCTAAACTCAAAGATCTAAGACTTTTTCTATGTACACAAAAGGCCTGTTTCTCTCAAACACTGTTCACAAATCTGTCTAAATCTGTGTTAGTGAGCACTTCTCCTTTGCCCAAAATAATCCATCCACCTCCCAGGTGTGGCTTATCAGGATGCTGATTAGACATTGCACAGGTGTGGCCACAATGAAAGGCCACTCTAAAATGTGCAGTTTTATCACACAGCACAATGCCACAAGTTTTGAGGGAGCCTGCAATTGGCATGCTGACTGCAGGAATGTCCACCAGAGCTGTTGCCCGAGAATTGAATGTTCATTTCTCTACCATAAGCCGTCTACAATGGAGTTTCAGAGAATTTGGCAGTACATCCAACAGGCCTCACAACCGCAGACCACGTGTAACCACACCAGCCCAGGACCTCAACATCCAGCATCGTCTGAGACCAGCCACACGGACAGCTGCTGCAACAATCGGTTTGCATAACCAAAGAATTTCTGCATAAACTGTCAGAAACGGTCTCAGGCAAGCTCATCTGCATGCTTGTTGTCCTCACTGGGGTCTCAACCTCACTGCAGTTCGTCGTCGTAACCGACTTGAGTGGGCAAATGCTTACATTCAGTGGCGTCTGGAGAAGTGTTCTCTTCACGGATGAATCTCGGTTTTTGCTGTACAGGGCAGATGGTAGACAGCGTGTATGGCATCATGTGGGTGAACGGTTTGCTGATGTCAACGTTGTGGATCGAGTGGCCCATGGTGGCGGTAGGGTTATGGTATGGGCAGTTCGTTGTCCAGGTGCATTTTATTGATGGCATTTTGAATGCACAGAGATACCATGATGAAATCCTGAGGCCCATTGTTGTGCCATTCATCCACGACCATCACCTCATGTTGCAAGGATCTGTACACAATTCCTGGAATGAAAACATCCCAGTTCTTGCATGGCCAGCATACTCACCGGACATGTCACCCATTGAACATGTTTGGGATGCTCTGGATCGGCGTATACGACAGCATGTTCCAATACAGTAAAACTGCACATTTTAGAGTGGCCTTTTATTGTGGCCAGCCTAAGGCACACCTGTGCAATAATCATGCTGTCTAATCAGCACCTTGATATGCCACACCTGTGGATGGATTATCTCGGCAAAGGAGAAGTGCTCACTAACACAGATTTAGACAGATTTGTGAACAATATTTCAGAGAAATAGGCAGTACATATAAAAAGTCTGAGATCTTTGAGTTCAGCTCATGAAAAATGGGGGCAAAAACAAAAGTGTTGCGTTTATAATTTTGGTCAGTGTAGCTGTGAGGATACTGCCTTTTGGATACTGCTCTTTGACAGAAAAGGGAGATTTGAGATTGGTCTGAATTCTCTAGGATCAAGTTATGAGAGGCTTAATAACAGCCAGTTTGAAGGTTTTTGAGACATCCTAATGCCAGTGACATTAAGTTCATAAAGTCATTACTGCTGTGCTGTTGGGTAATGTCTGTTGTTCATTTAGCCACTGTATTGAGTAAATACCTAAGGTTGTGTTTGTTTTCTTCTAAACGAGACAAAAAGGAAGCAGATAAAGCAGTTTTAATGTTTTTCTGTAGGTAGAAGTACTTTCTCTGCATGCAATACAAAATACCTCTAGTTTTGTTTTCCTCCAGCTATGCTCTATTTTCCAGGCATGAGAATGTGCTCATACCACAGTGTCAGTGTTTTCCTTAATTATCTAAAAGTGTAAAGGAGCAACTGTGTCTAAATTGCTAGAAAACACAAAGTCCATAGTTTCTGTTACAACATCCAGTTTTTCTGATTGGATATTGAAACTCTGAAAGATTAATCTCTCATATATGTACATTTCTTTAACATTTTGATTTACAATTGCATGACCTCTATTAATTCTTATTACTGTGATACAGAAATAATGTTGCATTTAAATCATCATAAACCAAATGTAGCACAACAGACACCTAAAAATGATAAATAATTTCTAGCAATTTAAATGGTTTCATTTTTAATGTATATAATGAATTAGAATTTTTATTACAAAAAAAATTATGATATAAATGTCAATAGGGCATACTTCCAGCAGTACGGTCGGCGATACACAGCCGTCATCCCCACAAATGTATTTGGACCACATGACAACTTTAACATTGAGGACGGGCACGTCCTGCCAGGGTTGATCCACAAGACGTACCTGGCAAAGAGTGAGACATTTAACTTTCTGGAGTTGAATGAGAGCGCTGTTCAATCATTGTGTTCACATGGTAAACATATTTCATGTGTGTTTATGTGTAGAGGAAGGTAAACCTCTGCATGTCTGAGGTTCAGGTCGCACCCTGCGGCAGTTCATCTATTCTCTGGATCTGGCTCGTCTGTTTCTGTGGGTTCTGAGGGAGTATGACGAGGTGGACCCCATCATTCTGTCAGGTACTCGACCCGTGTTTGACACAGTGTTCCCACATGTCCAAAAATATTCAGTTTAATCTACTTGAAGGTCATAAAAAGTTTTACATTTTTTAAATGATATATGAAAAGCCTTAAATATCATACTTTAGAGGTATTAAATTGGAGGACAAAAAATGAGAATCACAAGATGGCCTAATGTGATTACTATGGGAGTGTGAAACACATTATTGTCATATCAGCAGCAGTATTTAATTTGTGCGTATTGATGTATTAGTATGTAAACAACTATCAAAGTAACTTGCAGTTACTTAAATGTGTGCCCCTGAGAAACTAAGATACCTTGTTTGTTTCTGTTTGTCTAGTCGGGGAGGAGGATGAGGTGTCCATAAAGTTCGCTGCAGATGCTGTGGTTGAAGCATTGGGGTTTGAGGGTGATGTGATTGTATCCTTTTACACACAAACAAACAAAAAAAACACCATAAGCAATGACAGAATTTTCCCTTTGGCGTGAACTAACTCTAAACAGATGAACCTTAACTAAGCACTCTCAGTATGACACAAGTAAAGCAGACGGACAGTTCAAGAAAACCGCCAGTAACGCCAAACTACACAAATACCTCCCAGACTTCAAGTTCACACCGTTCAGAGCAGGTAATCATTCATTAACTAAATGTTTTTCCAATAGTAGTAAAAGTAAGAATCTTTATAGAAGCTTTTCTTTCTTCCAGCTATCAAGGAGACGTGTGATTGGTTTGTGGCCAATTATGACAGCGCCTGTAAATGAAGATCTGCACATTTCACTGGCCGTGGGCAGCTTGAAACCGAATGCTTGAAATTGAACAAAGACTGATCAAACACCTAGACCATCATCATTTTTACAAAGACAAACTTGTGGAACACTGCCGTCTAAGCCGTCCTTTTATGGTTATTTAACGTTATTCTAAAAATATGTGACCCTGGGCCACAAAACCAGTCACTGAAATTGAGATTTATACACTGCCATTCAAAAGTTTGGAAACACCCCTGGCAAAGTGTGGTTTTGGACGATATCAGCATAAATCCTTATTAATTTTTGGTGCAAATACATTAAAGTAACTTGACATTGTCATTGAAGACCAGCAATAATAATTTTCATTTTGATTAGATAATAATGGCAATATATACATGTCAAAGTCAGACATGCCCCTTTGCCAGCTGTGATGCCTGATTACTGGTTTAAACTTGGCTCAGGTTTTTAAAAGATTTTTGGGTCAGCACACCTTAATAGCTTCAACAATTGATTGCCAATTAAGTTTAGAATGCAATGAATTTAGGTCTAGATTATGTAGAGCTGTAATAGCTGCTAATGGTGGATATTTTGATAAATTAAAAATGTATTGTCCCTTATCAGTGCAAAATTATCACACATTAAAAAGGATTCATGCCAATATTGTCTAAAACCCCACTTTTCTAGGGCATTTCCAAACTTGTGGAGGGCAGTGTACATCATCTGAAAGCTGAATAAATAAGCTTTGCATTAATGTATGGTTTGTTAGGTTAGGGCAAGATTTGGCCAAGATACAACTATTTGAAATTTAGAATCTGAATTTGCAAAAAAATCAAAATACTGAGAAAATGCCTTTAAAGTTGTCCAAAATAAGTTTTTAGCAATGCATATTATTATTTAGAAATTAAATGTTGACATATTTACAGTAGGAAATGTATAAAATACCTTCATGGAACATAATCTTTGCTTAATATCCTTATGACATAAAAGAAAAATCAATAATTTTGACCCATGCAGTGTATTATTATGACTGGTTTTGTGGTCCAGAGTCACATATATTAATTGTACATGCAGCTGTACATTGTACATGAATGCCGTTCAAATTTATTTATTAGATGCATAAACTCTTTCAGACAGCACTGCACGAGCTAGCAGCGCCATCTAGCGGTGGTGTGCAACATTAGCCAAGCGTCAAATTAAAGAATTTGAAAATGTGTACAATTTTTATTTTAATAATGCATGGTTGTGAGATCTTGTCATCTAGTCTGACGCAATACGTGTCATCAGCAGAGCACAGCATTGTGAAGCTTCTTGCATTGAACTTGCCAAGTCACATGGTTTCAGCAAACAAGGCTTTATGTCAAACTGTTTCAAGTGTATGGTTCCAATTTTCCTGTTCTACTGGACCGTCACCAAAGCTATTTTCTAGGTTTATTTCCTAATGACACTATACTGTATATTTGAAAATAAACTTGTATTTCAAATAATATTTAATTTCCTCTTTTTAAAGAATTTTGGGTATATAATGGGGTTGCCAAATCATATTACATGTCTATTTTAAGCTCTATAATATATATATATATATATATATATATATATATATATATATATATTTATAATTGCAAATTGTTAACTTTAAACTATGTGGTGAGAAGCTTTACTTAAATTTAACTTTAATCCAGATGCTCCATGACAAATTGTAGACATTAGGCTTCTAAAAAAAAAGAAAATATGAAAATGTTTAAATATATTTGAAATGAATTTAATTTCAGGATCATTTTTGGCCACAGTGCACTGTGTAAAATGAATTGGATCCATCCAGCAGACGGAATTTGAAGCCAGAATAAATTTTTCTCATTTTTAAATTTTTTAATTTTTCTTTTCATGAATATTTTCTAAATTTTAGAATTAATGTTAAAATCTTCACAACTCTGCAATCACACAAATGTAAGTCTGGGAATGATTGTAGTGAGCCGAATATATTGGAGCTACTACTTTATATCTTCTTGTAATATCCACATTGAATTTGATGATGCTTTTCACTATACTGTAAAAAGAAACAAATAAACGTTTAGCTCTGTAATAAACTTTATATATTACAACGTTGTGTCTAGACTGGTAGGCTAGTTAATGTATTTTGTGGTCTGATTTATGCATGATGTTTACAAATTCATTGATCCAGTCCAGCAGGTGTCAGTGTATCTGTTGTAGTTGTGTATATGTAAGTAAAGAAGAAAGTGTAATGCGTTTGACACGAGTCAAGACACTGATGTGTTTCACACGGAGCTGCTGAAGCTGCATTAAATAAACAATGAATATTTCAGAGAGTTCAGTGAAAACCAGCGATTCACCTGCAAATCAGCAGGTGAGTAGTTCCTGTTAAATTGGCAGCTGTATGTTTGGTGAACAGATGTCGGCAGCATCACATAACGTCTTTATTAATGTTAATAATGTTTGCTTTGAGTTCAGGATGTGTCTCAGCTTAAGATCGGATTCATTGGAGCAGGAAACATGGCGTTTGGAATAGCGCAGGGCATCATTGCGTCAGGTGCGTTTGCGATTACGTCACTTTAAATGTGCGTTACGTCAGTGTGAATTTTGCCAGCTGTGCATTTAAGATACTGTCAGCTTACACAGATAAATATTAATTAGTTTAATATATACATTATTGACAGTGTTGGGAAGGTTACTTTAGAAATGTAATAGAATTTACTTCATTTAAAATGTAATAAGTAGTGTAACTTTTCAAATACTTTAAAAAGTAATGTAACATTACTTTTTGATTACTTTTCTAAATTTCTAATATTTTCAACTGTTCAATCATTTTGAAACATTTAAACCAGGTAGAGTTAACCTTGCAGTAGCACTCAACACTGATTACTGATTATAATAAATAAGGGATAACATACATCTTTATTTTGTGATAACAACTGGCTACATTATCAACAACATTATCCCACTTATTACACATCTGCTTGATAGATTATTTAGATGTTTCGTGTCAAAATAATTAGACACGAAACACTGATCTGAGTTGAAATATTTGAACGCAAAGCTTCCATGAAGAAATCAGTTGCTAGCAAACAGCAAGTTCAAACTAGACATTTTAGGGATACAGTGCAGTCATACCAGTTTTCTTACACAACATTTCACCACATAAATAATTAAGTAAGTAGTATTAGTTTGTTAGTTATCTTATAATCCATTACAATGTACAAAAAATAAAAAATAAAAACGCAGCAGCTGCATTTGTATGAAACAATAGAGCGAGTCCACGATACCAGGATGACAGAATTAAGAAATTGTCCACATATTATTGAATTAAGCTTTAATATTTTATTAGCTAACCAAACACAAAGCTTCCACCAAGAAAAATTATCAAGCATATAGCACTGACTTAAGTTGCCCCGAATGAGTCTGTGTTATTAGCTTTTACCAGTTGTTACTGGGGAATAACATACCTTGGAACGTCATGACTGACCAATCAGAATCAAGCATTCCACAGAACCATGTAATAATTTAATTTAAAGCACAGCCACCACAAATTCAGACTTTTTTTTTTTTTACTTAGGGCTTTTTATGCCTTTATTGTGATAGGACAGTAGAGAGATAACAGGAAAGAGCTGGGAGGAGAGAGGGGAGTGGGATCGGCAAAGGACCTCGAGACGGGAATCGAACTCGGGTCACCGTGAGCACAGTTGCGCTATATGTCGTAACAAGATCATATAGTTTAACAGCTATAATTTAATTACACATTTTTTTCTCAGTAACTGTAACTAATTACAGTTACATTTATTTTGTAATTAAATTACGTCATTCCGTTACATGTAACTAGTTACTCCCCAACACTGTTTACTGACTATAAGCAGTAAAATAAGTGTTAGTTAATCATTAGGAGTTAACTTTATTCAAACACACTGAGGCATGAACATTTCAGTAATAATATATAATAATTTCTGTGGTTTTACTGTGGTTTTGTAGGGAAGGTTCCACCTAGTAATATAATTGCTAGTGCTCCATCCATGAACAACCTTCCTCGCTTTCAGGTATGCCACGTGGCTTTATTATCAATTCAGTTATAATCCATATAAAGTCTTTGTTATTTTCTGCTTGCTAAGTATATACACACTCAGATTCCTTTAATAAGCCAGTAATGTAATGCATTTGTAGTGATAGCGTAAAAGGTTTTCCTTTATTTCCACTGTGCGATCTGGAGTAGGTGACGACAGCTTAACTCGTCATTACTGTGACAGGTTTGTATGAATGTTCTGACAGGAAAGAGGAATTTCTGTCACTCACTCAAATGTCGAGGTTGTCGATCGCTCTCGGTTGGTCTTCCTGGCTGTCAAACCTCACCTCGTCTCAAAGGTGCTGAATGGAATCTCCCAGAATGTCACTCAGGAACACGTCATCGTTTCCATGGCAGCCGGAATCACTCTAGAAACACTTGAAGAGGTGAGGATTTACCCAGCCAACCATTTTTGACTCCCATCTTTTCCAAGGTTTGTTCTTGGTTAGCCAGGGAAGGTTTTTTTTTCTATAAAAAGAATAGTTTTTGTACAACATTATTATAATGTTCCCCTATCCTCAGTTCATCTTGTTTCTTCTTTCTTCATACATCTTTAATCATAAATAAAACGGTATTACATAGACGCTTATAACAGCCCATATTGTGTTGTTATTTATTGTTTAATCAATATATAATAATGAACACATCAACCATCATATAGAAGATTAAATAAGATAGTTTACGGGGCACACGGAGTTTACTTTTTTTTGTTCAGCATCAAATTTGACCCTGGACCACAAAACCAGTCATAAATGTCAATTTTTTAAAATTGAGATTTATATATCATCTGAAAGCTGGATAAATAAGCTTTCTATTGATCTATATTAGGATAGGACAATATTTGGCTGAGATACAGCTATTTGAAAATCTGGAATCTGGGGTGCAAAACAATCAAAATATTGAGAAAATCACCTTTAAAGTTGTCCAAATGAAGTTGTTAGCAATACATATTACTAATCAATAAATAAATTACGTTTTGATATATTTACGGTAGAAAATGTACAAAATATCTTCATGGAACATGATATTTACTTTAGAAAAAATGATAATTTTGACCCATACAATGTATTTTTGGCTATTGCCACAAATATACCTATGCTACTTAAAACTGGTTTTGTGGTCCAGGGTCACAAATAACAATGAATGTTTTGTTTTTTTTAAACTGTAGAATCCACCAAAGAGCAAAAAAAAACTAAACTCTTGACATTTGTTTGCTGTGTATCCAAATAAAATTCTCATAAGGTGCAAAAAAAGTGCTCTTTGGTGGGATTATTGACTTGAAATCATGTTACATGTGAATAAAACCAAGCGCAAGATCCTCCTTTTTCATTTTTGTTTTTTTTTAAACTATTACATTTATTCATTGACATTAAAAATGAGTAAATAATTATAATAGTAGGATATCAATACATTAACTTCTTACCTGAATTGTACAGTTTAGCGGCACAAGCTTCTGTCGGTTGGTAAACAAAAACTTCTCGATTAGCATCATGTTCTCTTCAAAATAAGCTTATCAAATGGCTCCAAAATCATATTTGCTCTCATATCTGTAATATTTATGAGTATTTATGCAATAAATAGATCCATAAATGAATGTTGTTAAGTAAGCCGTTAAACCAAAATGACCGTTAATTTTTAAATTACGCGGGTGCGCGGCGTTCGGTGGAAGAAAAGAGAGGTTGCCAGGGTTGCCAGGTTTTCACAACAAAACCCGCCCAATAGCGTTTAAAGTGGGAGTTCCCCGGTTAAAATCGCGTTCTGGGGTCTCTGGCGGGGTTCCCCTGGAAACATTAGCATTTCAGGGGCTAAATATCACGTTAGTGGGGTCGCCTCAACATGAAAAAAACAACCCGCGGCAACAGTATTATAGCAGTAAATAACAGTAAAATAGCCCAATTCCGCGGTAAATTTACGGACCTGGCAACACTGAGAAGCGCGTGAAGTCCGATCAAATCAGTGGCGCGCAGTAAATGAAAATTAAAACAAATCTACGAGTTTATGATTTCTATGTTTTTCAAGCTGCCCTTAACCCAGCATTAATATTTTAGCCATAAAGTTAGATTTTTCTGATCATTAAAATGCGTTTTGATTGATCTAATTTTTACATTTTATTAAATGCTATATTAAACTAAGCTCTGTACAATAAAAAAATAACACCTGCAACTTTGTTAAAAGGTTTGGTTATAAAAATACTAACTTGAAAAATAACCATTTGGGTACATTCTGTTATTTTTTGGTTATACTTTATATCACTCTATGACTCTTAGTCCAAAACTATATGTGACCCTGGACCACAAAACGAGTCATAAGTAGCAGCACGGGTATATTTGTAGCAATAGCCAACAATGGGTCAAAATGATTGATTTTCCTTTTATGCCAAAAATCATTAGGATATTAAGTAAAGATCATGTTCCATTAAGATATTTTAAATTTCCTACCGTAAACTTAATTTTTGATTAGTAATATGCTTTGCTAAGAACTTAATTTGGACAAATTTAAAGGTGTTTTTCTCAATATTTAGATTTTTTGCACCCTCAGATTCCAGATTTTTAAATAGTTGTCTTGGCCAAATATTGTCCTATCCTAACAAACCATACATTCATTTAGCTTTCAAACGTATAAATCTTAATTTTAAAGAAATCTACACTTATGAGTGGTTTTGTGGTCGAGGGTCACATATCTTAATGATCAAAATTATATCTGAATTTTTTTTTTCTGTGAAACATTAGATTGTATTGCTGTCTGTTTTCATAGCTGTTGCCTGCTGGTACACGTGTGATTCGTATAATGCCGAATCTTCCCTGCATGATTCTGGAAGGGGCGTTGCTCCTCGCCTGCGGCTCGTGTGCGGGACAGGAGGAGGAGACTCTCCTGAAGACCCTCCTCAGACCGTGCGGATTGGTGGAGGCGGGGCCTGAGACCTGGATCGATGCCCACGTGGGATTGAGTGGCAGCGGTGTCGCATTTGTGAGTGACTATTACTAAAAATTAGATGAATGAAGTATGCATGCACATAAATAGTGTCCTAGACCAGGAGTTTTAAAACTGAGGGCTACAAAATAATTAAATAAAAACTGTAAATAAATAATTAAACTAAATAAACTAATGAATGAATACATGTCTCATGTAGGTGTATGTGTTTGCGGAGGCGCTGGCGGACGGTGCTCTTAAAATGGGGATGCCCAGTACTCTGGCTCGACATATCGCAGCACAGACAATAGTGGTAAGTGTTTGTACATGAATGAACAAAACATAAAGACACGACCCTCTAATCTTCGTGGAGGTGCTTAACTTTAAGAAAATGTTGCTCGTCCATCTTAGCATGTCAAATGAAATGATGAGATTTGTGCAACAGTTTTTTTGTTGCTATGTCTACAGTATAAAACTGTAGTTTGTGCTTTATTTATTTATTTTGGAGGTTGTTTGCAACTAGCTTTTTTGTTACAATGTCTACAAGTGTCAACCTTAGCATGTCAAATGCAGATTTACAGAATATGCAAAATTCTGGCGTGTGGCATTGCAGGGTGCTGGTTTGTTGCTGCGTGATTCCGGGAAGCTTCCTGCGGAGCTGAAGGCCGAGGTTTGCACTCCTGGAGGGACCACGATTCACGGGATCCATGCGCTGGAGAAGGGAGGATTCAGAGCGGCTACGATAGGAGCCGTAGAGGCGGCGACCGAAAGAGCCAGAGAACTCGGGAAGAAGTAGAGCGAGGATTCACATTTAGAGATGCTACGATACCTGAATGTAAATCAGATTGCAGGAGGGATGATTAACTTAAAACCATAAAGTCTTATTTCATGCACCAAGCATATCCAGTAGTCGCTGTTTCAGAGTGTTGATTACTGAGGCCTTGATAACAGATTGGAAGGTGCTTCTTAAAGTTCAAACTTGTGTATTCTTTGTAAAATGGAATAGTCTTAAGGAGCCAATATGCATACAGCAACTAAAACCCATGTTGGCTGTTAGCTACACGTCTGTTACGTGCTTGATATTTTTTAAAGGTACTTGAATTCAGAAACCAAAGCAGCTCTGAAATGGGGACATTTTTACACATTGAGAATGTGCTAGATGATTTCAGTTTATGTTCTGCACATGGATTCAGAGAATGCCTAAAATAAATGAATCTGAGATTCCTTGCTTTCTTTACTTTGTTTTGTAAGCTCTTAGACGTGTATATATATATATATATATATATATATATATATATATATACTACCAGTCAAAAGAAGGCTCTTCTGCTCACCAAGCCTGCATTTATTTGTTCCAAAGTACAGCAAAAACAGTAGCTTTTTTAAAAAATATTTTTACTGTTTAAATAACTGTTTTCTATTTGAATATATTTTAAAATGTTATTTATTCCTGTGATTTCAATCCTGAATTTTCAGCATCAATACTCCAGTCTTCTGTGTCACATGTCGCATATTCTGATTTGCTGCTCAAAAAAAATTATTAGAATTGTTGTTGTTGTTATTGTTATTGTTATTATTTATCTTAAATAGAAATATGTTGTAACATTATAAATGTCTTTATCATCATTTTTGATCAATTTAAAGCATCCTTGCTAAATAAAAGTATTAATTTCAATCATATCTTTCCCCCCAAAAATATATATGTGACCCTGGACCACAAAACCAGTCTTATGTTGCACGGGTATATTTGTAGCAATAGCCAAAAATACATCGGAAAGGGCAAATTTATCAATTTTTCTTTTATGCCGAAAATCATCAGGATATTAAGTAAAGATCATGTTCCATGTAGATATTTTGTAAATTTCCTACTGTAAGTATATTAAAATGTAATTTTTGATTATTAATATGCATTGCTATGAACTTCATTTGGACAACTTTAAATGCGATTTTCTCAATATTTAGATTTTTTTTGCACCCTCAGATTCCAGATTTTCAAATGGTTGTATCTGGGCCAAATATTATCCTATCCTAACAAGCCATACATAGCTTTCAGATGATGTATAAATCTCAATTTTGAAAAATTTACACTTATGACTGGATTTGTGGTCCAGGGTCACACATATATATATATATATATATATTCCAAGCTTCTGAATGATGTAGTGTATAATGTTACAGATAAATAGCAGCACGGGTATATTTGAATATATATATATATATTTTAATATTTGAAGATATTTCAGATAAATGCTGATCTTTGGATCTTTCTATTCTTAAAAGAATCCTGGAAAAAATTAACTTAACTGTTTTAAATATTGATAATAATAATAATAATAATATGTTTCAACAGCAAATCAGCATATCAGAATGATTTCTGAAGGATCAGGTGACACTAAAGACTGGAGTAATGATGCTAAAAATTTAGCTTTGATCACAGGAATAAATTACATTTTAAAATATATTCAAACAGAAAACATTTATTTTAAATAGTAAACATATTGAAGAATTTTACTGTTTTTGCTGTACTTCAATATAAATGCATAAATGCAATAAATAAACGCAGGCTGAAATGCATTGGCTATATATGTAGTATTATTCCCTGTATTTGTGAAGTCTAACAATAAAACATCAGATCTAGGTATGTTTTAAAAACGTTTGTGAATGAAAAACTTTGTATATATGGATAAAATAAGTAATATTAACGTAATATTAATGTACAAAAAGAATCGACACGTATTTATTTGTATAATATATTTGTCTTTAAGAATACAATTACAGTTGAATTAAAACAACAACGTCTCAATTCACATCAGAAGATGTTATGATGCAGCTAGAATAATCGTTGATTCATGCTTTCACTGTCGTTTCCACAAAATAATAAAAATGGGCCTTTCCCATCATTTGATGACGTCATATACGCAGTCGCGCTGGGAAACAGTGACAGAATGTACCATGTGGAAAATTTTTTAATGACAAATATAATTTAAAACACTCTTCCGTGGCACATTTGTGTGTTATATCTATACGTATATAAATACGAAACTGACTAGAATACATTTAAGCCGCATCGTTGTAATGTTTGGTAGTTTTGTGGCGATTGGTGGCAGTGATCTCCCCCGGTCTTGAGCGGGAATGGTTTGCGCGGTTCTTGCTCTCTCCTTCTGTTCCACGAGCGCGCGGCGAGCAGCAGCGATTCATTCAACACCAACCAAAGCGTTTAAAGTGAGTATTTGTGTGGAAAAATGATTCGGTTTACAGTTGCTCATGCTCATTTATTGTTTTTCTAGAGTTGAATGACTATGTAATGCTCTGCTTTAAACGTGCGGGGTGTTTATCGTGCTCAACGGACGGTTAGACGTCTTTTGTATGTTTATTTATTAACGTACGAATAATCAGTACGTGATCGTTACATGACAGAAAGCCTGTGGTGATGTTACAGTCGTTGTCATAATGAAAATACGTTTAACTTGTATAAATATCCAGTATGTTGTTTGATGGGCCTGACTCCTCCATGTGCAGGAAGTCCAGATTATATATAATGACGCATACTCTTGTTAAATCAGATGATCTCGTGGTAAACCGGAGATTTATACAGATTTATTGATTTTATGATCTCTAGATCTAGACTGTTTATTTTCTGAATCAACAAAATGAGGGATTAGGCTTTAAAATTCACTCTTTCCTTCTAATTGGACACTGAAATATGCTTATCTTGACAATCACGCTCACACTGACAAGTAATAAAATAAATGTTGGCGTGGTGATGAATAAATAATGAGAGAATTGTATAAATAAGTTTTTTTTTTTTTAAGTATTGGTAATACTGAATTATTTTTAAGTGTTAATTAAGTTATCTTGAGAAAGCCAATTTACTGATCTACTATTTAATATTCTTCTTCTTCTTCTTCTGAGCCAAATTTCGGTATCTGTCTCCTCCTAGAGCTTTCAAGCTAGAACGACCAAACTCGGTCCAGATCTTCAGACTGGTCTGACTCGGTGTGCTGTATCTTTTCAGACTGATCCGGCTTACAGTTTTCGTAAACCAGACTTTCAAAACCACCAAAAATCCCATAGACTTACATTGACGGAATGTTCAAATGAGCAACACTCTTCAAACTCCAACTGACAAAATTCAAATCTAAACTCCCAGAATCCCTTGAGGCTCAATCAAGCTTCCCTTCTATGTACTATTTCTAATCCATTTACACTCATTTAAGCTTCCACTCTAATATTTCTAATATTTCTAATCTATCGAGCTATCTAAATCATGCTAGCAACATGCTAGTAACTTGTTAATCATGTTAACCACATGCTAACCACATGCTAGTAACATGCTAATCATGTTAGAAACATGCTAACAAAATTCTATTAACATGCTAATCATGCTAACAACATGCTAATAACTTGCTAATCATGATAGAAACGTGCTAGCAGCGTGCTAGTGACATGCTAATCATGCTAACAACATACTAGCAACTTGCTAATCATGCCAGAAACATGCTAGTAACATGCTAATCACGCTAGAAACATGCTAGCAACTTTGTTAATCATGTTAGAAACATGTTAGCAACTTGTTAATCATGCCAGAAGCATGTTAGCGACATGTTAATCATGCTAGAAACATGCTAGCAACTTTGTTAATCATGTTAGAAACATGCTAACAACTAGCAAATCATGTTAGAAACATGCTAGCAACTTTGCTAATCATGCTAGAAACATGTTAGCAGCTTGTTAATCATGCTAGAAACATGCTAGCAACTTGATCATGTTAGAAACATGCTAGTGACATGCTAATCATGTTAGAAACATGCTAGCAGCTTTGTTAATCATGCTAGAAACATGCTAGCAACTTTAATCATGTTAGAAACATGTTAGCAACTTGCTAATCATGCCAGAAACATGCTAGCGACATGCTAATCATGCTAGAAACATGCTAGCAACTTTGTTAATCATGTTAGAAACATGCTAGCAACTAGCAAATCATGCTAGAAACATGCTAGCAACTTTGCTAATCATGCTAGTGACATGCTAATCATGCTAGAAACATGCTAGTAGCTTTGCTAATCATGTTAGAAACATGCTAGCAGCTTTGTTAATCATGCTAGAAACATGCTAGCAACTTGCTAATCATGCCAGAAATATGTTAGCGACATGCTAATCATTCTAGAAACATGTTAACAACTTTGCTAATCATGTTAGAAACATGCTAGCAACATGCTAATCATGTTAGAAACATGCTAGCAACTTGCTAATAATGCCAGAACCATGTTAGCGACATGCTAATCATTCTAGAAACATGCTAACAACTTTGTTAATCATGCTAAAAACATGCTAGCAACATGCTAATCATGTTAGAAACATGCTAGTAGCTTGCTAACCATGATAGAAACATGCTAACAACGTGCTAGTAACATGCTAATCATGCTAACAACATGCTGTTACCTTGGTAATCATGTTAGCAACATGCTGGTAACTTGCTAATCATGGGAGCAACATGCTAATCATGTTAGAAACACGCTAACAACAAGTTAATAACATGCTAACCGTGATAACAACATGCTAGTAACATGCTAGCTGCTTCCATACTTTTACAACTGCTTCAAACTTTCAGGCTAGGCTTTCTCAAGACAACTTAAAGTTTGTTCTCAAACTTTACTCATCTAGTATTAAATATTATAATACCACTTCCTCATTATTAATTTAGATTCTACGTCATATTAGCTTAATTGGAAAATGTTTATATGAATTAAGTGACCTTAATCATTAAATTATGTATAATCATGCCAGACTAACAAAGTAGTACCAGCTAAAATGCGCACAGCACCATGATACCTACCATGGTATATCAAAATACGTTGATATTAATACCTGATACCATCACTGTACAATGTTTTCACCACAGTTCTTCGTTATGAGGGCATGCACGGTATGAGTCCTTTCATTCTTTGAGATTCAGTATAGACATAAATATTTTTCTTAATTGCACTTTATGGTTTATTGCTTGCTTTCGTGTGGATGAGAAGAACGTTCAGCTACATACTGTTTGTTTGATTGCTTTCCCTGTTTGCTGAAGGTGAGTTTGGACAAATTTTGAACGTTTTCATGTTTTTCGACCCATGTGTGTTTTGTCCATTCTGAATTTGATTGTCCTTTCTTTTCTGCGTCACACTCTCAGTTTGTGCTTTTTTTTTATTCGTTTGAGCTTGACGTCATTGTAAAGCTCAGTGTATTTCATGTTTAAATCTAATGCAACCATAGAATGTTTTATGTGTGATTGTGTCTGTCTTTAAAGCTGAAG
The DNA here is from genome assembly GCF_022985175.1 of Labeo rohita. Lineage (NCBI taxonomy): Eukaryota > Metazoa > Chordata > Actinopteri > Cypriniformes > Cyprinidae > Labeo > Labeo rohita. The sequence continues at coordinate 31,990,584 of NC_066888.1, forward strand.
TGTGTAATTTTTTGCTTAACAAAGGGTACGTTTAGATGACAACGAGGCACTAAAAATGAGAGCACTATGCATTTTGGAAAAAATTTGTGTAAGGATTACATGGTCAAAATGATCCCCGTTCACATGGATCCTTGTAAACAATTAAAAACGATGTATTATGTAGTTGGCGATGCCACATAACACTACGCACATGTGTATTCCTATAGACTGAACGCATAATCGTCTTTTCACAAAATTGTGATTTTTATAGTTCACATGGAGACAAAAAGATAGTTTTCAAATGTTTCCACTTTGAAACCCGTTTTCAAAATTGAGATTTCAGCCTTACAAAATAGCACTGGTGTTTCAGTGAACGGCTGAAGTGCATTAAAAGTTCTCAGTTTTTTGGTGAAAATTATGTTGTGCAAGTGCCTTCAAAATGATATCAAATAATGATTGTCTCCAAACAGGTTTCTCAATATGTGTTTGCATTTTCACCACAGAATAAAAATACCAGGGCTGCAAAACGATTAATTGCGAATAATTACATTTAATATAAAAGTTTGTTCAACGACTAAATGTGTGTGTACTGTGTATATATCTTATGATATACATATTTGTATGTATGTCTATTTATACTTGTATATAATTTATATTATATATAAATAGAAATATTTTATATATAAATCTAACACATTTTTCCCTTAATATATACATGTACGTGTGTATTTATATATATACACAATAAATGTACCGTACACACACATTATTTCATTTGGAATGCGATTAATCATTTTGCAGCCCTGAAAAATATTTTTAAAAAGAAACTGCAACATTTGTAATTGTAAATTATTAATTAAGAGATGTAAAAAAAGAAAATTCTGACTCGCAAGATCTAAACTTGTAGTTGTGATTTATTAAGTGCAATTGTGAGGGGGAAAAAATCTGGATTGTCGGATAAAAAGTTGCAATTACCTCTTTATTATTCTTATTAGGTGAAAGAAATAAGCTTCCATATATTGCCTTTATATGGTCTTATTTAGCTTTTTTGAATAATTAGACTATAAATATAGCATGCTAAAAGCCTACATCCATTAAAGCAGTGGTTTTTGTAACAAATCCATCTTAAGTAATATAGGGCTCTATGAAATCTGTTTTATTTTTTCCCAAAACCTTTTTTTTTTTTTTTTTTTTTTTTTTTTTTTTTTTTTTCAAAATTCCGATTTTTCTGGATTCCGTTTTTTCCATTTTAATTTTTCTAGACTCTTTTAATGGTTAAATTAAAAAATATCAATCAAAAAAGCATGTCTAATTAATCGCAAAAATGAAACGTACACAATTTAACAGCAATTTATTAAAAGTTGAACAAAAATGGCATTTTTAAGGTGCTTTGAAATGTTTTTTTTCTCTCTCTCAAATTCAGTTTTATTTTTATAAAATTCTCTGATTTCCATAAATTGTCTGGATTACTTTTTAATGTTTTATAAAATTTAAACAATCAAAAACACCTACAATTAATTTATTTTATTTTATTTTTTAAATATGTTTATTAATTAATTAATTATTATTTTTTCAGACATACTGTTTTGTGTATTTACAATTTTCTGGTAGATATTCCATTAAAAAATATTATTTAAAAATTATAACAATTCATCCTGCAATTCCGTCCGTGTTTTCCGCGTCGCAGAAATCATAGGGCTCAATAATACATCTCAAAACATATTTTTGTCTTTTTTTCACGGTCTTACGTCACTTTTAAGATGCCTTGTCAATTTAAAATGTTAAACTGTTTATATTCCCATAATTTGCGCTTAAACAGGAAATAGATTTGTACATCGCAACATACAGTTTACACACTTCATGTTTAATGTTAACCTACTGCTGTGTGACTAATTCTCCAGTTCCCTGTCACTCTCCTTTTCCTCTTTTCCGTTTATTTATCAACCCTTCTCCGTATTTCTGGATACAAGAAAATGCGCAACAGAAGAAACAGGAATTCTTCTTCGAATCATTCCGGTTCTTCCGAACGCCAGCCGGACCGAACCACCGCAGGCGCCGAGGGGTGTCTGTCCGGCGCGGCGCTGGAGGGTTTGAGATCGGAGTGTTCGGCGGTGTGGTTCGACCGCGTCGCGTACGAGAGAGCGGAGAGTCTTTACTACGTACGACTGTTGCAGCAGCAAAACGGCACGACGGCTCCTGCGAGTTCTTCCGCAAGAAACAAGCAAGAAACCTGCCGGCATGGAGAGCAAGAGGCTTGTCATCATGTCGTTCAAGCTGTGTGGGTGAACAAACCCAATTTTGACCAAGCCGAGAGCAAGTTTGTGGGCCGTTTTCCCAACCAGCCGAGATCTCTCCAACTGCAGCCCGCCAACTGCGACGAGGGCTACCAATCGCAAACCCCGACTCCGCCCACGCCGGCTTCGAGACCAATCAACGGCCTCCCTTGCTTGCCGCCGCCTCCTTTGGGGGTGTGGCTACAGAAGCCCCTTTTTGATAAAGCCGAGGCGACTTTCTATCAGAACCTGTACGGCCGGAGCTCGCCACCGAGAAACCCGGAAACCAGCAGCGACAAATCAAACTCCAAACGACGGAATAACGGGCAAAAAAAGCCTGTGGTTTGCGATCGGCGGGATTCCGATGAAGTCACCACCAATCAGGGAGCGGAGCTCTGCTATTTCCTGCATGCCGACAGCGAGAGGGTGTGGCTAGATCGCGGTCGCTATGTGGAGGCGGAGACTCGTTTCTATGAAGGAGCTGCGGCGAAATCCGTCAAAACAGCTGTAAACCATTCTAGCCAGAAGCAGAAGAAGTATGACTCGATGGTTGAGAAAATACACTTTCCTCACACATTGTAGTTTATTAGTTCATTTGTTCACCAGCAAATTAAAGGTCATTTCAACCCTCATGTTGCTCCAAACCTGCATTACGTTCATACGAAGCGCCGTTTTATATGTTTCATGCCGAAAAGTCAGTCATATGGGTTTGGAACGACTTAAAGGTCAGTAAATGACAGAATTGGTGAACTGTCGCTTTAAAATGACATTTTACTCTCAGGTAATCATTAGTCTCACCCATTTACATACGAGATGTTAACAACCTTTTCTCCTTTTGTTCACCATCTTCATGTCATCGCATATTTTTCTCTCGTCGTTTTTCTTTGGTCTTTTTTTACGCGTTCATTCTTGCTGTGTTTGTTCGTTGTTTTGGCTTGGACGAGTCATTTGTCTGAATTCAGTTTTGTATCATTTGGGTTTTTCATTTGTTTGGTTGATGTCATTTTCATTGTGTTTGACATTTTTGCATGGTTGCATTAACATACATATATTATTTGTAGTGTTATGAACATGCACCAGTTTTGGGGAGTGACAGTGTTATTTTAGAGTCATTGAGATACTATTATAGCTTTTATTAAGTTAAAATTTATTTATTTTATTCTATTATTATCAAACATTTAACCACCAAGCTTTTATGTTTATGCATTTTTCATTTTAATTGTAATGAAATTTATTTAATTTTATTTGGGTTTTTTTCTTGTCATTGTTTTAGGATATATACATTTCTGCATAGTTTTTACTACTTTATTTATTTTATTATTAACTTGTTTATTTTTTTTATTATTGTATTCTTTATATATATATATATATATATATATATATATATATATATGTCTGCATAGTTTTTACTAATTTATTTATTTATTAATGTTTTATTGTTTATTTTTGTTATTGGGACATCAAGTTTAACTAAATGAAAATGAGCAATGTTGCTTTGGCAAGTAGCTGAAATAAAATTAATAAAAATTATGATGATGATAATAATAAGGTTAGTAAATGAAATACTAAAATAAATAATATTATTTCACTGTAAATGGGGTAAAAGAGTATTTAAAAAATAATAATATAAAAATAATTTTGCAGTACAAAAAAAATACAATTTTAAATGTTAAACCATTTAACTTTTATTTTGGCAGAAAAGTTTTTAGTTTTGCCTTTTTTTTTTTTTTTTTTTTTTAATTAAATTAAATTTGAAATTATTAGCAATTGTGTTTTGTGGGGTTGTTTTGTCATTTTTATGTATATATATTTTTTTTTATTGTTTTGGGGTTTTTATATGCCCATATGGTTTTTATTATTATTCATTTTTTAATTAATTAATTAATTTATTTATTTTTTTGTTTGTTATTTTAGTACCTCATTAGCGGAAATAAAATAAGTACTTTTTTTTTTTTTCAACTAGCAGTTTTTTTTTTTTTTTTTTTTTTTTTTTTTTTTTTTTAAAAAGGTTTTTAATTTTAACTATAATAAGAACCATTTGCATTTAAATTTGCTCCCCAAAACTGCTGTGTGCCGTATTTTTAGTCTCATACACTTCATCTTCATACAGATAGAAATTCACATACAGTCCTTTACCACTTCACTGAAGGTCTGTAGTAGCACATTTCTGAAATGTGAAGGTTTAAGATGTTGGTTTAGTGTTTAGTGAGGTTGTTACAGCTCTCGTGTGTGTTTTGCAGGATGACTGCAGCAGAGTGTTTGGCGCAGGAGAGGATCTGGTTCGATAAGCCACGTTACGATGAAGCAGAACGGCAATTTTACGAGAGGATGAACGGACCCACGCAGCCCAAACAAGTAATACACATACCACTGCAACTGTTGAATGAGTGTGTACAGCATATGTGCAAATACTACTGTCCCACATTGTATTTTTGATTAAAAGTAGGCAGTCTGTAGGTCTGTTCCAAATGTACATTTACTTAATGTCATGCATTTCATGCAATGTTTTTATGTTCCCGGAGAACTAAACCAATGAGCTTACCAATGCTAGCACCATACTCCACTTTTTCTGCAGAAATTCTGTTTATGTCAGCACACTCACTGAGGTTTGTCTCTGTCTGTCATCTCAGGACACTGGAGCTAACAGCATCCTTCAAGATATCGCAAGAGCACGAGAAAACATCCAGAAATCTCTCGCTGGGGTGAGTTGAGCAAAAAACCTGCCATTACTCTTTGAACGGTGCAATATAGCTCTCTTCTGGTGCTGCACGATTTTTGGGAGAAAATCAAATTACAGGTTTATTTTTTTTTGCAGGTTTGCACAATTTGAACAAAAAAATATAAAAGTATATATCAATATAATATATAATAATGTTGTTCTTAAAAATTAAAAATGTTAAAATAAAAATATTATTTTACTGTAAAATAAAAAAAATATTTAAGAAAAATAGTATAGAGATGATTTTATTTTACAGTACACCTGTAAAATTGCAAGGCAGCTTTTTTGCAAAGATTGCAAAGTTATATTTAATTAGAAATATTATAGTAGTAGTAATAATAATAATAAATGTTGTCATTACTAAATAAGAATGTAAATAAATAATATAATGATGATTTTATTTTTAGCGTACAACTGTAAACTTACAATAAAATTATGTAATGTTAATAATAATTAGTAATGTAATAATAATGTTGTTATTACCAAAAAAAAAAAGAAATGAAATAAAATGAGTAAATTAAAATGTTTAAAATTTTACATGTAAAAGTTTTAAATCAATGATTTATCAATCAATGAACTGTAAAAATGTTTTTTTGTTTTCGTTTTTTCATTTTCAAACATTAAGCCATTGAGATTTTATTTTGACATGAAATCATGTTTAAATAATTGTGATTTAAAATGAAATTATAAATAAATAAAATAAAACATTTGTTTATTATTATTATTATTGTTATTATTATTATTGTGGTTGTTATTACTAAGTAAAAATATTAAAATAAGAAATATAATAGTAATTTTATAAAATAAATAAAAAAGCATAAAAAATTGAGTATTTAAGAAAACACAATAATAATAATAATAATTTTTAATTGTATTGTACAATCACAGTACAGTTTTTTTTTTTTTCGCAGTCTTAATTTTTTTTTTTTTTTTTTCAAACGTTTTTCATTTTGGCAGAAAAACACAGGACTTCCAGAAAACAATTTTTAAGCAGTTTCATTTTGGTTAATCGTGCAACTCTACTCTGTTCCTGAACCCTAGTTGAGCGTCTTTCTGTCTACTGCCTACATAGACATCTAGCTACCTTTTAAATCCGGCTTTGTGTTGTAAACGTGTCTCTGATTTGCTGTCTATGTAGGCAGCTCACTAGCCCACTAGAGCCCAGCTCTTCTCTCTTAAAGCATCTGTTCTCTTCCTTCAACTGCACTTTCCTCATAATGGTCTCTCCTGTAGCTGAAGACAACCTTGCAGCCAAGTAGAGGCTCCGCCCCTAAAATATCAAACCCCTCCCACCGCTCCTCTCCTGTAAGTGTGCGTGTGACGCACCAAAGCAGCTCACGCCAGAGTCGGCCAGAGCGTGACGCGTGTGCATGCCTGCATGCATGTTGTTGTAGAAAGTTTCAGAAGAAATCTGTGATGCATGCATTTCTGTGTGGATTTGATGTTAACGTTTATGCTGTGAAACGAGAGCAAACACTTGTACATTTGCATCTTTGTGGTGAGGTTTGTGTCAGTGTTGTTTTAGTGCTATTGCAATACTGTAATAATTTTAATTTGTATTTTGAATTTCTGTAAAAATATTTTATTAGAATCTTAGTTTGTTTTAGTTTTTCAATGTTTTTATTTTTATTTTTAGTACAACATTAAAATGAGAATTGTTTGCTGAAAATTTTTTTTTTTTTTTTTTTTCTATTTTATTTCAGGTAATGTTTATGTAGCGGACAATTTTATAGTTTTATTTGAACTATAATAACACTGGTTTATATGTACAAGACTGTACTATATTTAGGTATTTGCTCTGAAATTACCTTAAAGATGATGTTTTTTTCCCCCATTTGTTTGTTAGTAATCATTCTAAACCAAACGATTTAAAAATATAAAATAAAGTTAAAATAATCATGAAAAATAAGAACAAGAAGGAATTTGTTTATTCATTCATTCATTATTTATTTATTTATTTATTTATTACTTCATTACTTTTTATTGTATAAACCACCAATATAAAGTTTCAAACTGGAGATTGTGAGTTAATGAAATAATAAAAAAACATCTAAATAATTAAGAAATATTATAAAAAATATGATTTTGTTTACCTAGTAAATATTTAAATCATAAAAATGTAACATTAAAATAAATAAATAAATAAATAAATAAATAATTTAAAAATACAAACAATCAAAATAAATCACCAAAAAAAGAATAAAATGTAAAACATCTGTGAACATTTGATTAAGGGTTAAAATTAATTATTTTTTAAGCTTTTTTTTTTTTTTAATCGTGTATGCTTTCTAAAATGATTCACAAACAAATTAATCTTACCAACACCAATTATAAAATTAAAATGTCTAAACATCGCATGTTCTGACAAAATAGCTACATTTATGTTGTGTGTCATGTGATGCACTAGTGTAGTGTTAGTGTAGTAATAGACTCTAGTTGTGTGTTTGGTTAGTAGTGTTTGTGTGTAGCTGTAACTAGACCTGATTTTCTCACTGCACAGTTGTGTATCGGAGCAGGGGCTGATGGGAACTCTGGTGTATGTGTGTTTTTAGAGCGGCGGTGGCAGCGCTGCTGATTACGGGGAGCTGGCGGCACGCATGAAGAACCTGGAGCTGGAGAACCAGAGTCTACACAAAGGTGTGTGTTATGAGATTCTCATAGTTTTGCATGTGTGTTTGCATTTGCTTCAGAATAGAAGTTGAAAAAAAATATTAAAAACTATTCGCTCTTTCAATTTCAATAAGACAGTACTAATCCTATTTGTAATAAAAATAAATTATGAAATTAGATAACATCAAATGTTTGGATGCAGTGTTATTTTAGTAATAATTCTATACTGTTATATTTTTTGTTAGTATTTTGAATTAACTTTTCTGTTTTTTTTTATTGTAATTTTAGTTTAATATTTATTCTAATTATTTTGTTTTCATTTTCATTTTAGTTTTTAGCAGTTTTAGTGTGTGCTTTTATATGCTTTTTATTATTGTTTTTAGTATTACTACTATTGTTTGTTTATATATTGTTATAGTTTGAATTAATGGTTTGAATTAATGGTTAGAATTTTCACTTTTCAATGTAATTTATTTTAAAATTGTAATCATTTTTACTATGCTCTTTCATATACTATTATAGTTATTTTATTTTATTTTTTTGTTTTTTTGTTAGCTTTTCTTTTAAAATATTACTATTTATGTTTTAATTTTTTTATTTCAATTTTTTTTTTTTTTAGGTTTTATATATATAGTTTACTTTTTTAATACATGATTTATTTTTTGATATTTATATTTTTTATATATCATGTTTTTTTATTATTTAAAAATATATACTTTTAATGTATATGTATATAGTGCATATATATTTTATTATATATATATATATATATATATATATATATATATTATTATTATTGTTATTATTATTATTATATATATATATATATATATATATATATATATATATTTTTTTTTTATGATAAAGTTTTGGTTAACAGTACCTCATTTGCATGCATTAACCATCTATTGTGTCTTTATCTCTCTTAATTCCATACATTGAATTTTGTTGTAACAAACCCCATTTAAAATAAAATTATTTATTTATTTACTTGCATCCGGAGGTGAACATATAACAGCATATTCATCATTCAGACTAAACAACAGTGATGTCATAGTATTTGCATTTGAGCTGTCATTTATGTACATTTTGCCTAAATCTTCTGCAAGCACTCCATTAATTGTTCTCATTGTGTTTCTCAGTGGTGGAGGAGCTGCGTTCTGCTCTCAGTAAGATGGAGAATCGCATGTCAGCGCTGGAGAAGCGGTCGACAGCACCGACCGTAAACGGCACTGGACCCGCCGCTCCTCAGAAAGCCCCGCCCGCTCCTCAGAAAGCCCCGCCCGCTCCGGCTAAACAGGAGGAGGAAGACGAGGACGATGACGACATCGACCTGTTTGGCAGCGATGAAGAGGTGGACGAGGAGGCCGAGAGGCTGAAAGAGCAGCGGCTGCAGGAATACGCCGCCAAAAAGGCCAAAAAACCCGCCCTCATTGCAAAATCATCCATCCTGTTAGATGTCAAACCTGTGAGTGTCTGGAGTGGGGATTTTACTTTTATTTTATTGCTATTTCATAACATCCCGAATACGCTAGCAACCACTCAGAACACTTTACCAATTGCCTCGCAAGTTTTTAGAATACCCTAGCAACCATCTACAACTCCCTAGTAATTGCCTAGCAACATCCCGAATACACTAGCAACCACCTAAAATCCCCTAACAACCACCAAGAACACCTTAGCAATTGGCTCGCAAATATTAAGAATACCCTAGCAACCATCTACAACTCCTTAGTAATTGCCTAGCAACATCCCGAATACACTAGCAACCACCTAAAATCCCCTAACAACCACCAAGAACACCTTAGCAATTGGCTCGCAAATATTAAGAATACCCTAGCAACCATCTACAACTCCCTAGTAATTGCCTAGCAACATCCCGAATACACTAGCAACCACCTAAAATCCCCTAACAACCACCAAGAACACCTTAGCAATTGGCTCGCAAATATTAAGAATACCCTAGCAACCATCTACAACTCCTTAGTAATTGCCTAGCAACATCCCGAATACACTAGCAACCACCTGAAACCCCTAACAACCACCAAGAACACCTTAGCAACTGGCTCGCAAATATTAAGAATACCCTAGCAACCATCTACAACTCCCTAGTAATTGCCTAGCAACATCCCGAATACACTAGCAACCACCTAAAACCCCTAACAACCACCAAGAACACCTTAGCAACTGGCTCGCAAATATTAAGAATACCCTAGCAACCATCTACAGTTTCCTAGTAATTGCCTAGCAACATCCCGAATACGTTAGCAACCACCTGAAACCCCTAACAACCACCAAGAACACCTTAGCAACTGCCTCGCAAATATTAAGAATACCCTAGCAACCATTTACAACTCCTTAGTAATTGCCTAGCAACATCCTGAGTACGTTAGCAACCACCCAAAACCCCTAACAACCACCAAGAACACCTTAGCAACTGGCTTGCAAATATTAAGAATACCCTAGCAACCATCTACAACTCCTTAGTTATTGCCTTGCAACATTCCAAATATGTTAGCAACCACCCAAAACCCCTAACAACTACTCAGAACACATTAGCATCTGCCTCGCAAATATTTAGAATACCCTAGCAACCATCTATGACTTTCTAGTAATTGCCTAGCAACATCCCAAATACGTTAGCAACTACCCAAAACCCCTAACAACCACTCAGAACACCTTAGCAACTGCCTCGCAAATATTTAGAATACCCTAGCAACCATCTACAACTCCTTAGTAATTGCCTAGCAACATACCGAATACACTAGCAACCACCTGAAACCCCCAGCAACCATCTGCAACCCCCAGTAAATGCCTAGTAACACCCAGAATATGCTAGCAACCACACAAAACCCTAGAAATGCCCAAATAACCACCCAGAACACCTTAGCAATTGCCTCGCAAATACTTAGAATACCCTAACAGCCTTCCACAACCCCCTAGCAACCACCAAGGACACCCTAGCAACACCCTAACAACCACCCAGGACACCTTAATCAACAGCAACACAGAACACCTTCTGGCCAGGCCTCTCAAGTCCTGGTTTTTAATCTGTTTTTTCCTGGCGTTCGCAGTGGGACGACGAGACGGACATGGCGAAGCTGGAGGAGTGCGTGCGGTCGGTGCAGGTGGACGGGCTGCTCTGGGGCGCCTCCAAACTGGTTCCTGTGGGTTACGGCATCAAGAAACTGCAGATCAACTGCGTGGTGGAGGACGACAAGGTGGGAACAGACTTCCTGGAGGAGGAGATCACCAAGTTTGAGGAATACGTGAGTAACGCTCCCATAAACCGCACGCTTTAGCCTCCAAATGTCATGTGAAGCTTGACGTGTTTGTTTTGTGTTGCAGGTTCAGAGTGTGGATGTCGCAGCGTTCAACAAGATCTAACACAAACATACGTCAACACTCACATGTTTCTGCTGCTGGATGAAGTCGGTTAATAAAAGAGCTCAAATGTATTTTTTTGTCTTGGTTTCTGTCTTTTATACTCACCACATCTCTCATTCAGATTTTTGATGGATACAGAGTTCATACAAGGTGCCTGAAGTACTTGAATTTGACTTTTTGAAATGTAAGGCCTGGAAAACCCTTAAAAACAGCAATATTTCTGAAGAGGTACTTGAAAGTGCTTAAATTATTGAAAGACAATGTATCTATCAGGGTTGCCGCGGGTCCTTAAAAAGTCTTAAATTTAGTTTATCAAATTTAAGGTCATAAAAAGTCTTAAATTGTACAAGAAAGTCTTAATTATGATTAAGAGGTCTTAAATTTTAGGCACAGGAAGACCAGAATTGCGATACAGCTTAGTGTCATGATTAAACTTCAAAAGGCTATGATTTCGTTACATAAACATGAGCGCTGCACGTTCAAAGTCCGGTGCTGAGCTGCTTCGTGTACTGCCATTACCGGGGAATCACATGTCTCCAGTTCCGAACGCGCCATCTGCTGGCAGAGATTGAATGTGCATTTTTAATAAACCTGTTGTTTTGAGTAGAGTATTCTTACAATACAGGAGGCTGTAGTTTCAGGACCGCATTTCTAGGACGCTGTAATTTTTTTTTTAAATTATTTATTTATTTTATTTTATTTATTTGTCGTATGTATGCATTAACAGCTCATACTATTTACTCATGTATCTGTATATTATTTTTAAGAAAATACCAATGCAGTTGTTTAATTATATACAAATTATTGTCCTAACCAGCTCCTAATCCTAAACTTACCCCTGGGTAAAACAAATATTTTGTCTAATTTATTTCAGTATATTCTAATTTCTGTTCATTAGTGTGTTTATTAGTATTTCAATAAAATTAGTAAAATTAGTATTTCAATAAATTTAAAATAATCTGAATACAAATACTAATTTACAACATCCAGCAGCACAATGAACTGTTTTTTACAGTTAAATGGGCTAAATGGAGATTTCTGACACCCCTTTGAACACTCAAGTTTATGTGAGCTTTTACATTAAAAATAAGATGGCAAGATAAAAAAAATAAGTAGTTTCAATGGATCTAGTCTTTGCGTCTGTTTGATATTTCTTTGTTGGAATATAATTGCTAGATGGCACTGTCCCAAAAAATAGGGTCCTATAAATGTGGTCCTAGAACTGCAGCCTCTGGTATTGCAGGAACATAGTATTGGGGTTGTTTTTGTTCAGACCAAAGCGAAAAGCGACCCATGTTTTTACCCTGTAAACATGCAGAGCTGTAAATGTGAACTGGTGGATCATTAAGAAACACTAACATGTATTTGTATGTTTTTTTTTAATTAATATAATAATTTATTAATGATAATTGTTTCAATTAATATAAGTAAAGTTTTGACTCTTCTTAAAAATTGATACTTTAAAGAAATGTGAAGTGTATCACTTTATACAACTTTTTGTTTTTGTGAAAAATCTGAACTGTAAATCAGTTTTCACAGTAGTTTAGTCATTTTACAGTTTAATATTTAACCATAGACATTGCCTTACCCTGCTCATATGGTATTAATTTTATTTGTGCAGGTCTTAAAAAAGGTCTTAAAAAGTCTTAAATTTGAGCTTAAAAATCCTAGCAACCCTGAAATAAATAAGTGTTCTGTTTTTCAATAAGCACATATCTTTTCACGCAAAATTAATGATATTGACCTTATGTTGCCTCAAACATAATGCTCCTGATAACTTTCAAATATTTATTACAATATATACTGATAAATGTTAGAATTAAGTGGTATGAGATGACTGGATGCTTTTAACTGAACTGTAGTCAACTGTATATTTTAAATATAGTAAAATACATCATAATGCACAATGTTTCCATCTAACATATATTTTGTTAAATATTTGGAATGGAAATATGGATATTTTATTTGTAAACATAATACTTTTTTTTCCCTTTTTCCAGTTAAATGTTATAAAACTAGCTGGCTAAGCTAGTAGTAGTACTGACTGTGTCGTGTAAACATGGCTGAACCGCTTCGATTGATTCAAACGCGTGACTTAATACAGTCAGTTCAAGCAATTCACTAGCTACAACGTCAAATTCATTTTCGAATTTCGACATGGCTTGTTATTTTAAAAAGCACATATAGTTAAGTGAAACAGAGCTTTTCTAAACTCACAAATGACTCCGTTTCGAAGCGCTCAGGGTTTTGCGATTCATTTTAGTCTGGAACTGGAACTTCGCGTATCCCGAATCATTTGATTCAGATCGGGGCTTCGATGCGGGTTCGTGAATCATTTGATTTTGATCGGGACTTTGGAGCAGGTTCACAAATCATTTGATTCAGATCGGGGCTTCGGTGCGGGTTCGCGAATCATTTGATTTCGATCGGGGCTTCGGTGCGGGTTTGCGAATCATTTGATTCAGATCGGGGCTTTGGTGCGGGTTTGCGAATCATTTGATTCAGATCGGGGCTTCGGTGCGGGTTCGCGAATCATTTGATTCAGATCGAGACTTCGGAGCGGGTTTACAAATCATTTGATTCAGATCGGGGCTTCGGTGCGGATTTGCGAATCATTTGATTCCGATCGGGACTTTGGAGCGGGTTCGCGAATCATTTGATTTGGATCGAGACTTCGGTGCGGGTTCGCGAATCATTTGATTCAGATCGAGACTTCGGAGCGGGTTCACAAATCATTTGATTCAGATCGGGGCTTCGGTGCGGGTTCGCGAATCATTTGATTCAGATCGAGACTTCGGAGCGGGTTCGCGAATCATTTGATTTGGATCGAGGCTTCGGAGCGGGTTCACAAATCATTTGATTCAGATCGGGGCTTCGGTGCGGGTTCGCGAATCATTTGATTCCGATCGGGACTTTGGAGCGGGTTCGCGAATCATTTGATTCGGATCGAGGCTTCGGTGCGGGTCCGCGAATCATTTGATTCAGATCGGGGCCTCGGCGCGGGTTCACAAATCATTTGTGAGGGGATTTGTGAATCATCTTAGATTGGAACCTCGCGTATTTGTGAATCATTTGATTTAGATCGGAACTTCGGAGTGCGGATTGTGAATCATTTGATTCAGATTGGACAGTATAAATACTAGAAAACATCAAACCATTAAGACAGTACAGTTATAAAAACAAAACAAAGAAAAAATAAAGTATACACATAGTCAAATCCCTTAAGAAAATTAAACATGGTTTTACTATAGTGTACATTTTTTGTAATACAATTTTTTTTTTTTTACTACAAATATCATAGTTTCCAAAGTCGGACATCGCTTGTTATGATTCAATAAAATTGAATAAATCTATATATAATTTAAATATAATTTAAATAATATAATTAAATTGCTAAATTGACCCTAGCAATAATTTTGATCAAACAATTACATGTCTGTTGTCTGCATGTCATGCCAAAATCAAACCTACACCCTTGTTTTTAATGTATGCAATTAATATATATATATATATATTCAGATTGGATAGGCTATATATTCAAAAGCATAGCTATTAAGATTTACAGCTGTTGCTATTTACATTGATTCATGTGTGCTGATTTCTTTATTTTGAGACTGATGCTTTAAAGGAATCATTTAACATTTTAAAAACTCATGTGGGGAGCAACATTATGATGTGAATCGTACTGAAGTTTCTTTCTTTCAACCTACATTTACATTAGCACGTTACAGTACTTTATTATTGCCCTACAATCTAAATGTCTGTTGTATTAATTTTGTCCAAGAATGGACAGGAAAGAGTTAAACTGCAGGATGTGGAATCAGTTTCACTCAGCGGGAGTGACTGTCAGGATTCTCGTCTCTATTTGATTCAAATGAACGAATCAATTAAAAGAACAACTCAAATCGTTACGAAATATGCGTTGTGTTTTTGTGCCTTAAGATTGCCTTGATAATGTTCAAACAAGAGTATTATTTAAACAGGATACCGCGTTTTAAATCACACGCGAACTCCATCGGGATTCATTCGGGAGTCGTGATTCCCGAGTCAGCAAAAGAGTCGTTCAGACATTCAGCATCTGCTCGCTGCGATCGTGCTGTTCTGCCGCTTGAGATCTCCGCTGCTCCAGGTGTGTTTTTAAGTGAAATCATTTATTGATCAAATACACAGAGATGATTTTAAATCTTCCTTTGTGGCCCGTTTTGCTGTATTGTTTGTCGATGTTTACGGTTTTCTTTATGCTGTGCGAATCATTTCATGAGTGCAACTGTAATGTATATACTGTAGCTTTGTAATGCAATGTAACAAAAGTATGTATATTTAAGCTGTGTTTTTGATTACTCAATTATTTGTGTCCTAAACTGTTTGCACGACTTTTAAAGAGTCAGATCTGTGTTTGCATGACTAATACACATATATAATGTCTATATGAGTGTTTGTGTGCTGTTAGAGGAGGATGATGACTGTCTGCTTCATGTCTGGGCTTGACATCAGCTCGACCCCCAAACCCGCAGCAGTTTTATGGAGCTCTTTGTCTGAACTCTGTTGTTCCCTTTGAAGTGTGTTTTATGGGCTCCTAAGACTCTGCTGTGCTTCATTTGTTCAGATGTTTGATGGTTCTGGTGTCTCAGATTGTGAATGAATGATGTTCTTCTGCAGGATGTCAGTCAGGCGGTGTCTGTCGGTGTTTCTCATGTTGTTTGTGGCTCTCAGCGCTGAACAAGAGGAGAATGAAGTTCTGAAATACAGCGACACACAGCACACCACAGACCAGGTCAGATTTAGGGTGGATTTCACCTCTTTTATATGCATTACACTGTTTATTTTTACAACATTCACCTAAAAAAATAATGCATTATTGACCTTTTATACACAATTTTTATTGATTTCATGACAATTAACCATATATATATATCTGTAGTTCTCTATTATTACAGTAGTTAAAAGGTCCTGACACAAAGATCTTGTTTTTATATTCAAATTAGAATTAATTAAATTCAGAACTATAAATACGACTGTTATGCATACTTAAAATATAATTATTTTTAATATTTTATTATTTCAGTTTTTTTAAATATTTTATTTATTAACAATTAAAATATTTATTAATAATTTATTTTCCATAACAGTAATGACAATTTGGGAATACATTTCATGGTTTTGTTATTTTAGTATGATTGAGGTAGTATTATAGTTTTAATTAATATTGTGAATGTTTATTTTTATATTTTGATTTTAATTTTAGGTCAATTTTTAATAATTCTGTTGTCTGTTTTTGACATTTTTGTTAGTTTTTATGTCTATGTAGATTTTATTATTATTTTTATTATTAATTATAATTATTAATTTTTAGTATTTTTAATGTTTTAGTTATTTTAGTAAACCAAATGAAAATGCAAAATGTGGCCTTGGCGGATAGCTGAATTAAAATGTTTTTTAATATGTATTTTATTTTAGTTTAATTATTGTTTATTTCAAGTAACAAAAATTGTTTTATGCTTTTAGTTTTTCTTTAATTAATGTCCTTGAATGTGTCTTTGCATTTAGATTGAAGTTACATTCTCTACTGGCAACTTGAGCGATACGACATACAAACCTCCATTACCAGGTCAAACACACACACACACACACACTTATGAGAAGGTCTTCTCACTTTATTAGTAAGGATATTTGACCCTGACAAGAACAGACAAATCTGTAAATAAAGTCTGTAATTAAAGTTTGAGATCTTAAAAGTAAGAATATTCATTAGTAAATAATAAACTGTTATATTAAATGTACTTTTGCCATCTTTCAGATGTTGACGAGTGTCATCAGGGCGACCCGGGACCTTGCGGTTACCATGCCAACTGCACAAACACACCTGGATCTTACCTGTGCAGCTGTTTCCGTGGTTACCTTATGAGTGCGGAAGGATGTACAGGTGTGCAAAAAAAACTCAACAAAAGTACATGTAAACATGTTAGCTGGCTTTAAATTTCTCAGCTTGATTCTTCAAATAAAAGTGAAAATGAACTATGAACAGCAGATATGGTACAAATATTAGTAATATTTATTTATTAATAATATTAGTAATAATTTTAGTAAAAAAATTTGCTAAAATATGCTCACCCTCAGGTCATCCAAGATGTAGATGAGTTTGTTTGTTCATCAGATTTGGAGAAATGTAGCTTTCCATCACTTGCTCACCAATGGATCCTCTACAGTGAATGGGTGCCGTCAGAATGAGAGTCCAAACAGCTGATAAATCCACACCAGTCCAGACCATCAGTTAACATCTTGAGAGGACAAAAGCTGTGTGTTTGTAAGAAACAAATCCAATATTAAGATGTTTTTTTTAACTAAAATAGGAGTCCATAATCCATATTAACCCTTCCTCCACTAAAAAAGTGGTCTGGTCTGAATCAGGAGAGAAATCTTCACAGATCAAGCACCAAGCCAAAACAGCTCTAAACAAATATGTGGCTGGATTTTGATGTTAAAAACAACAGGAGATGGAATTATTATGGATTCAATGTATTTTAGTTAAAAACATCTTAATGATGGATTTGTTTCAGCTTTTGTCTTCTCAAGATGTTAACTGACAGACTGGAGTGGTGTGGATTACTTGTGGATTATTGTTTTTATCAGCTGTTTGGACTCTCATTCTGACGGCACCCATTCGCTGCAGAGGATCCATTGGTGAGCAAGTGATGCAATGACTCATTTCTCCAAATTTGATGAACAAACAATCTCATCTGTAGTTTTCAGCTAGGTTTATGAGTTGTAAACACTGTGGATGTGCTAATTGTCTTGTGTTGTTGTTATTGTGTGTTGTAGATGTAGATGAGTGTGCGTTAGCTGCAGTGACGGGTCTGCAGGCGTGTGGAAGTGGAGCCGTGTGTACAAACACACCTGGATCTTTCACCTGCTCGTGTCCGCCGGGATTCGTGCTGGCGCTCGATTTACACAACTGTGTCGGTGCGTTCAGCATGTGTATGTTTCTTTGTGTGTGTTACATTTAGGGATGGCCAAATTAATTAAAGGAGAAGTCCACTTCCAAAACAAAGATACTCAAAAAACATAATTTCTTTACAACTGAAGAAAGAGGGACATGAACATCTTGGATGACAAGGGGGTGAGTACATTATATGTGCATCTTTGTTTTGGAAGTGGACTTCTCCTTTAATTAGCCGTCCAGCCAGGATTATTTTACTATAATTTTTTTAGTAATTTTTTGAATTAGTTTTATATTTTCTGTATTATTATTCATCAGTGCACGTTTAGATTTTTTAATTTTTATTTTATTAATAATTAATTTTTTTATTTTCTGTTTTCATTTTAGTTGATTTTTCTCTTATTTTAATGTATCTTTAATATATATTTATTTATTTAAGGTTTTGTTTTCATTGTTTTATTATATTTTATATTTTTGTTTTGATTTTAAAGTTGGCATGAAATGAAAATTCACACAATTGTCACAATCTTCATCATTATTTTTCATCTGTGCATATGTTTCAATTGTTTAAATAAACAGCTTTTATAATGTTTAATCTAAATATAGAAAATGCAAAAGAAATAATCTGTTACTATTTCTTTACATTAAAGTGTTCATTGTCTTTTTTATTAGGTTTTTAAGTTCTTCAGGAGACACTGCAGGCAAAAACACATTTTTCATGCACCTGTCAAGTTTGAGATTTTGAGCTTTTTGGTTTTTCATAAAGTGTTTTTTTTTTCAGATTTCATAAAGTGTTTTTTCTTTCAGTGGAAAGAAAACATCTAGAAGACACTGTTAAGTGTTTCTTTTATAGCACTTTATCTGTTTGTGTCAATAGATTTCAATTACACTGCATGTTTTTAAAGGCCGTTTTTCCTCCTACACTGAGCCATAAATCTCCACTTCAGCAGCACTTACACACACCAAACTTACATTTTTATTCCTGTCTATATCCTGAAGGTTTTTACAGAGGGATTAGTTCACATATAATTTGCTTGATTTTATACAACATTTTATTCCCCCAAAAAACTGTAAAAATATATTGTTTCCTGCCTGCTCTAACAAAGTGACAACAATGAGATACCCAAAATTCCCTTTGTAAAAACATTTACCTCTAATATGTCCAAAAAATTCAACAAGAAATTAAAGACTTCATCTACTGTTTAGATTTTTTTTTACTAGAAATGTATGGAAATTAGCACATATTTAATTAAATAATTCCCCTAATTTGCATAATTAAACCAAAAAAATTTGGCAAACTTGTAATACAAAAAATATTCGCAATTATCAATGTAACCAATCAACTGGGCTAGTAAGTCGATAACTATTAGTTGTTTTTTTTTTATTTATTTTTTTTTTACCCTATTCACTTGCAGTGTCTCGCCTTATTAAATATCTATGACAGTCTTGGTAACTAGTGTAAAGTGTTTTTTAAATATTTTATTGTATTTTAAATGATGTTTTATTTTATTTCAAGTAACACATTTTTCTTTTACATTTTTAATTGTAGTTAACTATAATAACCATGCATACAACGACCAACTAGTCAATTAGCATGTACAGATATTATTTTGTTGAATATCTGTCAGTTCCTAACGAGTGAGTTGATTATGGAAAAGTTCAGTGGTGGTGTGAATATCAGCTGAATGTTTAAACACTGTTCTGTGTCTCCGCAGACGTGGATGAGTGTAATTTCGAGGAGAGCTGCCGGAGGGAACTGGGTAATGTGTGTGTGAATACAGACGGCAGCTACACGTGTGTGTGTCAGACTGGATTCAGAGAGGACAGAGCTGCTTGTCTCGGTACGAGTCTGTCTGTCTGTGATCTTTGCAATCTGTATATTCAGACGTTATGGTTAAGAGAAATCTTTTACGAATCTTAAAGTTTAAATGCATGTGTTAAGCAGGGTTATTTTAGTTTTTATTAATATATAATTAATTTATAATTAAGTTTTTATCAATAATTTTTCTTTTAATTTTTCAAAAAAAAAAAAATATATATATATATATTTTTTAATTGAGTTAAAATGATTTGTTGTGTCATTTTATTAGATTTTCTAAAAGCCTATATGGTTTTTATTTAAGTTTTTAGTTTTAGTTATTTTAGTGCATCTAGTTAATCTATGAAAATGAGTTTCTTTGGCAGCCTTTGAAAAGAAATAATTAATTTTTAAAATATTTTATTTCAGTTAAAGTTTCAGTTAAATTGTTTTTTTGGTAGTTTTGGTTTCAGTTAACTTTTGTTAGAAATATTTTGAAATGTTTTTGTGTTTTTTTTTTTTTGTTAATTTGTGTGTTTTAAAAAACATTTAAAAACATTTTTAAAAACATTTATTATTTTATGCCTGTGATACATATTAATCACAAGTTTAAAAAATCAATACATTTTTATAAGTGTTATTTATTTATTTTGACAAACACTTTGATGAATGAATTCTTTATAGTACAATACAGTAACTTTATAACTTATATTTCAGTCTATTAGTGAGATTTTTCTTAATTCTCAGAATTTTGTTGACATGTTTTATTTTTTACAGCAAAATTGTATATTAAAAATATTTAAAATTTAAAATATGGAAAGTTTGAATGCCACTTTGAATGCATTTTTGATTAATTGAACATAAAGAAGTTAAAGCCTGTCATATCATAGAGTCAGTTGCATGTTGTTGTTCATGTGCATCTGCTGACTGCATTGTAAAGCTTTGGCTGTTGTTAACCAGCGGCTTGATTATATTCACAGCCTGTCTGTCTGTCTATCTGTCTTTAACCTGTCTGTGTGTTTCTCAGGTGCTCAGTGTCCAGGTTTTCTTATATGTAAAGGTAGTTGCTGAACTCTCCTCCCCTCGCTGAAAGCTCACTTATGTTTCCTCATGACTTGCTACTGCATGCTAAATTTACCTGCATTACTTGATAGATGTAATGTGTGTTGTAAAAACTTTCAGAGTGTGTCATTTAACTAAAGAGAGATATAATGAACAGATGATAATGTTGTTGTCAGACGTGGACGAGTGTGTGGAGGAGCAGCACGTGTGTGCCGGTCGAGGCGAGTGTGAAAACACACTGGGCAGCTACAGGTGTGTGTGTAGGCGTGGTTACCGTGGCAATGGCACACACTGCACAGGTGAGAGAAACACACACACTTCCATCTAATGCAGAGTTTCCAAACTTTTATGAGGGTTTTTGTTTATATAATATATGTGTGTGTATCCAAGCATTTTTTTTATCCTTTGCATGCATGCATTTTTTTTTTATTATTGTTTGTGTGCATGCATTTTCTATCATTTGCATGCATGCATTTTCTATTTTTTGCATGCATGCCTTTTTATCCTTTGCGTGCATGCATTTTCTGTCCTTTGCACGGATGTACTTTCTATCTTTTGCATGCATTTTCTATCCTTTGCATGAATGCACTTTCTATTTTTTGCTTGCATGCATTTTCTGTCATTTGCATGCATGCATTTTTTATTATTATTGTTTGCATGCACACTTTTTGTGTATGTTTATTATATATATGTACAGACACACACATACAGTATACATTTTGAACATATTTACATGTATTTACATGCATATATTTATATTCATATAATTTATATTATATATAAATGTATTATATATATAAATGAAACATATTTTTCTTAAATATATACATGCATGCGTGTGCATTTATATATACATAATTAATATACAGCACACACATAAATTATGTACACAAAATCTTAATTTTGGATGTGATTAATTGATTTATTAAAATTAATATATAAAATGTATGATAATATTATAAAACATCAATCTTGAAATTATTATTTTTATTATTAAATTATAAATTATATAAATAATATCTATCTACAACTAAAATTACAATTTAAAAAATTGTTTCTTGCAATAAAATAAATGTTAACTGAAATGAAACTAAAATAAAAATTAAGAAAATCTTGAAAAGCTACTAAAAATAACAAAAACACAGCAAAATTTTAACAAAAATTAAAATGAAAATGGAAAATAAATCAATAAAAACTAATTCAGACTATTCATAAAAGCTAAAAGCTACACTAACTCTGAATCTATTACTAATGTATTCACAAGACATAAATGAGTGTTTGTCCGGTGATCACGGCTGTGACGTTAACGCTCGCTGTGGGAACATCATTGGCTCGTATTTCTGCCAGTGTCTTCAGGGATACAGCGGAGATGGACACTCCTGCTACGGTCAGTCTGAGATCTGGATCCTTACAGTCTGAATGATGTTGTGATGATGATGATGATTATGATGATGTTCATGTCTGTGGTTTGCTCAGATGTGGATGAATGCGCTCAAGACAATGGAATCTGTGAACACGAATGCATGAACCAGCCAGGGAAGTACAGCTGCGTCTGCAGCACTGGATACACAATCACTGCAGATCTGCACAACTGCACAGGTGTGAGACCTCAGTGTGATTCCCCTCAGCACCGTTTAGTTCAGTCAGACTTGCTTTCAAATCCACTCAGTTGAATTTACTTCAATGCGATTCTTTTTAAATGAATTAATTTTATTTGAGGTTCATTCAGTTTTATTGGTTGCACATGTTTGTGTGTGTTTGTGTAGATGTGGACGAGTGTGTCAGCAGTAATGACACGTGTGAACAGACCTGCACAAACACAGCGGGTTCGTTTCTCTGCTCGTGTCGAGGCGGGTATCAGCTGCACATCGATGGACGCAGCTGTGTGGGTCAGTGTGCTTTCAGCTCAAATTATGGCCAGTTAAAGAGTCTGTTTTCTGTTGTAGTGGATTTTTTTCTCATTCACAGCTCTGTGTGTGTTTTGTAGACATAGATGAGTGTAAACTGCAGAATGGAGGCTGCTCTCATGAGTGCACAAACACACCAGGAGGTCACGAATGTCACTGTCCCTTCCCTCTGCTGCTGGACCACCGCAACACCACCTGCGTCAGTACGTAATGTGTGTGTGTGTGTGTGTAAAAATATTTTTATTGTTTTGCATTAATAATTTTAATAAGTAACTCTTTCATTCTTTTATTTGAAAATCCTGTTTTTTTAATCCATTGCATGCATTTTCC
This sequence comes from Labeo rohita, assembly GCF_022985175.1. Lineage (NCBI taxonomy): Eukaryota > Metazoa > Chordata > Actinopteri > Cypriniformes > Cyprinidae > Labeo > Labeo rohita. The sequence continues at coordinate 32,013,586 of NC_066888.1, forward strand.
TTTAAATGCAATTCCTTGGATGCATGCATTTTCTATCCTTTGCATGGATGCATTTTCTATCTTTTCCTTGTATGGATTTTCTATCTTTTGCATGCATGCATTTTTTTTAAAATCATTTGCATGCATGCATTTTATATCTTTTACATGCATGCACTTTTTATCTTTTGCTTGCATGCATTTTCTAATTTTTATGCATGCATTTTCTATCTTTTGCACGCATTCATTTTTTACCATTTGCATGGATGCATTTTTTATCTTTTACATGCATGCACTTTCTATCTTTTGCTTGCATGCATTTTATCCTTTGTGTGCATGCATTTTTATATCTTGCATGCATGTATTTTCTATCCTTTGCATGGATGCATTTTCTATCTTTTGCTTACATGGACCTTCTATTCTTTGCATGCATGCATTTTCTATTATTTGCACGCATGCATTTTTTACCATTTGCATGCATGCATTTTCTATCTTTTGCATGCATGCCTGCCATTTTATCCTTTGTGTACATGCTTTTTTATATTTTGCATGTATGCTTTTTCTATCATTTGCGTGCATGCGTTTTTTATCCTTTGCATGCATTTTCTGTCTTTTACATACACGCATTTAATATCTTTTAAATGCATGCACTTTCTGTCTTTTGCTTACATGCATTTTCTATCTTTTTCATGCATGCCTTTTTTATCCTTGTTGTACATGCATTTTCTATCTTTTGCATCCATGCATTTTCTATCCTTGGCATGCATAAGTTTTGTATGCAGGCATTGTCCATTGGTCTAATGCATGCATTTTATATCAGTTTAATGCATACATTTTTCGTGATAACGCATGCATGTGTGTGCACCTCTGTTTTGGTAGATGTGACCTCATGTGCCTTGAGGAACGGTGGATGTGATCATATCTGTTCACTGGGTGCTGAAGGTCGCATCCACTGCACCTGCAGAGCAGGGTGGGAGCTCAGCACAGACCAAAGAACCTGTATCGGTAAAACACAAAAAAAACTATTGACTGGTTCTTATTATCCAATACCACACACAGAGTTTTTTAGAAATGTGATCCACATGAATTGCCCAAATCTGAGAAATATGGTTTTGTGTGATTGTATATCAACTGATTATCAACGAAAGTGTTAATATGAAAAGTAATTAGTATTATTATTAAACATTAAGTAACTTCTTCCTCATTCCCTCTCTGCAGATGTGGACGAATGTGTGAGTTTTAACGGCGGCTGTGAGCAGGTGTGTGTGAATCACGCTGGCGGATTTAATTGCAGCTGTCGCTCGGGCTTTGAGTCGCGTAAAGACGACCCATCAAAATGCCAACGTGAGTCACGGCTGTTCATACACACTGACACAATGACACATAAATGACCAGAACACCTTCCTTCACAACCATACGTTATTTTCCAGCACTGTGTGATCCTGCCTGTCTGAACTCTGGAGTGTGTGTCGCTCCGAACACCTGCGATTGTCCGGCGGGATATCCTGGACCTGGATGCTCGGGTAATATGTTATGTGATTGAGTTTAAAGCAGAATGCGACAGAGTGTGGTTTTTCCACTTTTTATTATTATTATATTGCTAATATCATATAATTATTAGAAAAAAATGCATTTTTTGGAATAGAAATCTGTTGTAACATTTTTTGTCTTTAATGTCACTTTTGATCAATTTAATGCATCCTCGCTGAATAAAAGTATACATTTTTGAATGCTGTTTTTCATTCATGCATGCATGTGTTTTTTGATTGTACTGTGGTGTGTGTCTCAGCCATGTGTTCTCCACCCTGCGCTCATGGAGGATCCTGTATGAGGTGGAACGTCTGTCTGTGTCGTCCGGGCTGGACGGGTGAAGGCTGCCACACAGGTAATGACTGACTGCATCTGACACTCACACAAACACACACAAACACACACATGATTATGATGTGTGTGTTTCAGCCGTGTGTGAGCTGCCATGTGCAAATGGCGGACGTTGTGTCGCTCCAAACACCTGCCAGTGTCCCTCCGACTACAGCGGACCGCAGTGTCTCATCCGTGAGTTTGTGTGTTTGTTGCATTTAAAGCATTCTTTTCTGTAGATGTGTGTGTGTGTACTGAAGGTGTGTGTGTGTGTGTCTGCAGCGCTGTGTTCTCCTCCATGTGTGAATGGAGGGAAGTGTGTGGACATCAACACCTGCAGCTGCTCAGACGGATGGACAGGAGCTCGCTGTCAGATAGGTGAACAAATATACGCGCACACGTATTTACACTGCTATTTAAGTGTTCTTAAATTATGCTAACCTTAATGACTAAATTCAATTTTTTGAAAGAAGCTAATACTTTTATTCATCAAGAATGCTTTGAATTTAACGAAAGTGACTATAAAACATTTATAATGTTATAAAAGATTTCTATTTCAAATATATTCTGTTCTTTTGAACTTTCTATTCATCTGCGAATCCTGAAAAATAAAATGCATCACAGATTCCACAAAAGCATTAATGGTTTTCAACATTGCTAATAATCAGAAATGTTTCTTGAGCAGCAAATCAGCATATTAGAATGATTTCTGAAGGATCATGTGAGACTAAAGACTGGAGTAATGATGCTGAAAATTCAGCTTTGATTACAGGAATAAATTACATTTTAACAGATATTTACATAGAAAACAGCTGTTTTTAATTGTAATAATATTTCACAATTTTTACAGTATTTTTGATCAAATAAATGCAGCCTTGGTGAGCAGAAGAAACTCTTTTCCAAAATATTTAAAATTCTTGTGTGTGTTTTGTGTGTGTTTTCCTCTTCAGAGCCCGTCAGGTGTGTGTCAGCGTGTAGAAACGGTGGTGTGTGTGTGGGACTCAACAGATGCCAGTGTGTGGGTGGATTTACTGGAAGCCTCTGTGAAACAGGCACGTGACATCATTCAGTATTTAAGTCACTTTGACATCATCATCATCATCATCATCCATTATCATGACATCAACAATAAGTCATTTGCAAAATTATTATTCAACATAGCGACAAGCAACATCATTAATTTACATTTATGACATTAATTTATTAATAATTCATTTCTTTATGATATTTCTTTGATTATTCACTCATTAATGCTCATCATCCATTATAATGTCATAACTGATTATGCATCTATGACATTTAAAATTATTCATAATTGTACATGATTATACATGATATTACTCCCGTTATCGTGTCATTAATTATTCCGATATTTATTTGAGCACATTAATTTATTCCTGATATCATTATTTATTAATTCTTTCAAGTTCATCACCCGTTATCATGATATCATCCTCTTTTAACGTCATTGATTATTCACATGTGTCTCTGGAGCACAAAACCAATCATAAGTATCATGGGTATATTTGTAGCAATAGCCAATAATACATTGTATGCATCAAAATGATCGATTTTTCTTTTATGCCAAAAATCATTAGGGTATCAAGTAAAGATCATGTTCCATGAAGATATTTTGTCAATTTCCTACATTGCTAACAACTTCATTTGGACAACTTTAAATGCAATTTTCTCAATATTTAGATTTTTTTTGCTCAGATTCCACATTTTTTTAAATAGTTGTATCTCGGCCAAATATTGTCTTAACAAACCTGTATCAATGGAAAGCTTATTTATTCAGCTTTCAAAAGATGTATATGTCTCCGTTTTGAAAAATTGACCCTTATGATTATTTTTTTGTGGTTTTGTGGTTCAGGGTCACATATATGATGTCAGAAGTTTTTTTTTTTTTTTTTTTTTTTTTTAAGTTCCTTTTATTTTTTTTTTATTTTGTAGTGGAGTTCAGTTGTTTCAGTTCATTGATTCTTCTTCTGTTAATTTCAGTTTGCACTGATTCTTCTGTTTAGTTTATGGTGATTCTTCAGAGTAGTTCAGATTCTATTCAGTTCATTTTCTATTGCTTGCATGCATACATTTTGGCATCCAAGCATTTTCGGTCCTTTGCATGCATGTATTTTTTGTCTTTTGCTTGGATGTATTATTTTATCCTTTGCATGCATGTGTTTTCTATATTTTGCATGCATGCATTTTTATTGTTTGCATGCATGCATTTTCTATAATTTGCATGCATGCATGTTAGAATATGTCCTTTGCATGCAAAATAGCTTTTGTAGATTCCTTTGTTTCAGTTCAGTCTGCACTGATTCTTCTGTTTATTTTATGGTGATTCTTCAGTGCAGTTCAGATTCTGTTCAGTTTAGATTCTATTAAGTTCATTTCCTATTCCTTGCATGCATGCGTTTTCTGTACTTTGCGTGTGTAAATTCTGGGTTATTTGCATCCAAGCATTTTTGGTCCTTTGCATGCATGTATTTTCTATCTTTTGCTTGCATGTGTTTTCTATCTTTTGCATGCATGCATTTTTATTGTTTACATGCATGCATTTTTTATAATTTGCATGCATGCATTTTATGCCCTTTGCATGCAAAATATCTTTTGTAGATTTCCTTTGTTTTGGTTCAGTCTGCAATGATTCTTCTGTTCAGTTTGCAGTGGATCTTTTGCTTCTGTTCAGTTCAGTCTGGAGTGATTCTTCTGTTCAGTTCAGTTTACAGTGATTCTTCTGCTCAACCTGTGTTGTGTTTCTGTTCAGTGATGTGTGTTTGTGTTCATGTAATTGTGTGTGTTTGTATGTAGCTGTCACTACGCCGTGTGTTCCTCCCTGTCAGCATGGCAGCATCTGCGGGCCTCTGAACACCTGTGTGTGTCCGACGGGGACGAGCGGCATACGCTGTGAGAAACTGTAAGAGAACACACACACACACACACACACACACACACACACACTCACACACACACACTCCTCCTGTTGATGAATTAAAGAACACATTCTTGTCCTCCTCTCTTTTAGCACGTGTCCTGTCGTGACTACAGTGGTCAGTATGGCCCGTGCCGTGCGGAAAGGCTTTCGAGAGAGTTACGTGGACCGCTGCGGACCGCTAGGAGTCCAGCTGTGTACTAAATACAGGTCAAAAATACACACAAATCAGCAGAATCTGACAGAGGTTGAGTAATGTTAAATCACGGCAGTGGCAGAAATGAGCTTTTACATTATGTCTGCAAAAGAATTTTTTACACCGTGTGATCAATAATGCTCAAAACTGCAAAAACATGTAAAAAATAATCTTTGATGCAATGTGAGCAAATCTAAATGTAGTTCTGCAAACAACACTTTTCATACATGTTCATGTTTTACTTCGTATTTAGCTTTCGGAAATTATGAAATGAGTGCAAGACTAAACTTTGGGGAAAGTGATCTTTTAAAAATAAAAAAAAATTTGCTCGCCAAAGCTGCATTTATTTGATTTAAAATATAGTAAAAACAGTAAAATTCTGAAATATTATTACAATTTAAAGTAACTGTTGTTTACTTTAGTATATTGTAAAATGCAATTGATTTCTGTGATCAGCATCACTTCAGCATCATCACTTCACATCAGAAATTATTCTAATATGCTGATTTTATGCTCAAGAAACATTTCTGATTATTATTAATGTGGAAAACAGTTGTGCTGCTCAATATTTTTTGTGGGAACCATCATACTTTTTATTTTTCAGGATTCACAGATGAACAGAAAGTTCAAAAGAACAGCATTTATTCAAAACAGAAATGTCTTTACTGTCATCTTTGATGAATTTGATGTGTTTTCTGTGTTTGTAGGATAAATCAGGCACGTGTGTATCTGCAGGCGTACAGAGTGGGCTACAAGATCCAGTGTCCTGACAAAACTAGATGAACAACATCAAGGCTATAGTAAAACTCCCAGACACTTAACAGGGAGTTAAACACACAGATATGTGCATATGATTTTGTATATTGGCTTTTGCACATTGTGCATGTGTATTTTTACTGACTAATAAAGGTATTTTTATGTGACTTATTTACATGATTGTGTGATCCTCTTTGAGCTGCTGTGCAAATGTTTAACTGAGTAAATCCAGGTAACCTGAAACTACCAAAGGAAGATGAAAACGGTGCATCGTGCATCACTTCGGCTTACAGTGCATTGTGTGAAACATGTCTGAGAGTTACAGGGACTGAACTCAAGAACCGCAGTGAGTTAATGCAGTTATATTAAATGAAAGGAGAGACACAGAGCTGTTTACTGACCGGACAGGGACAGAAGACGTCTAGAGACATGTCTGATCTAAAGAAAATAACCGGACGACCTTCAGCCGAGGAAGAGCAGGTAAAATAATACACACTAAATATTTTCATTTAAACTAAAAAGAAAAATGCAGAAAAAAAACAGTAAGTAAGATGCAGTGAAAGTGTTTTGTGAAATACTGTAAAGAAAAGCTTTTTTAAGGAAAATCTGCTTTTTATTTAATACTATTTTAAATAACACTTTGCATATAACTAGCATTTTGGCTGTTTATTTGTACTTCTAAACCACATATTAATGCCTTATTCTGCATAACCATCCTAACCAATCCTAACCTCAATTTAACAACTACCCTGTTAACTATTAATAAACAGCAAATTATTGAGGCAAAGGTCATATTTAATAGTTAGATAGTTGTGAGAAGTTGACCTTAAAATAAAGTGACCCAATTTTAATTGTTTCTAGCATGCATTTTAAGTCAAATATTTTATAATGTTAATTTAATACATTTGTAATTATTCCTGTCCTACATTTACAGTAAAATATTTGAAAATATTTTTTAAATGTTTTTAAATAATATAATTTACAGTAAAATACTAAAAAAGTTATAATTTTTGAATAATAGTTTCCTCATTTAATATTAGTTTTGTGCATATGAGTGTTTATATTTCATACTATATGGATTATAATGTATCAAGGCTGAAATGTGGACAGATATTATTATTTTATACTTCTGATGACTTAAAGGTATAATCAGTATTAACTTTTAGGTGTTCATTCTAAATTTTTCATCCTAGTATTTAATAATAATAATAATAATAATAGTTATTAATTTATTTTATTTATTATTTATAACTTTAGTTAGTAAAATTACATACAAATGAGTGTAAAAAAAATGATTTTTAGAAGTTGTAAATAAAGATTTCTATGTATTTATGTATTCAGCTCAGATCAGTTGTTTATGTAAAAATGCATTTGTTAAGAATTATATTTTGTGGAAACTTCATTAACACCACATCTCTTCTTTCGCAGAGGCTGAATATGAGCGAGTCCTTCAGGAAGATTCTGGATTTGAGTTCTGGAGACTCTCAGAATGCTGGAATCAAGCCAATAACCTTTGTTAGACAGGTCTGACAAGTTGTTAATTGTTGCTTAAATAAGTGATATATTTAAAAAATATGATCACTGACCGAATTGCACATGAGCAAAACCTGACCTGTATTTTGATTTCGTGGAACAGGACGTCCAACTTTATTGACTTTCTTAATGCACGTTGCTGGGTTTATTGTGAATGATTCAACATTGATCATTAATATAATGAACACAGTGTTTCTTCTCATGATCTTTTAGTAATATGTAACATGCTCTGCCTCAAAAACAACTTTTGCTTTTCACATTGATATTTTCCTCGCTGATTATCCTGTAACGTGTCACATTAGAGAAGTGAACGGTGTTTGGTGTTGACTTGTGTCTGTCAGGTTATAGCTGGGTGCACGTATCCCAGAATGCTGCAGGGCGATGCTCTTCCTCCTGACGCTCGTCTCAGAGCTCAGAAACTCCTCAGTCACTTTGATGGAGGAAGTATCGGTGAGATTCTCTGTGCATTTTTTTTTCATAACATATAAAATACATTTTTCCTAGTATATAAAACATATTTGTTTTATTATTTTTTTGTTAATAAATTTAGTGTGTCATTAATTTTTTTTAATTCAATTATTTATTGATTTTAAAAAATAAATTAGTTTTAATGTGCATGGTTTTACTAATACTGTCATGTGACCTGTGAGGCTCATAATCTGATTGGCTATCTTTTTAGGTTCATACACTGAGTCCTGTGGAGTGATGTATGTAAGAAACACTATAGCAAAGTCCATTTCTTTGCGGGACGGAGGCGTCCTATGTAGTCCAGAACAAATCTTCATCACTGCTGACACCCAAAGAGCTTTGATGGTACAAACCAAAATAATTTATAAATATGGGGCCAAGCACTAGGCAAGCAAGCATCAGAGCAACTGAAGCAATGAGTAATTGAAGCCACTTTAAGAGGATTTTAGTCAAAAGGGTGAAAAAAAATAAAAACAACCACTAGTAATGTGATTAGTTAAACGAAAACCATCCTGTGTATCGACACGAAATCCAAAACTTTTTGCCACCATGGTCTGAAGATGATCCGAGTCAAATTTGGTGAACATTGGACCAACAGTCTAGGTGGAGTTAGAAAAAGTAGCTTTTCAACATTAATCAAAATGGCCAATTTTGGCATAATTGGTATCGACGATCTCGGCATGATCCAAGGAATCTATTAACATCAGTCTCATTACAATAGGCTTAACAATAACAAAAGTTATTAGCATTTTTAGAAATTTCATTATAACTTCGCTGCCCTGAAACATCAGGGCATGGTGCCGAAGACACATAACGAGTTTCGTAACGATACATCAAAGTGTTCGTAAAATATAGCATTTTATGGCAAAATCCAAAATAGCCGATGCCCAAATTTGCTGACATGGGATAGTTGGGTATGGTTCGACTTGGCATGCTCCTCCAAATCTAACGAGACCAGTTTTGTGATTTTTGGCCAAACCATTCAGAAGCTATAAGCAAAAATTGCTATTTTTCATATCTCCTGACCACTAGGTGGCACTGCACCGAAACTGTGCAGGTAGCCTCAGGCTATGATTGTTATAACACACACCAATTTTAGTCTCAATACGGCAAACCGTGGCGGAGATATAGCCTCACAACCATTTGTGTGCTTTTCGTAGAATTTGTTTGCGCGTTATTCGAGAACGGTTTGACTAATCAACTTCAATTCTGTAACTTTTTGCAAACATGGTCTGAAGATGATCTGAGCCAATTTTGGTGAAAATCAGACAAACTGTCTAGGACGAGTTTGAAAAAGTGGACTTTTTGAACTATTAAAACCTTACGATTTTTGAATTTTTGAAATTATTCGACTCGCTATGAGCCAAGAAATCAGAGAGTTTGAGTTAGAGACTTCAAATTTGCTGTGGTTAATGTAGAGACTGTCCTCTATCAGTGTGCCAAATTTTACAACTTTCCCGCAAGCGGTTCTATGGGCTGCCATAGACTTCCAGAGCGGAAGAAGAAAAAGAACTCCAGATCTGCTCATCATGCTCAATGATAAAGTTAATCAAGCTCATGTCATTACCACACTAAAGCAGCTTTTGTTCTCAGAGGATGCTGCAAGTCCTGTGTCAATCAGAGGGCGTGTCTGCGGTTATGGTCCCAGACCCCGCCCCTCACACTCTGGCACGCCTCCTGGAGAGGATGGGTGTGGTTCCAGTGACCTATCAGCTGCGAGAACAGAGTGGGTGGAGTGTGGAGAGGGCGGAGCTAAACAGAGCCATCCAGGCGTCGAGGGGGCGGTGCTTTCCTAGGACGATTTACATCAGTAATCCTGGCAACCCTACAGGTATGAGACAATACATACACAGTATATTAATGATGATTTAATATGACTTAATTTCAATTTCATTTTCATTTCATTTTAATTTGAATTATTTAAAATTAATGATTTAATATCACTTAATTTTTTTCTGGAATTAAAAAAAAATAATAAATAAATGCTAAAAAAAAAAAATCCAAAACATAATTTCAACTTTTTATCTCACGATTCTTCCTTTTTTCTTAAAATTGTGTGTTTATATCTCACAATTCTGACTTTTTGTTGCAATTGAGAGATGTAAATCGGAAGAAAAAATCACATGACATCAAAATTATGAAATGTAAAATCAAAATGGTCCATTTCAATCAATCAAGTCTTGAACCAAAACTCTCAAAAACATTTGTGCATAGAATAAAATGTAAAAAAAATAAAATGAATAAATATAAAAATGTGAAATCTTTCTTGTGTTTACATGCAATTAAATGTAAGTTTACAAAATTGTATATATATGTATATATAAATTACTTTCTTTTTTTTATAATTAAAATTGCTATAAAAAACTATATATATATGTCATTAAATGATTAAACAGACAACTTCTTATGTTCATGAGTAAAACAGTCTGGCTATTTTTTATTTATTTTAATTAAATACATTAATTCCTACATTAACTATTTTGCATTAACAACAATGCACTAGTCAACAGTGACTGTTTGGTTGAAAAATTAAAATTAGTTTGAACTTGTAAATTAGAGAAACACATAAATTATGTATCCAATACTATCAAAAGGCTGAAATATATTGAGAGTCATTTTTAATGTATATTGTTTAACCCTAAAAGAGTTACACACAGAGAATAAAGCTTAATTAGCCATCTAAAATTAAATTATTAATTACAGGTGTTAATCCACTGATTAAAGGTTTGATCCAAATGTTAAAATGTCTTCAAATGAATACAGTGTATGATACCTAATGTGAAGTGTATGATACTCCAAGGCAGAATATTATAGTGTCAGCATAGTAATGAAGAGCTATAATGAAACCGGTATAGTTTTTGTAAGTGAAATGATAAATTGTCATATAAATATTTTGGTTTTCCAGGTCACGTTCAGAGCAGAGAGTCCATTCAGGATGTGATTCGCTTTGCTGCCAATGAAGAACTTTTCTTGTTGGTTGATGAGGAAAGTATTTAGGATTTAATCTTCATTATTTGAAATGATTTTTTGGTCATGTTTTTGTTTTGTTAATAATGTTTTTTTCTGTCTCAGGTTTATCAGGACACAGTTTTTGCAGACGGCTCAGAGTTCGTGTCATATAAGCGTGTTCTGGCTGAGATGGGCGAACCGTATTCTGGTAGAGTTCAACTGGCCTCGATGCATTCGCTCTCCAACGGCATCATGGGAGAGTCAGTTTTTCCAAATCAGTCTTTTGTTATATCAGAGCCAATAAAACCAAACTGAAACTGTTTGTGTCTGATGCAGGTGTGGTTTCAGGACGGGTTATATGGAGATGGTGAACGTTGATGAAGCTGTGATGTTATACATTGAGATCCTTCTGACGGGGGATCTGTGCCCTCCTGTGATTGGTCAGATCGCTCTGGATGTCATGGCTGATCCGCCCTGTCCTGGAGAACCTTCCTACAGTTTATACACACGGGTACATGACAAAACTATGCAAGCTTATTTCTGCCATGGGATAAAACACTTTAAAAAAAAGTTATTGTGACTTTGTATCTGACTTTTTTTCTCTCAGTTTAGATTTTTATGACACAATTCAAACCTTTTTATATCTTTTTCAAGAGTGATTTTTTTTCTTGCAAATCTGTTTTTTATCTCTTTTTTCTTGTTAATTTCCGTTTATATCTCACAATTCAGACTTTTTGTTGTAAATGTGAGTTTATATCTCACAAACTAAGAATCGTTTATCGTAAATCTCAGTATATATTTCACAATTTATTAACTTTTTTTGTAAACGTAACTTTATAACAGTTATATATTGTGAGTTTATATCTCACAATTCTGAGTTTTTCATGCAAATCTAGGTTTATATCTTATAATTAAGAGTTTTTTTCTTGTGAATCTCAGTTTATATCTCACAGTTCTGAGCTTATATCTCTTAATTTTTACTTATTTCTCAGAATTCTGTCATAGAAGTCATAGAAAGTTAAATTTTTTTTCATAGCAGAAACAAGCTTCCATAAAAACTCACATTATAAAACATAAAATCGTATTGATTGAGCTCTTTTGGAAGATCCTGCAGAAGCAGTGTTTAATAATATGATTCATTTTTAAGCATTGTTTTGTAATATGATTTTTATGTGATTTTTTATTATTTAATATAGTTTTTATAAGCCAGAGTTTAGAATGGAATACACTCTGTATTCCCACACAACTTCAAAAGCAACGTTATTTTATGTGAACAATATATGTTTTTTTTGGTTTGTTTTTTTAAATGTCTATGTGTGTGTGTGTGTGTGTGTTCAGGAAGTGGCGTCTCGGCTGATGACTCTGAAGTGTAACGTGTCCAGGGCTGTTGAGTTCATTAATGATCTCCCAGGATTCAGCTGTCAGTCAGTTCAGAGTGGAATCTTCATCTATCCACACCTCACTCTTCCTCACACAGCCCTGACGCACTCACAGGTGCAAACACACACACAAACATCTCAAAGGATTCAACTTTATGTCATTCCAAAATTCGTAAGACTTCCTGTCTTTTAAGGAACACAAAAGATCTTAGACAAAATGTGCAAGCTGCTTTTTTACATTTAGTGAAAAATATGTGCAAAAAAGAGAAAAAAAAGAGTATAAAAATAGAATTTAATGTATAGAATATAAGTTTACAAGTTTATTTATTTTCTATTGTCATTTTATTTTTAGATAAAGTAATTTTTGTTTATTTTTAAATACTTCTATATACTTTTTATCCATTTTATTTCATTTTTAATTATTTTAATATATCAACTTAAAAACGTTTTTTGTATTTATATTAAATAAGTCTGTTTTTATATTTTCTTTCAGTTAACATTTATTGTAATAAAATATTTAATGTAATTTTATTTGTGATCATTTTTTTATGTTTTTTGTTTTAGTTAACTATAGTCACCCTTGTCTAATATGCTGCAAAACTATTTTATTTTTAAATGTTTATGTTTCATCTGAACGTCAGACAATGCCTCATTCCTGTAGCTTAAATAGAACAATGGCGCTTACAACACCAAGATCATGGGTTCGACTCCCAGTGAATGCATGAACTGATGAAAAAACATATTTTATGTTTATATTTTGAATGCAATGTGAGTTGACAAATGCATAAATGTAAATCATGACCATTATATTACAATGGGATATATTGTAATTTTTATTCCGAAGGCAAACATTCAGAGACAGTGTTAATGTGTGTATTTGTGTGTGTTTGTTTATGTGTGTGTGTAGTCTGTGGGATTGTTGTACAGCAGGAGGTTGTTGGAGGATCAGGGTGTGTATGTTGGGTTCAGTGAAGATCACACACATTCAGGGAGCTGCTGCCACTTGAGGTACTGTGACCTTTTCAGACATGCATTACACACACAAACACACGCACACTCACAAATACTCAACACCATGTCGCTGTGTGCGTATGTGTGTTTTAGGTTGTGTGTGCTGATGCCATCAGACGAACTGGAGGAAGCTCTCCGTCGCCTTCAAAGTTTTCACTTTCAGTTCCTTAAAGAATACTGTGATACTGGAGAAACATTCAGTGAACCACAACAGAGTGTTAAATAAGTTTAATGAATGCACAAATTCACAAACAGATGAAACTATACTCGTTTTGTTCCTACTTTTAGGTTGCTTGACCAAATTACACAAATCAGCTTCATAATATTAACATTCAATATACTGATATTAACATGAGTATTTGTCATTTATAATCAATAAAGGTGAACTGAGTATGTATCTGAAAGTCTGTTAAATGCTTTTATAGAAATATGTAACTTAATTACAACACAAGTGAATACATTTTTAAAAAAGAACCCCAACAAGCGCCATTGGCTGATACAGCGCTGTTGTTTAGAAATAAATGAGTCGCTTAAAACAAATCAGCGAATTTTTGCAATTTTATCTCTGGAGAAGTTACATATTTAAGCTTTATGCTTATAAAGGGTTCAAGCACGTAGCACTGAAACCCTATTGTAATTGTTGGAATGGTCACTGATCAGCGATCTCAGTGTAAAACTGATTGTACAGACCAAACCGTAAGTCAGAACCAAACCAGAAAGATTCTCTGGAGAGTGAATATCAATAATTATCAAAAAAAAGTTTTTTGACTCAAACTCGCAAAAGGGGCGCCAAAATGTTTGAAAGGAGAAGGGCCACTTTTAGTAAAATGCCTGTAACTCCTGAAGGCAACGAGATATCTCCGTCAAACTCAGAACATTTATGTAAGAGCTCAATTTGAGGTCACAGGAAAAGCAATTGTGGAGCTTGACCACTTGGTGGCGTTATAAGAGGGAAAGAAACATAAAAATGGCTATAACTATGCAACCATTCGTCCTGTCAGCATGAAAATTGGTGTGCAGAGTCTTGGTCCAAAGTGCCACAAGTGTGTATAAGGACATTTGCGTATCTCAAAAAACATGGACAGTATTGGCTGATGAATTTTGAGCACCTGTTAGATGGAAGCTGATCGGAACAAAACTTGGTGGGCCTGTTCGACTCACGGCCCCAAAGGTCTGAGAGAAATTTGAAAGAAATCGGCCACTGGGGGGGGGCCATATCGCATTCTTCAAGGGCGTAAACGATTGTATGTCGTGCTGTCAATCAAATCATTTGTTAAATGATTGAAAAGATGTCAAAACCTACTTTTGCAAGCTAGTCCTAGATTTTTTTGCTCAATCTGGAAAAAACACTGCAGTACAATTCTCTGGACTCTGTAGGTCAATAATTATCAAAAATAATAATAATAATAATAAATTAAATTTACCCTTTGCAAGGCTATAACGGGGTCGTGTAGAAACGGAGCCTGTCCAAATTTACCCAACATCTTAGCACATTTGACAGATGATTCCAAACAAGCATGCAAAATTTTAAGGAGATCGGACCAGAGCTGCTGATATAACGGTGCATTCACACGGGCTGTCAGCGTCAATGCTTCTCATTTACTTTGAATGGGTGACATCATGCGTTGCCGAACTGAATTGTGGATACACTGCGTTGAAAAACTTTTTCAAAAAATGTCAACTTTTTGAGCACCAGCGCAGGTGTCAATCAGTCAGATTTATGCAAATACCCTAGCGCAGATGCTAGCTATTCATGTTCATGCAACACTAGACAAGTAATGTGATTGGCTGACAATTGCTTCAACACCAAGCTTCCGTGTGAATGCAAAAAGGACTCAAAAACACTATTTCTATGGCAAATGACCTGGATTTGCCAAAAATGCTTTTTTAATCGATTTAGGTGGGTACAGCCTTGCTAAATAATATGTAATGTCTTTTTCTTATATGCTTAAAGGAGAAGTTCACTTCCAGAACAAAAATTTACAGATAATTTACTCACCCCCTTGTCATCCAAAATGTTCATGTCTTTCTTTCTTCAGTCGATTAGAAGTTTCTTGAGGAAAAAAAATCAAGAATGTTCTCCATATAGTGGACCTCAGTGGTGCTCCAAAGTTTGAACTTCCAAAATGCAGTTCAAATGGCTCTAAACGGTCCCAGCCAAGGAAGAAGTGATTAGTCTAGTGATTAGTCATTTTCAAAACAAATTAACATTTCTTTAAACGTTTAATTTTGCCCTTTATTATGATAGGACAGATTATACAGGATAGGAAGCAAAGTGGGAGAGAGAGGAGGGGGTGGGATCGGGAAAGTTCCTCCAGCCGGGATTCGAACTCGGGACGACTCTAGCGCTGGCGAATCAGCGCCGACAACAAACTGACAATTTATATAAATGCTCATCTCTTGTCGTCTCTGCGATACGCATGCGTAGTCTGTGGGTCAATACAGTTAGGGTATGTCGAAAAACTCCCGTCTCGTTTTCTTCATCGATGTCAAAATCATCCTACGTCGTTGTTTTACCTTTTTTTGATCTTCTTTGCATGTTCACTTTGTAAACACTGGGTCGGTATTTCTGCAGCAATGTAGGACGATTTTGAAGTTGGGGAAGAAACGAGATGGGAGTTTTCTGACATACCCTAACTGTATTGACCGTGTTGACCGTAAAAAAACAGAGTTCACGGAGATTTAGACAAGACCAGCGTTTCAAATTAAAAAGTATATCAAATTTTAAAAAATGACAGATTGTTTTGCTACATAAGACCCTTCTTCCTCAGCTGGGATCGTTTAGAGGCATTTGAAGCTGCATTTAAACTGCATTTTATAAGTTCAAACGTGATGGCACCATTTAAGTCCATTATATGGAGATAATTCCAAAATGTTGTTCCTCAAGAAATATTATTTCTTATCAGCTGAAGAAAGAAAGACATGAACATCTTAAATGACAAGGGGTGAGTAAATTATCTGTAAATTTTTGTTCTGGAAGTGTTCTTCTCATTGAAATGCCTTAACGCTTGAACCCCAGTAATTTTTTTAATCATATAATCATCTTAATTACCAAGGTACTTAATATTTTTTCGAATTATTTTATACAATTTGTTAAAAGCACACTGAAATAAAATTAATAGCCATGCAAACTAGGAATAGTGTAAAAATGTAAACACGCAAAGGGTATTTTTGCACTTTCTTTTTTATTTACATTTTCATTTTGCTTTTTTGCATTTTATTTCAGCATGCGTTTAAGTTTGCTGATTTTATGTTTGCACATTTCTATATTCCAGTTCGCAATGGTAAACCGTGTGAATTTGAGTCAGCTTCTATTGTATGGTTCTGGTTGAGTATGAGAGTATGAGTAGACAGGTGAAGAGCTCCGGATCATCAATGATCAGCGCCGATGATGTCACAGCTGCACGGAGATCGGTGCCGTTTTTCCCGGTGTTTACTACATCTACATGCGTGTGTCGTGAGATGCGGCGTGTGTAACGCGTGAGGGACGCGCGCGCGGAACGTTCGCTCTCCGCCGCATCGGTGCAGATTCTCCGTGCCGAACACGTCATCCCGGTTAGTAACGGTAGTAGGATTCCACGCGCTCTGGATGTTTCCGTTCATCCGTGTGCTGCATCAGGGCGGGATGCGACTGACGGTCTGCGCGCTGCTGTTTCGCGTGTGTCGTGTCGGTTGATCGGTTAACGGAGTGAGGAGGAGTCTCCATCCCTCCCCCTTCCGCGACTCTGCCGTGACTGTCCCTCGCCGTTAACCGGGGCTGCACCGGGGGTCCCGCGGCTCTGATGGCGGCGGCGGCGCCCGAGCAGGAGGATGTGGACCGGCGGCCCATCAGAAGAGCCCGATCCAAGAGCGACACACCGTACCTGACCGAAACCAGGCTGTCCTACACACTACAAACAGGTGAGTGTGTGGGTTCACTGCTGTAATGTGGTTTTACCATGCTACTGTCATATATACCGTGGTGCTGAATGATTATTGGACGGTAGCAGCATGGCACTCCAAGTAAAGTGCACCGTGATTTTTTCACTGGCACCAAATGTCTAAACACACGTGCTTAGTGTCCAAAATATTAATACTAAGTGATTAACGTGACCGAATATCACAGTACTTAAACAGTACCATGGTATATATGCAGTACTAAATGACCATATGGCATTATGCACATATAAGCTATTTAAAAAATATGATACATCTGTAAAAAAATGGTGCATTATATACCATATTATTTAAGAGTATTTACTCCAAAGTACTTAAGAGAATTCCAATATTACCATGGTACATGTCTAAAAAACATGGTTTTGCCATATCCATATGGTACTAATTACATACTACTCTAAAGTACTTTGAAGAATACCATCTTACAGTGTCCAAATCAATCACAGTACTTAAGGAAAACCATGGTATATGTAGTTTAATAGTCTCCAAGCTACTTCAGAAATACCATGGTGAATTGACATATACCATATTATTTACTCCAAGCTTCTTCAAAGACTTCCAGTATTACCATGGTAAATGTCCAAAAACACGGCAATACCATTGTACTGGATAATTACTGTGGTTTACTATATATGCATGTGCTATTATATATACATAGTACTCCAAGCTACTTAAAAATACCATGGTAAATGGACATATACCATGCTATTTACAGTATTTATTTCAAGGTACTTTAAAGAATCCCAATATTACCATGGTACATATCTGAAAGACATGGTATTACCATGGTACTAGATGATTTTCATATCCAAAGTACTTTGAAGAATATCATGGTAAAGTGTGCTAAAAAGAAGTACCATGGTATATGTGTGTTTTAATGTGGTAACATTAAATTATATTTACATAAAACACCATGCTACTTCAAAAATACCAGGGTGTAGTGACATATACCATGTTATTTACTGTATTTACTTCAAACTACTTTGAAGAATCTTGAGTATTCCATGGTAAATGTCCAATAACATGGTATTTTATGGTAATTTATGATTACCATATTCATATGGTACTATTTATATGGTGTTCCAAAATACTAAAAGAATACCATGGTAATGTGCCAAAAAAATCACTTTACTTAAAGAATACCATGTTGTATGTACTTTAATATGGTACCAAATACACACATGACTTTATATTTACATCCAAGCTATTTTTAAAATACCATGGTGAATTGACATATACCATATTATTTACAGTATTTACTCCGATCTACTTTAAAGAATTCCAATATTACCATGGTAAATGCCCAAAAACATGATATCTATGAAGTTCTACAGAGAATACTGTGATGTTACCATGGTATAATGATTAAAACATATAGAAAATATTTCAGTACTCAAAGAATACTATAGTAAATGCACTTTGTAAAGTACCAAACATGGTATTACCATGACACTGGGTGATTACCAAACCCATATACTACAGTATTTACATGGTACTTCAAAGTACTGTAAAAATGACCATGGTTTTATAAGTGCTAAAGCAGCTCCAGAGGTGTATTGTGAAGATGCAGATGTTTGTTTGTGAAGGGAAAGCACACACACACTGGTGAAATGCAGTGAGTCATGCGGTTCAATGCGTTCATCTTAAGGAGGTTGAGGATCTCAGGACGTGACCTCACTAGTTCATCTGCTGGATCTTTATATTAGCGGCATTATGTTTCAGATCTTCAGTTCTGTCGCATTCATCTCAGTCCAAGCCTGTTTTACTGTATTAATACACTAAAGGAGATGTTTAGGCAGAATGCATGAGCGTTATATTCTCTGCAGTGAACGTAGTTGGTGATTTATACTGTATTTGAGCTTTATAACTCGCCTGTAGGACTCATGCATTATATAGTGTCAGGAACTGAGCAGAATTCGACTGCTGAACATCTCATCCATCACAGATCTCAAATTCAGTTGCTATTTAAAGAAAAAGTTACCAGGTTAATCCAAGATGCAGATGAGTTTGTTTCTTTATCAGATTTAGAGAAATGTAGCATATTGCTTCTTCTGGTGAAAAAGATGTGTGGTCTGAATCAGGAGAGAAATAGACACAGTTTCAGTCATTTTAGTACTTTAACTGTTAGTAAGTGCGTGTTTTTCTACTGTGTTATTATGACTGATATGATACACTTACTCCGGTGTGGGTGTGATGAGATCATAGTGAAGCAGTGATGGATGGCACTGTGACCTACAGGCTGGTTTTCCTGTCACAATGAATCTTTCCAGCACTGGAAGTGTAAAGTGTGTGTGTGTGTGTGTTTTATAGCCGCTGGAAGCTGTTTCATCTTATTAGTGTTTTCAGGGCAGATCAGTGCTGATGCTCCTTAAACATTCAGACCTTCTGACCGTTCGATTAAACTTCAAACCATTTTATAGATCATTTGTTGTAGATGTGCTGTTTATGTTTACATTTTACAAACTTTAAGTTAACCTTTAAATCCCATGATCGTGTTCAGTCGCTCAATGTTTTTAGTAAAGTAGTATTATATTTTTTTATATTAAAAATTAAATTTAAGTTTAATTTTTTTTGTGTCTCTTTTTAATGTACATTCGTATTTAGCTTTAATTCATTTTTATTTCAGTTTTAGTTTTAGTGATTTTAGGAGTTCAGTTTCAACTTGTTTTATTTTAACTTTTTTAATTTTCTTAAATGTACGTTTTTCATTTAATATTATATTATATTTTATTTCAGCTTGACTTCAATTTAACTATATATATATATATATATATATATATTAGTCACCCAATATTGTTTAGTAAAGTATTATTTCCTATATTTATTTTGAATTTTATTTTGAATTTTCATTTTTTTTACATTATTTACAGTTTAATTTTAGTTTTAATTTCATTATTTAATTTTATTTAAATTATTTTTTTTTGTTTTTCTATAACTAATTGACCAGTGCTGTTATTGTCAACTAAAACTATCAAAAATGTTTTGTTTTTTTTGTAAAACTGAAATAAAATAAAATATTAGATGAAAAATATGCATTTAAGAAACTTAAAACTACAACTGAAATAAACAAATTAAAAGTAGAAATGTATTTTTAAAAGCACACAAGTTTTTTAAGGTTTAAGGTTTTCATCTAACATTTTAATTTTTTCAACTTTGTCAATAAAAAATGTTTTTAGTTGCAGTTAAAATAACAGCCCTGCTGAAGTGTTACTAGTATATTTTGCTGTGTTGTTCTTGTGGTTGAATGATCTGATGGATCAATATGCTGTGAGACTATTTCCCTGAGACCAGACACAACACACACTCATCTGATACTCACACACACACGCACACACACCGCCTGCAGCCTCGTCCCCACATCCATGTGTGTGTGTGTGAGTGTGTATCATTGTGTGTTCAGCTCAGAATGAGCCAATCACTGAACCATGTGTTAGAATGTCAGATGTATTACTGCTGTATGTGTGTGTGCGATACAGAGATACAGTTGCATAACATCATGGATTAAACTATTTGTCTATGCGTCAAGCTGACTTCTGTAGCTGAAGGATGAATTACAAAACACTGGTTCTGCTGCATGACTGTTCAGATCATCCTGAATCTGAATAGTGAACCATCATTCGCTTTGTGCTTTAGTCAAATTGGTGTTCATTTGTAGTCACTTAGTAAATGAAGCTTGAAGTAAATGTGTAAATACCCATCCAGGCTGCATTTTAGCCCAAAAAAGATCATATATGGTTTTGCATAATAGAAATTGTCTATTTT
Organism: Labeo rohita; assembly: GCF_022985175.1. Classification (NCBI taxonomy): domain Eukaryota; kingdom Metazoa; phylum Chordata; class Actinopteri; order Cypriniformes; family Cyprinidae; genus Labeo; species Labeo rohita. The sequence goes on from NC_066888.1 coordinate 32,034,347, forward strand.
TAGCATATACCCACCAGATGTGTCCAGATGTTGTGCTTTTTTTGCAATACTTATTAGTGATTCTGTAATGAAATACGGTTTTATTTTACACTGAGTAACATTATTTATTTATTTAATCCTATTTTAATTTTTTGGTATTTTTTTTATTATAATTCTTCAATTGGAAAAATCACATTACATATAGTACAATACAATTTTACATTCATCATTGCTTTTCCCTGATTTTTTCCATACATTCATGACATTCACCTGATTTACACACACGTTAAAAGCATGCATTGTTAGTTTGTGCAATGTAAACACTGATGCAGGAGAAAGTAATTAAATTCACATACTTAAAATGAGCACAATTAGTCATGTGAGGGTTAAATTTCTCACAAACACAGAATTAGTGCCAGAGATTGCCATCTGCTGGAGATTTTAGGACAGAAAGCATGAGAAAGAATATTCATTCCAGCATATGAGTCACGGTTCAGTTTATCCAGGATAATATTTCATCTGCACATGTTCCTCAGAGACGCGGCTGTTCTGGGGCCAGTTTAGTGAAGCAACCGCAAAATCTAAAGATCTTAAAACAGAAGTGATCAAACAACTGCACTGATTTTAAATTAAAGTGAGCATGTGTCGTTTTGTGCATTTAACTATAAATATTTCTCTTTATTAGGAGCTTTTAAGGCATTTTGTTTATTTTATTAGGCTTAAATCAAGTACCAGAATATTCCCATACAGCAACAATATATTTTAAATTAATGCTATATATGTTTTAAACAGTGAAGCTGAATGAAATACATTTTTGAAATTGGAAATATATTTAGTTTCAACTTTAAAATATCAAAATCTACTTCAAAATCAATATATATATATATATTTGAACATTGTAAGATTTTTCACATTGCATTGTGTTTACCCATATTAAACAAATTTAGTTTTTTTTTTTTTCAAATCTATTTTCTTGGATTAAAATATACATATTTTAATGCATTTAAAACATAATTTAATTTTTAAAATATATTTAAAAAAATATAAATATATTTAAAAATATATTGCCAAAAATATATTTGTATATATATATATATATATATATATATATATATATATAGTTTTATGAAGAGTTCATCTGCAAAAACAAATAATTCAGTTTTTTATATTTTTTAAAAAATAATGTTTTTGTATGTGATCATGTTTAAACAAATTTAGTTTTTTTTTTTTTTTTCAAATCTATTTTCTTGGATTACAATATACATATTTTAATGCATTTAAAACATAATTAAATTTTTAAAATATATTTAAAAAAATATAAATATATTTAAAAATATAATGCCAAAAATATATTTGCTAAATATATAAAATAAAAATATATATATATATATATATATATATATATATAGTTTTATGAAAAGTTTATCTGCAAAAACAAATAATTCTGTTTTTTATATATTTTTTAAAAATAATGTTTTTTTATGTTATCATGTTTAATGCTGTAGTTTTTTAGTTATTTTTACTTAATCAAAGTAATCCAGCTGCATTTTGATTGAGATATTGCAATTGAATTGGAATGCACAATAAAAAAACATTATTTCTGAAAACTGTTAAAATCTTTTTATATATTGTTTTTTATAATTTTTATAATTTAATATATATTATTGATATTATTGTATATGAATCAGATCTGTGGCGAATAGATAGTTAAATAATCTGTCAAAAGATAACATAACCTGTCTATTAATCTCTACATGCTATTTATGGTAGGAATTTATAAAGATGTGCACTGATATATGTTAAATACACAATTTTTCTGTGGCCTACAGATATTAGACCAGCATTTCCCAATAGGTCTGGACACATGCGGTCATAGGGAAAATGGTTACCGTTATTATTTTTATTTTAGTACAGGTTTCAGTAACCGCAGCCTCTAGCGGTGCGACACCATTCGAAATACGGTGACGTAGGCGGGGTTTCTCGGTAGATCCGGTCTGGATCTGGACTGTGTGGCCAGCGAAAATAATACGATGGTGAAAGCTTAGTGCAAACGCTGCTTGTTAAACAAAAAACTGTTATAGAAAAAATAAAACGTAAATAAATATCTTAGAAATAAGAATACAAATATAATAAAATAAAACCGTGGATATTAAAGCCTGTTTAAACTGGTGAACGTCACACTACGTCATTAATATTTATAAGCGTAGCCTCAGCGTAAAACAGCGCCTTCCAATCTTGCGTCATTAATATTTATGAGCCAAGCCTTCAGCGCTGTAGCGCAGCTTCCAATCGGTTGAGCCTGCGGGCCGAACGTCACGATGCGTTATTAATATTCATAAGACAAGCTCTCACAGAAGTAGGATCGGGAATTTGCTCCCGTTAACGGTCGATTCCGGTCCGCGTATTTTTACGTGGACTTCACGGCATTGCGTCACGTTGATGAATTTGAAGAGATGCTACCGAGAGGCGCATCCGTCCGCTTATGATAAACAAATCTGCGCCAGTCACTTCAATTTGCGCGACCGTTGCTGAAGAAGTACCGTTGACGGGGGGTTTGAAGACGCGATATATTAAAGAAAACACCGATCAGCGAGTGTGTGTGTGTATGTAAATGTACACACAGTTATACTCAGGTGGGCCAAACGTTTTGCGCGTGGCGTCGGTGGTCTCGCGCACAGCACGGTGATATAAACCCGGTTCGCGCGGCTCGGGATGAACGGTGAGGCTCATGAACGCGCTCTTCCGTTCGATATCCGCACCATCCCGGGGTGTGACAGATAGACACGGGTCCGCCGTCGCCGCTGCGCCCATGGCGGGTCCCGCATTCCCGGGAGCGCACGGAACCTGGATCACATCTCGGTTACGGGAGGACGCGTCATCCTCTTCATCGTTATCATCGTCGTCGTCCGCAGAGAAACCGCGCAAACGGAGAGCCTTTAACCTGGTCAAACTGCGGCAGCCCACCGCCCCCGGTAACAACAACACGCCGTTTGTGATCTCCGGTCATATCAAGCACATCTGCAGTAACTGCAGCCGCGGGAATGACATCCGGGACGGTGAGTGATAGCGATGATGATGCTGCTGCTGCCGCGGCGCAGAACGGGCCCGGTGCTCGGGAATAAAATAGGCATTTTTATCTTCTTGTCTGTCTTGGCCTATTTAATTCTTAAACAGGAAACACTTGACATTACAGTGCCCATGATACTGGTTAAAAATATAAATATATTGTTTACTTTCCAAAATATAACGTATTATAACCATGTACAGTGAAAATTATAATTATATATGGATTATAATGAATTTAACATCTAATAAGTTTACTGTAAAATACTGTACAGGTTTTGGAAATATAAAGTAAATTGTTTACGTTCCAAAATATAACATGTTTATATAAAATATGTAAATATAACGTCCAAATAAAATGGATTATGCAATATATTGTTTTTTTTATTTATTTATTTATTTTTTTTTTTGAACTGGCAATATTTCCAGAAATAGCCTTACATTTTATAGCTAATCATGAACATGTATGTTTATAATTAATATTTAGCTTAATCTGTGTCAGATTCACTGTAAAAAAAAAAAAAAAAAAAAATGTTGAAAAATATTGTAAAAATACAGTGAAAAATTATAATATATTTAACATCTAAGTTTACTGTAAAATACTGTACGGGTTTTGGAAATATAAAGTATATTGTTTACGTTCCAAAATATAACATGTTTACATAAAATATGTAAATATAACATCCAAATAAAATGGATTATGCAATATATTGTTTTTTTATTTATTTTTTGAACTGACAACACTTCCAGAAATAGCCTTAAATTTTATAGCTAATCATGAACATGTATGTTTATAATTAATATTTAGCTTTACATTTTTTATTTATTGCACTAATCTGTTAACAAGCCATTGTAGATACTATAACCTTACCTTGGTGTCAGATTCACTGTAAAAAAAAAATGTTGAAAAATATTGTAAAAATACAGTGAAAAGTTATAATATATATCTAACATCTGAGTTTACTGTAAAATACTGTATGGGTTTTGGAAATATAAAGTATGTTGTTTACTTTATATTTACCAAAATATTAAATATATTAAAATTTGATAGCTAATCATGAACATTTATGTTTCTAATTAATATTTAGATTTTATTTTTTCTTTTGCATTTTTTGTTGTTGCATTAATTGTTAACAAGCCAATTAGATACTGTAACCTTACCTTGGTGTCATATTCACTGTAAAAAATGTTGAAAAATAATGTAAAAATGTTAAATATCTGTTAAATACCTCGCCTTATACAGTGAAATGTATTGATGTAATCAATTCTGTATGGGTTTTGAAAGTAAATACATGTGTAATACATGTACTTTTAAAATAAAATATTGTTATGTATTTGTAGGTAGAAAATATGAGTGACAGATTAATTTGCAGTGAACAACAGAATGTAATGCATCATATTAAAGAAATATAAATAACTTTATATATAAAAATTATGTAAAAAAAATAATTTAAATAAAAAATAAATATATACATAATTATATTTACAAACATAATTATATATAAGTATATTAAATATTTTATATTTGTAATTAACAAATATTAATTATACACACCAACAAATGAATTTAATTATTAGTTAAGTACAGTTTTTTGTGTTTAATTTATGTTTATTGCATTATTTATTTGCTGTGATTTATAGAATTTTTGCTCACTAGTATTGTTGATTTCTTATGTCATGAAACCTAATGTCAAGTGTGATCTAATATGATGTTGGCATTGAACTTTTGGTAAATCCGCATTTTGCATTCTGCATCCCGGTTGTTAGTTTTACCCGATGACCTATATTCATCGGTCAGATGTAGAACTAAAGTGAACGTTCAGCCTCCTTCAGCAGAAAAGCCCTTATGGAAAAGCAAGCTTCATTCTTTCCTTTACCTGCTGACCTGTTTTAATGCACCAGCCTATTTTTACACCACGGCCACTGACATTCGGGTGGCAAATGGATCCAGAAAGCTTCCAGTTTTCCCAGAGGAGGTTTCCAGTGATGTCAGAGCAGCTGTTGTGCTGTTTAGACCAGACAGATACAGTTAGAGTTATTATATAGTCATTAAATTTAGCTTTGTGTTCAATCTTATGCGTTGATTTAAAGGAATAGTTTACTCAAAAATGAATATTTCCTGAAAATGTACTCACCCTCAGGTCATTTAAGATGTAGAGGTGTTTGTTTCTTCATCAGATTTGAAGAAATGTAGCATTCCTTCACTTGCTCACCAGTGGATCCTCTGCAGTGAATGGGTGCCGTCGGAATGAGAGTCCAAACAGCTCATAAAAACATCACAATTATCCACAAGTAATCCACACCACCCCAGAGGTGGTGAATTTTATCAGCTATTTAGACTCTCATTCTGACGGCACCCATTCACTGCAGAGGGTCCCTTGGTGAGCAAGTGATTGAATGTTACATTTCTTCGAATCTGATGAAGAAACAAACTCCTCTACATCTTGAATTATACATGTATTTACTCCCAGAGGAGGTTTCCGGTGATGTCAGAGCAGCTGTTGTGCTTTTTAGACCAGACAGATACAGTTAGGGTTATTATATAGTCATTAAATTTAGCTTTGTGTTCAATCTTATGCGTTGATTTAAAGGAATAGTTCGCTCAAAAATTTGCTGAAAACTGTACTCACCCTCAGGTCATTCAAGATGTAGAGGTGTTTGTTTCTTCATCAGATTCGAAGAAATGTAGCATTCAATCACTTGCAGTGAATGGGTGCCGTCAGAATGAGAGTCTAAACAGCTGATAAAAACATCACAATTATCCAAAAGTAATCCACACCACCACAGTGGTGATGTTTTTGTCAGCTGTTTAGACTTTCATTCTGACGGCACCTATTCACTGCAGAGAATCCATTGGCGAGCAAGTGATGGAATGCTACGTTTCTCCAAATCTAATGAAGAAACAAACTGATCTCATCATGAGGGTGAGCACATTTTCAGCAAACTTTCCTTTTTGGGTAACATTACCTTTCATTTTCTTATTAGTAAAAAAATCAATAAACATAGAAGTGAGTGTCCAGAATATAGTTCCTGCTGACTCAGATGTAATGCATCACTTGGACTTGCTTTTTCCACACTTTATAGTCAGTAAGGGAGCATATTAGTCACTCTGTGAAATGAATAGTGGATTATTAGAGAGCAGATGTGAGCAAAAAGCTCTGCTGATGTGAAGTGCGTCTGAAGATTATTCTCCTGGGGTGAGAAGACGGGATTAGAAATGTACACTTTATACATGTGACAGTCATCTTCCCCCATCTGAGTTATTAATTTAAGAGAATGAATGTTAAAAGACATCATGCACCATTTTATGTGAGTTACCAAATGGAAAATGTAATTAAAAAGGTCTGAAAACTCGTGATCTGAGACAAAAAAGGACTGTTTTAGTAATTTCTCCTGAAGATTATTGAATTAGTTGCATTAGTTTTTCCAATTACTTGATCCTAAAGGTATGCGGTCTCTGCTGTGACATTTCTAATGCTTAGTTTCTTCACTTTCAAAACCATTGAAATTCTTTTGGCTCATTTCCTCAATTAATGACTGTTTGGTTTCATTTAAGACCTTGACTTTATAAAGCACCTCTTATTGCAGCTGATGGAAATTTGTACATTTTTGGTTGGATTTACTAGTTTGTGAAAGGAATGATTCAGCCAGAAGTGAAAGTTGTCATCATTTACTCGTCCTCATGTTGTTTCCCTTTCAGTCAACACAAAATGTTTTGATGAACGTTTGAGGTCTGTTTTCATGCAACGGAAATGGATAATGAGTTTTACTTTTAAAAGGCACTCCTATAAACCCTATAAAGCCATATTTCCAAGGTCTCTACATAATCAGCATGATCAAAACTGTGTGGTTGCACACAGTCCAATCCTTCTGTCATCTGAGTTTTTTTAGTGTAATTGTACAAACGTCCTTCAGCTGGTGCTTCATGTCTTTTTGCTGTCAAATCTTCCCAAGCCTCCAAATCATCTCACTTCTTTTGAGAAACGTTTATGTGTTCATCTCTCAATTATCATTGGATTGCATTGCATTTTATGTTTGGATCATTTCAGTGCCATCTTACTAAGACATTATTGGAGATAAAACGTTTCTAAAAATGAGATTTTTTTGGCTCATTTTTTCATTCATATGCAAGGCTTTACAGGGTTGTGTGTTTTCGTGTGTTCAGCAGAGGGTGCCGAGCGTCTGGCGGCGATGCGCTCCGATTCGCTGGTTCCCGGGACGCACACGCCGCCGATCCGCAGACGCAGCAAACTGGCCAGTCTGGGACGACTCTTCAAACCGTGGAAATGGAGAAAGAAAAAGAGCGACAAGTTCAAGCAGACGTCTGCAGGTATGTCACATGCATAACAAGCCGCCTGCGGATGCACGGCTGAGTGTTTTGATTTCTAAGCCGTTTCATTGATGATCCGCAGTGCTGGAGAGGAAGATGTCGACCCGTCAGAGCAGAGAAGAGCTCATCAAGAGAGGCGTGCTCAAGGAAGTGTATGAGAAAGGTAGGACATAAGGTTTTGGTCTTTGTCCGTTCAAGCAGACAGGAACTGAATGTGCTTTATTGAAAATTCTGTCTTTCTTTCTTCTTTTTTGTATTTTAAACTAAAAATAGTATGAAACAAAATATACAGATGCAATAAATGTGCTGCAACATAGCAAAGGACAAGAAACAGTAATTACAAAATGTCTGAAAAGGAGCGGGATGTTTGCAAAAGCATATTTTCTCACCCCTTATACAATTCTAAATATCTGTATCACCATATATTACATATTCCTTACAAGATAGCAAATATATAGTATTTTAAACGCCAATCAAGTTGACATTTTACCCCGAACACCCTATAATCACACATCCCAATGCAATTAGCATTATAACCCACATTCACCATCATCTGTTTATCCACATATCTGTTTAATAAGGTGTTTTTAAACTGTTTAATATTTGTTCAATGTTTTAACATGAGATGCCCTTATATTAAACTTTTTACAATTTAATTCTTCTCTCAAGTTATATGAACCCTGCCTTTCCATATTTTTTGTAAATTTCCCTGAAGCAGATTTTTTCTTGCTTTGAACGCTTCCAAATTAATGAGCTTCAGTGTATGTGACTTTAAGAATAATGAATGTGTCTGTTCCAAATATCCAATTTGGTGATTATTGATGATTCTGATTGCTCTCTTTTGTAATATGCATATTGGTTATAAGTTAGTTTTGTAGGTGTTTCCCCAGATTTCCACACAGTAACTCAAATACAGTATTATAAGTAAATTATACAAAATATGCATTGATAGATTATTCACAATATGTCTTGATATAGTCAGTATTGCTGTGGTCTTTGCAAATTTTGCTTTGATTTGTTTTGATAATTGGATGTATTTGCGGATGTATTTTGTGGTCTAAACACACCAAGAAACTTATATTGCCAATTTTCAATTTTACTTCAATTTTATGTTTTCTAAATAACATAATCTTTGTTTTGCTCATATGTAATGACAATTTGTTTACATCAGACCACTGTTTTTTTTAAATTTATTAATTTCTGTTGTGATAACCTCCAAATGCATGTCATTGATATAGATTGTAAACAATTTTGGACCCAAGACCGATCCCTGTGGTACACCACAGGTTATGTTCATGTATGTAGATTTATGTTCACCAATTTACAAATTGTTGCCAATTTCTTAAATGACTCCTAACCCAGTCCAGTCCAACCCCTCTCATACACTACCAGTCAAAAGTTTTTAAACTGTAAGATTTTTAATGTTTTTTTTTTTAAAGAAGTCTCTTCTGCTCACCAAGCCTGCATTTATTTGATCCAAAGTACAGCAAAAGCAGTAATATTGTGAAATATTTTTACTATTTAAAATAACTGCTTTCCATTTGAATATATTTTTAAATGTAATTTATTTCTGTGATCAAAGCTGAATTTTCGGCATCATTACTCCAGTCCTCAGTGACACATGATCCTTCAGAAATCATTTTAAAATGCTGATTTGCTTCTTAAGAAACATTTATTATTATTATTATTATTATTATCAATATTTAAAAGGATGAGAACATTTTTTTAGGATTCTTCGATGAATAGAAAGATCCAAAGATCAGCATTTATCTGAAATAAAAAGCTTTTGTAACATTATACACTATGCTATTCCAAAGCTTGGAGTCAGTATAATTTTTTATTTTTTTGGGAAAGAAATTATAGAAATTAATACTTTAATATTTAGCAAGGATGCTTTATATTGATCAAAAGTGATGATAAAGAAATTTATAATGTTACAAAAGATTTCTATTTTAGATAAATGCTGTTCTTCTGAACTTTCTATTTATCAAAGAAACCTGAAAAAATTCTACTCAGCTGTTTTCGACATAATAATAATAAATGTTAAAATATATTAAAATAGAAAACAGCCATTTTAAAAAGTAAAAATATTTCAAAATTGTACTGTTTTTTTTTCTGTATTTTGGATCAAATAAAAGCAGGCTTGGTGAGCAGAAGCGACTTCTTTAAAAAAAAAACATAAAAATCTTACTTAGTGTACCATACCTCTTTAGTTTATGTAATAAAATGTCATGTTTTACAGTGTCAAATGCTAAATGAAGTAAGTGAGTATGAAACATCTTGATCTGTGTGTCAGTAGACGAGGTCAGTGTTGACACTGGCCACGTGTGTGTGAGTGACCTGGATAGACAGACGGTCATCAGTCCAGTATCAGAGTCTGCAGACACCAGCGTCACAGCGACAGGTGTGTTACAGTCCACATTTCAGATTCTACACAGTTTAACTTGGTTTAGTCTTTCATGATCATTTTCAACCCCTCTATGTAAGGTTTTTTCTGTTACTGTACCTTTAAGACATTTCATACTGATGTTTATTGGTATCAAGTTATTGAATGCAAATGAGCAATAGATTTTGATATGCAAATGAGATGGTCATATGTTAATGACAGTCGTTTATGCTGTTTTGTTTTAATAAATATTCTAGATGCACTTGGAGGGATGTGAGATTTATTTATTACAAAAGAGCAGGAAATATTAATTTATATTGTGTTATATATTGTTCTATTGTATATATAAAGGGAAAGGGACAGAAATCAATAATTTATTTAGCAAGGAAGCATTTATTAATTAAAATTGACTGTAAAGACATTTATAATGTGTGATAAGTTTTTTATATCAAATAAATGCTGTTCTTTTGAACATCAAATTCATCAAAGAATCTTGAAAAATAAAATGTATCACCATTTCCACAAAATTATTGGGCAGCACAACTATTTTCAACATTGCTAATTATTAGAAATATTTCTTGAACAGCAAATCAGCAAATTAGAATGAATTGTGAAGAATCATGTGACACTGAAGACAAGTAATGATGCTGAAAATTCAGCTTTGATCTCAGAAATCAATTATATTTTACTATATAATCACATAGAAAACTTATTTTAAATTCTAATAATGTCTCAGAATTTTTACTGTATTTTTCATCAAATAAATGCAGCATATACACACAGTTTTTGTCAAAAGTTTGGAAATATTATGATTTTTAAAGGTTCTGCTCACCAAGGCTGCATTTACTTGATCAAAAATACAGTAAAAACAGTAAAATAGTATTAAAATTTAAAATAACTCTTTTCTATGTGAATATATAGTAAAATATAATTTATTTCTGTGATCAAAGCTGAATTTTCAGCATCATTACTTTCGTCTTCAGTGTCACATGAATCTTCAGAAATCATTCTAATATGCTGACAATGCTCTCTCTCTGCTTTAGTGTCGTTCTCAGAGGTCCAGTCGTCTGGAGAAACAATGGCGTGTCTCTCGGATCTCGTCCCAAAGCCATCTCAAGCCCCGCCCTCTGTGAAGCCCGTGCCGTTGCCTAGCGACAGCGCTGACATCACTCACGTGAGGCCGTCGTCGCTGAAACAGCCTCCTGCCTTACCGCCGAAGCCATACAGCAGAATACCCAACCATCTCACAGGTGACGCGCCGCTGCGCTCTTCATCCGTTTCTTACGAAAACCATTGTGAAAAACTAAACTCTTTTTCGTCTTCTCTTCAGAGACGCTGGCTCGACTGTCGCCGCCTCTCCCTCCAAAGAAAGTGATGATATGTGAGCCGCCCTCGTTTCCCCTCAAATGCCTGCCGTCCCAGGGCTCGCACGCGCACGCACACACGCTCACACACGCGCACCCGCAGCAGTACGCCACGCTGCCGCTGTCACTGCACCCGCCCAGCCGCATCATCGAGGAGCTTAATAAAACTCTCGCACTCACCATGCAGAGACTTGAAAGGTGAGGACACGCACTCTCACGTTTGGAATCTGCAAAATGTTAATTATCATGTTAATAATTGTAGAATTAAGATGTTTACATATAGTCCACAAGAGAAAATAATAGTTGAATTTATAAAAATGACCCTGTTCAAAAGTTTACATACGCTTGATTCTTAATACTGTGTTGTTACCTGAAAGATCCACAGCCACAGTGTTTTTTTGTTTAGTGATAGTTGTTCATGAGTCCCTTGTTTGTCCTGAACAGTTAAACTGCCCGCTGTTCTTCAGGTCTCACAAATTCTTTGGTTTTTCAGCATTTTTGTGTATTTCCAACAATGACTATGATTTTGAGATCTAGTTTTTCACATTGAGGACAACTGAGGGACTCATATGCAACTATTACAGAAGGTTCTAACACTCACTGATGCTCCAGAAGGGAAAACCATGCATTAAGAGACAGGGGGTGAAAACTTTTAAACAGAATGAAAATGTGTAGGGTACAACAGTAAAAGGCGCCTTTGATATTATTTTCATCTAAACCACTAGTTGGCACAAAAACGTGGCGTAGCACTTTCCAAAACATCCGCTTTTTAAGATGCACGAGTGTATTTGTTTGATCCTTGACGCGATCGTGGACTGCAGCGCAAGTTGATTCTGTGCTTACTTGATCTAATATTTTGTTTTTTAAAATGTTGTAGATTTAGGTAACAAATGAGAATCGCTAAAATGCATATATTTTGACACAAAGGTCTTCTATGATTTTCAGTTTTGTTTAAGATAATTAAAGCAACAGTTTTTAAATAACGAAAGAATATGTAAAAGCGCCTCTGCTGTTGGAGCTAAAGGCGCACAGTAATTAACATGATGACTTTTCCATTTGTTGACATGACATGGTTAGATTCAGATGGTTAATATCATATATTGTGTTGGGTGTCCATCTTAGAAATAATCACCATGTTTAGAATGAAACCATCATATTTAAATGCTAATAATCATATCATATAATAAAATATCATTTGTTGTTACTACTGTAAATCTATATTAAATTATTATGTGATCTCCTTCGATGCTTTCAGAATTTTTACATTTTGCAATGATTTTGTTTTTGTATTTTAAAATATGTTTTATATTATCATATTTTAATGACAGTATATTAATTGAACAAAAAATAATTTTATTTATGAAAATAAGCAGAAAATAGTACAGACTTTGCTAAAGTGTGTTGCTGTAAGTATGAACTTAAACATTATAAAAAAACATTATTTTAGTTAAAGTATTTGTATCAATACTGTGTGCCTTTTACCCCGTGTGTGGGGTAAAAGGCCCCCCTTGCCACCTCATACATTTATGAGATTTTTTTAACAAAATAAACAACTTGTATGATTTATTTTCACACAAAATATATTGCTCCATAAATGTTCAATACAAACATATGTATTTTTCTGCAATCATATTCTTCAGGGCACAGTGAAAAGCACTTTTTTTTCTTTAGCCCTGTTGTATCCTACATTTTTCTTATTTTGTCTAAATATCATATTTTTAATTTAGTACTGCCCTTCAGAGGCTACAGAAGATACTTACATGTTTCCCAGAAGACAAAAGTTAAATTTACCCTGATTTTCAGATTCAAAAAGTTTTTATGTGAAGTATCTTCCGTACTAAATAAACAATATCATGCATTTTGTATCATCCCTCTTATTTTGGTCAAATAATTAACATTTTGCAGATTCTGAATTATATATAACTATTATTCACTCTAGCTGTATACTGTTTTTACAAATGAGAACATCCATAAATGGAGGTTTTGTCTGTTTTTTTTTCTCAGTTCTGGATACAAATGTGTCCTTAAAATTAAAAAAATTAGGTAGTTGACAACATTAGGATTGTCAAAAAACAAAAAATATAACTCATGATTAATTATTATTATTATTTTTTTTGAAAGTTGACTTTTCTGAAATTAGTGTTTAAGTAAAATTTTACTTTCAAAATAGCATTAATTTAGTTTCAGTGTGTTTAGATGATTTTTTTTAAATAGGTCTGTATATATATATATTTTTATTCCTTTTTATTTATTAGTTTTTGTTTAGTTTCTGTGTTTTACCACTTAAAATGAAATGAAAATGGGAAATGTTGTCTTTGCAACTGCCTAAAGTAAAACCTTTTTATTATATTTAATTTATTTAACCTAAACATTTTTAATTAAAATAATGCTGAAATGAATCAAAATATAAATATTATTAGAAAACGAAGGCTACATTTAGATAGTTGACAACACTAGTTGAATTTTCTGAAATAGTATTTAAGTAAAATTTTACTTTCAAAATAGCATTAATTTAGTTTCAGTGTGTTTAGATCATTTTTAAAGAGATTTTCATTTTCATATCGATGTTTCAGTATCACTATTTCTAGTTCTGTCACAGTGTTATAGTTTTTGTTAATATTTTGAAGTTGATTTTGTATATTTTTTTGTTAGTAAAGGTTCTAGTAATGTTATTACTGTCATATTTGTTAGTTTTTAAATAGGTCTGTATAGTTGTTATTCCTTTTTATTTATTAGTTTTGTTTAGTTTACCTAATTTTTTTTTTATAATATTTGATTTATTTAACAAACATTTTGATAATTAAAATAAAGCTGAAATAAAATTAAAATGTGAATATTATTAGAAAACTAAGGCAACATTTCTAATTTTCATCTAGTTTAATTTGAAGCACTAAAATTACTAAAAACTAAACTAAAACTGAAATAAAAATGAATAAAACCTAAAGAGTAATTTGAAAACATAATGAAAACAACAAAAGCACATAACAAAATGACTAAAAATGTAACTAAAATGAAAATTAAAATTAAAAACATAAAAATACAAGCTAATTCAAAATACTAATAAGAACTATAATAGTATATAAATAACATTGAGATAACTGTGTGTGTGTGTGTGTGTGTGTGTGTGTGTAGCTCTGTACTGCAGGCGGTGCCATCTGTCCTGATGGAGACGGAAGAGGAGAAGGAGAACAGAGATTCAATGCACCAAACTCCCGCCAACACACACACACTCATCACACACACCTTCAGCACGCATGAGGAAGAGGACGAGGAAGAGGAGGATGACGACGACTCACTGTTTACAAGTACGAGAGCTTTGGTGGGGAAATACAGCATGTGACACGAGTGTGTGTGTTTATGTGAACTCAATCTGTATGTGTGTGTGTGTGCAGGTACACTCGCTTTAAGGATCTTACGAAAAGATTCGCTGGCGATCAAATTGAGCAATCGCCCGTCGAAGAGAGAACTGGAGGATAAAAACATTCTACCCATGATGACCGACCAGGAGCGGCTGGAGTCCAGACAGCAGATCGGCACCAAACTCACCCGGTGAGGAGACACACACATGTTTGTTTTTGTGAATTGTGGGGACTTTCCATAGACTTCTATAGTTTTTATACTGACCAAACAATATTGTCTGTCCCCTAACCCAACCCTAACCCTAAACCTACCCCCTTACAGAAAACATGTTTGCATTGTTACATTTTCAGATAAACATCAGTTACTATTTTTAATCTTTTTTTTACATTGTGAAGACCACAGGCTGGTCCCCACCATGTCCAAAATTTCAGGTTTTACTATTCTGGTGAGGACATTTGGTCCCCACAATGTAGCAAGAACAAGTACACACACACACACACACGTTGTGTTTCCATGTTTTATGGGGACATTCCATAGGTGTAATGGTTTTTATACTGTACAAAACCGTATTTTCTGTCGCCCTACACCTAAACCTAGCCCTCACAGGAGACTGTGCACACTTTTACTTTCTCAAAAAAACTCATTCTGCATGATTTATAAGTCTGTTTCCTCATGGGAACCTAAAAAATATCACCACAAGGTGAAAATTTACTATCTTTGTCGGGACATTCGGTCCCCATGACGTGATAAATACCAGGTATTCACATACAGACTATCACAATTGCACACATGGGTTATTATAGTAAACAAAAACTAAAAGTAAAACTAAAACCATATGGAAAACATTTTCATTGCATGAAATAAAATAAACATTGACTGAAAAAATGTATATGTGACCCTGGACCACAAGAACATTCTTAAGTAGCACGGGTATATTCATAGGAAAAACAGCCAAAAACATCGGTCAAAATGATCTTTTTTTTCTTTTATGCCAAAAAATCATTAGGTTATTAAGTAAAGATCATATTCCATGAAGATATTTTGAACATTTCCTACCGTAAATATATCCAAAATTAATTTTTTAATTAGTAATATGCATTGCTAAGAACTTCGTTTGGACAACTTTAAAGACGATTTTCACAATATTTATGCATTTATGCAATATATGCACCCTCAGATGGCAGATTTTCAAATAGTTGTATTTTGGGCCAAATTTTGTCCTATTCTAACAAACTATACATCAGTGAAAAGCTTATTTATTCAGAAAAATGACCATTATGACTGGTTTTGTGGTCCAGGGTCACATATAGAAAAAAACATTACATTATGAAAAAAAATAATTACAAAATAATTCAAATGAAAACTAAAAAAAAAAAAAAAATGTGCAAAATATTTTTTTTTTACTACTTAAATGAAAAACTTGAATGAAAACAATATTAAATTAAATATTGAAATGCAGATCTCTTTTTTTGCTATAGTTCATAGAAATTTGAACTGGAGAGTCTTTTATATCTGAAAATAGGTTAATCATTTTTTTTAATAGAATTTTTCACAATATTTACATTTTTTGCACCCTCAGAAGCCAGATTTTCAAATAGTTGTATTTTGGGCCAAATTTTGTCCTATTCTAATAAACTATACATCAATGGAAAGCTTATTTATTTAGAAAAATGACCATTATGACTGGTTTTGTGGTCCAGGGTCACATATAGAAAAAACAATACACTGTTTTATTTGAATTAACTTGATGTACTAAAATAATTCAAATGAAAACTAAAAAAAAAAAAAATATATATATATATATATATATATATATATATATTTTTTTTTTTTTTTACCACTTTAACAAAAACCAAAATGTAAACAATATTAAAGTAAATATTGAAATTAATATTTATGCTTTTTTAATCTTTAATCATTTTTTTTATAAATTTATACATATTAGTACATAGAAATAAATTAACAATTAATTAATTAAATATGTTAAAGTAGATTAAGGCTTGATGAGTAAGATTATGGATGTAAATATGTGCTTGCACAGTTATTTGATTCTGAATCTTAATTATATGTTTTAGTGAAATCTGAAATTAAATTATAATTTATTTTATGCAGATCTCTTTTTTGGCTATAATTTATATAAATTTGAACTGGAGAGGCTTTTATATCTGAAAATAGGTTAATCATTTTTTTTTTGGATATGAATGCATTATGCACAGGTATTTTGTTATTGTAATCGATTGTTAAATTCCATAATCAGTGCATTAATGTACATTGGATTATATTGGTTGGAAGAACATAAAAAAGAGGTGTTTCTATATGTAGTCACATTAGTAAATGTTTTAATGTTAATGCAAAATTTCCATGAACTCAAGATTCTTGTTATACTGTGGTTTTGTTAACTGAGTAGAAATTATATGTAAAATTATGGTTTGCATAATTGTGTTAAATTTAATTAATATATTATTAACCTTACTTTAAATTGCGGTTTTATATTGTAATAGCTTAAGATAGTCTTTTATTGTTTTCTAATATTTTTGTAATTTGCCTTTATTCCTTTGATTTCTTAAATATCTTTAAAAGGAAAAATTCATTTAAATATTTATCAAACATCTTCAAAATATTTCCACATTATTGCAGTTTTTACATTTTTAAAAATGTATACTCTTAACTAAGAATATAACTTATAACAGCCGATCAGAACATACCTGATTTTAATATGCAGCTGTGGAGGCAAATTTTGGGCCAATGAGATTTGACTATGGGTGGAGCTACAGTTCTGCAAAATTAAAGGCAAACTGACCAGGAAAATGTCTTAGTATTTCAGTCAGATTGTGATTAAGTTGTGATTAAATCTGTTTATTATCAGGTCAGGGTGTTTATGTGGTTTTTAAACGATCTAAACCAAGTGTTTTGCGTCTGTCTCCAGTCGTCTGAGCCAGAGACCGTCAGCAGAAGAACTGGAGCAGAGAAACATCCTCAAACGTACGTCAACACAAACACCATCTTAAGTATCATGAGGAAAAGCTTCATATTCTGAGTACGTGTGTTTTATTGTCTCTCGTTCAGCGCGTAACGAGCAGGAGGAGCTGGAGGAGAAGCGCGAGCTGAAGAAACGGCTCTCAAGGAAGGTGAGAGCAAGAGATTTTCCCAAATCGGGAGGTTTTTTGGCTTTTCCCGGACTCTGTTCCTATAGCAACAAACTATTCTGGGTCACGGCACACATTAGATCAGAGTTACGCAACATCTTCAGGAGTGTGTTTGTTTCTGTGTGTGTGTTTAGTTGAGTCAGAGACCCACCGTAGAGGAGCTCAGAGAGGCCAAAATTCTCATCCGCTTCAGCGATTACGTGGAAGTGGCGGAAGCTCAGGATTACGACCGGCGCGCGGACAAACCCTGGACCAGACTCACTGCTGCTGATAAGGTTCATCCATCACCTTCATAACCTTGCGCTTTACAAAACAAAAGCTTGATGGTGTCACTTTTGAAAATTAAGGCATAAATATTGTATTTTAAATAGAAGTTTATATTAAAGGAGAAGTCCACTTACAGAACAACAATTTACAAATCATTTACTCACCCCCTTGTCATCCAAGATGTTCATGTCTTTCTGTCTTCAGTCGTTAAGAAATTATGGTTTTTGAGGAAAACATTTCAGGATTTTTCCCCATATAATGGACTTGGGTGCCCCGAAATGTAGTTTAAATGCAGCTTCAAAGGCTCTAAACGATCCCAGCCGAGGAAGAAGGGTCTTATCTAGCGAAACAATCGGTCATTTTTTTTGGAAAATAAATTTTTTAATACTTTTTAAGCACACAGTGTAGCACAGGCTCTGAGATGCGCGTCCACGATGCTATGAATTAGTGATGGGTCGTTCTTGAATGATTCTTTCATTTTGAAAGATTCTTCAATGTGACTCGGGGAGTGATTTGTTCAGTCGCGCATGCGCAACATCCTATTAGGTTCTGTACTGGAATTAGTTCACCTGTTTCGAGTCTTCGGGTTTTTCGAGTGGTTCGTTCATCTTATGGGGCTGTCACATGATGAACGAACGACTCAAACCCGAAAACTTGTCAGATCAGAGGTGAGGTGAGCGAATCATAGACTAAAGACCCAGGTAAACAATGAATGAATCTTTTCTGTTTCTTATAGCATTATAGTTTTGTCTTGTTTGTAGTGTGATCAATGTTTGTGTAAGCAGTAGATGTGTTAGGGAAGTAACACGTAACATTTTAATTATATTTTGCTAAAATGAATGAAATAACTCAAAAGATTCATTCGTTTTGCTGAATGAGACTCAAAGGTCCGAGTCTGTAAAATGATCCGAACTTCCCATCACTACTACGAATCACGTCTAAGTTCATCATCTGTGTACTGAGTATGGTGAAAAACTTCATCTTATTTTCTCCTACAACTTGAGAGGACATCGTTGTACCTTTTTGTTGTAAACAGCGTTTGACTTACTTGTACTTTCTTAGTCTTTGCGCGTTTGCTTTGTAAACACTGGGTCTGTAGTTCCGCCTACGTTCTGTGTGACCTTTCGACGTGATTCAGTAGTACATAGCGTCATGGACGCACATCCCAGAGCCTGTGCTACACAAGCTTTTGTGCTAAAAAAGTATAAACAATTTTATTTTCCGAAAACAATTACCGATTGTTTCACTAGATAAGACCCTTCCTCCTCGGCTGGGATCGTTTAGAGCCTTTGAAGCTGCATTTAAACTACATTTTGGAAGTTCAAAATCGGGGCACCAACTAAGTCCATTATATGAAGAAAAATCCTGAAATGTTTTCCTCAAAAAACAATTTATTCACGACTGAAAACAGAAAGACGTGAACATCTTGGATGACATGGGGGTGAGTAAATTATTTGTGAATTGTTGAATAATATCTGTTGCAATTGTTCAAACATTAAGAATGTTGTGTACACATAAAATCGTATTAAAATTTAAAATTAAGTGATTATATACATTACTATATATATCAGAGGCTGTGCTACACTTTAACATTGTTGGTCATTTTGACAGACAGGGTCGTAAAAATTCTGTCATAATGTATTATTACCTGTCATTTTAATTTTCGTATTTCAATCAGAATGACACATATAATTGCTTTTATTTTTATTCACATTTTCATTTTTAATCATGAACCTACAGGATGACAGTGCAGTGTTTAAAAACAACAAAATACGCTAGGGCTGGGTAAACAAAAAAAAATAGATTTCTCGATTTTAATACATTCTCATTTTAATGAACTAATATCGATCTTTTGGTCTATGCTGTTTTCAGTTGATGAATGAACAGTACATTTACTTTCAGGAGAGATTTTGCTTAAATAAAATGCTTCTAGTTTAAGGATGAAATGTTTTTACTGGAAAACAAGAGCAGGATACTAGTTATGAATATGATGTGTGCAGTGTAAAAGCCTTTGGTCCTGTTTAAACATGGACAGACGGCTCAGATAATCAGTTTCTGAGGTCTGCAGGACTGATTTTAATGGGTTTTGAGTTTTGTGTGATTTGTGTCTCTCACAGGCTGCCATACGCAAAGAACTCAACGAGTTCAAAAGCACAGAGATGGAGGTGCACGAGTCCAGTCGACATCTAACCAGGTGAAAACAAACACAAACACACACATCATATCTGACATGGGTCATCCATTAGAACAACACTTTTGTGTCCTTCATTATGTGTAAATAATGAATTCAATATTATTAGCTGATATATAATAATAATAATAATAATACAGGCATTTTTTGCTTCAGAAGAAATTGAGTTACTTTATTTCATTTTTATGCTTTTTTGCATATAAACTATCAACTGAATATAAAAGCACGAAAACTGCCAATCTGGGACATTTATCCATCATAGAAAACACTCCGCATGACATTTGGTCGCACCACATGGCATTTCAAATTCAGTCAAAATTTACAAGCACAGAATTGGCAACCTAAATGAAACAAGCCAGCTTCCGACAAAAGGTCACTATGAAATTTATAATGAAAATAAATACTTGTAGATGAAAATAAATACTTTTTTTTGCGGTCATACCACTTGATATCCAAATGTGGTAGCTATATACAGGTACCAGCTGTTAAAAAGTTTTTTTTCTCCAGATTTGAACGAATTACAAACCTGTTTGATGCTTCCAGGAGTCATTGGCAAATTGGTATATGATGCAAAGTCGTATCTATGAATGGATTTCAACATAAAAGTCCCAAAATGGTAGTTTCTTGATGGTCGCACCACAGGAATATTTCATTTGTATATTATGATGAAAATATAAAAACAAATGTTTTGCAATTTTATACAGGATTACAGCCAATTCCTATTTCCAGCCAATTTTTTTGCACATTAAATTGTACAAATATACAAAAAATAAGTTACTATTACTACTATTGTTAAATTTTTTTATGTGTTTAACTTTCTAATGAACATCTTGTATTTTCATATATATATCATATATATATAAAAAATCTAAAATTATATTTCTTGTAATAATATTTTTATATTTATTTTATTGATTTTTGTGTATTATTTAGCTTTTAAATTAATACATTATTTAACACAGTATAAAAGTGACACAAATATTTTGCAACATTATAAAAGACTACATTTTTATGTAAATGCTGTTCTTTTGAACTTTCTATCAATCTGTGAATCTTGAAAAATAATATGTATGACAATTAATAATAATCAGAAATGTTTCTTGAGCAGCAAATCAGCATATTAGAATGATTTCTGAAGGATGATGTGACACTGAAGACTGGAGTAATGATGCTGAAAATTCAGCTTTGATCACAGAAATAAATTAGTTTAATATATATTCACATAGACAACACTTATTGTAATTTCTAATTATATTTTAAAATTTTTACTGCATTTTTGCTTGCTTAAATGCAGCCTTGATCATAAATTGCTTTCAAAAACTTTTGATAAAAATCCTTTTAAACAGTAATGTACATTTAGCATAGACATATTCAGTATATATATGTATGTATATATATATATATATATATATATATTATATGATTTAAGTAAAATAATAACACATTTGAATATTTTTAAAAATATGTTGAATACATATTTATACTTCAAATTGTACAGAAATTTGCATTCATATATACTACCAATCAAAAAAAAGATTTTTAATTTTTTTTTTTTTAAAGAAGTTTCTCCTGCTTACCAAGCCTGCATTTATTTGATTAAAATTACAGCAAAAGCACTAAAATCTGAGATATTTTCACTATTTAAATGAACTGTTTTCTATTTAAATAGACTTAAAAATGTAATTTATTCCTGTGATTTCAAAGCTGAATTTTAAGCATCATTACTCCAGTCTCATGATCCTTCAGAAATCATTCTAATATTCTGATTTGAAGGTCAAAAAAAATCTATTATTATTATTATGTTGAAAACAGCGGAGTAGAATTTTTTTCAGGTTTCTTTGATAAATGGAAAGTTCAGAACAACAGCATTTAACTGAAATAAAAATCTTTTGTGACATTATTATAAATGTCTATATCATCACTTTTGATTAATTTAAAGCATCCTTGCTAAATAAAACTATTAATCTCTTAATTAATTAATACCGACTCCAGGCTTTTGTATGGTATAGTGTATAATGTTACAAAAGATTTTTTATTTCAGATAAATGCTGATCTTTGGATCTTTCTATTCTTCAAAGAATATTGAAAATTGATAATGATAATTTAAAAAAATGTTATTTGAACAGCAAGTCAGCATTAGAATGATTTCTGAAGGATCATGTGACACTGAAGACTGGAGTAATGATGCTGAAAATTCAGCTGCACATCACAGAAATAAATTACATTTTAAAATATATTCAAATAGAAAACAGCTATTTTAAATAGTAAAAATATTCACAATATTACTGCTTTTGCTGTATTTCAGATCAAATACTGTAAATGCAGACTTGGTGAGCAGAAGAGACTTTTTTAAAAAACATTAAAAATCTTACTGTTCAAAAACTTTTGACTGGTAGTGCATTATGGGATGTGCATCATGCCTATAGTCCATGCATACGGTGTTGACATTGTGAGCTGGTCTTGTGTTCTCTGCAGGTTTCATCGGCCATAGTGCCGCTACAGTCGGTCAGTGAACTCTCGATCTCTCTCTCTCTGCTTTGGAGCCGTTCATCTTTAATGGACCCTGAACAGACTCTCTGCTGCTCGTTTTGATCAGGAATCACACGCAGGAACGAGCAGCAGATCCCGAGCCGACCCCGCTGGACTCTCGCCGGCGGCGCGTCGACGGCCCGGTGGATACGGAAGAGCTGACGATCTGTCTGTGTGCGGATATTTGTGTATATTTTGACAAAACTGATATATTACGTGCTCTTCGCCATGAAATTTCTCTTTTTTGTTTTTTCCAGGCGATGGTTTTTAATGCAGCAGACGATGTAGTTGATTTTCTACTTGTAACTGAAAAATTCCAGTCCTTTTAGTTTTCAAAAACGGAAAACACAAGGGAAACGACTTTTCTAATGAGCGCAAACCATATTATTACTCGCTAAATATAACTGTCTTTAAAGGAACGGTTTGCCCAAAAATATACATTTGCTGGAAATGTTCATCCAAGATGTAGATGAGTTTGTTTCTTCATCAGATTTTTGCATAACTTGCACGCTGCAGTGAATGGGTGCCGTCAGAATGAGAGTCCAAGCAGCTGATAAAAACATCACCACTGGAGTGGTGTGGATTATTTGTGAATTATTTTGATGTTTTTATCAGCTGTTTGGACTCTCATTCTGACGGCACCCATTCACTGCAGTGTGCAAGTGATGCAATATCTCCAAAAACACATCTACATCTTGGATGGACATTTTCAGCAACTGTTCATTTTTGGCTGAACTACTCTTCTAGTTTCCACATTTCTGCCTTTGATTTTAAACTTTTATTGCATCTGCCAGATGCTTTTATTTGTTGCATTTAAATATTTATTTTTATCAGTTCATTCATTCCTTGGAAATGTTGGCGTTACTATTTGTGCTACATGATTTTTTTAAAAAGTCAAAACCCCCAAAACATCTTTAACCAATAACATAAAAGCAACGTTTGCCACGCCCACACTACTGCCCAATCACAGGAGGCGATCTTGACGGGCTCATGCTGCAGTTGAGTGACGGGACAGAGCAATAACGTGTTGAAGAGTGATTGTTTGTTCACGAGTCCTGTTGAGTGTTTTCAAACCAGGTTTTTGTTCCACCTTTGTCTCGTTATGCGCTCACTGGTGCTCAGCGGTCATGTGATCGAGCGTAGGGCGACCCTTTAAACTCCGCCCACTTTACAGGGCGTCGCGTTGCCAAAATAAAACCAAAACAGGCAAGAGAAACAATAATCAGTGTTACATTCGTTTAATTTTTGTATTTTATTTACAGTGATCATACAGGAATTTTAACATTTACAGTAAGGTCTCATTTGTTAACATTTGTTTTATTTAATGTTAGTTAATAGTAATGCAATATTCATGTTACTTCACAGTGCATTATTTAATGCGAACAAATACAATTTTTAATTTTAAAAATGTATTAGTAAATCTTGAAGTTAACATAATTCCTACAAGAAATTTAATGGTAAATTTTATTAATTTTAATTATTAATTTTATTTTATTTATTTTTTTTAGAAATTTCTTATTTTAATAATAATATTACCTAAATGTTAAATACAACTTTTATTTTAAAAATTTCATAAATGTTAAAATTAACATTAAAACTAATACATGTTGTAGAATTATTAGTTCATGAAGTTAACTATAATAAGGTTAAATTTGGTAACTAGTCAACTACATTAGTTAACATTTTTACAGCATATATTAATTTTATTTTGTAAATTATAAAATTCACTAGTAAAAAGTTGTATATAACATTTAAAATTTTTATTTTAATAACTGTATTAATGTTAACAAATGCAACTTTTAATTTTATAAATTATTAGTTATAGAAATTATAGTATTAGTAAATGTGCATAAGAAATTGTTTAATAATTTATTACTATTGTTATTATTATTAAATTAACTTTTTAAAATTAAATTTTTTTAATAAAATTATTCAAATTTTAACCAACTAAAAAACTTGTTCTTCAGTAAAAAAAAACAAACAAACAATAGGTCATTTAGTAGTAATAATAATAAAAATAATAAAATATAAATTATAAAATAATTTTTTGAAATGCACTTACAAGGTTAGATTTTTTAGATTTTTATGTATGTTTTTTTATATTTTAATAATATTAACTAAATGTAATATTATTAAATAATATAACCTAAATATTAACAAATACAACTTTATTTATTTTATGGTTTACTAATACATTTTTAAAAATTGTATCTGTTAACATTATTTAATACATTGCGAAGTACTTTAATTGTATTTTTATTAACCAACACTGAAAAAGATTATTAAATGTTGTACAAAATCATTGTTAGTTCTTAAATGAACAAATGAGACCTTATTGTAAAGCGTTACCACTGTAACAATGTGTGCTGAGATGTTTTTATGTTAATATATTATTTATAAATATTTTTAACGGACTTTGATACTGAACACATTGGCAGGGCATTAAAGGAAAACTTCACCAAAAAAAAAAAAAATTATATATATATTTCTGACTTTATTTATTCACCCTCTTTTGTTCCAAACCTACATGTTTGTTTTTTTATTTCTGTGGCTCATTAAAGGGATTTTAGAGACTTTTAAGCACTTTTCCAGGTCAAACAAATCATATGAATTCATAAAGGTTTGGAACAACATGAGGGTGTAAAAACAACTGTATTTTTGGCCGATCGGTGACACACACACACAAACACACACAGTCTCATCTCACAGAAGAGCAGACGTCATGTTTTGAATGATTGATGTGTTTTCTGTTTCCAGTCGTTAGCGTTTCTCTCTTCCGCTGCTGCTATTCGCTCAGAGAGCGCAGGAAGAGAGCGGACGGCATGTCATGTACCGTACTGTCACTCCTGAATGATGTATGCAGATTCTCATGTAAAGGAACCTAATAAAAGACCAACCACACACAGCTGATGCATGTCGAGTTCCTCTCGTCCACATCTGAGTGCTTTCAGTCTGTTTCAGTCACATAAAACTCAGAAATTATGATTTATACAGAGTGCATGGGCGTCCCGCAGTATTTGTGCCATAGATCGATGGCTTTACTGACGATGGCGTCCGTGTTCTCCTGCGGCATCTGTACAGAGAGAAGAAGAGAGCAGAAGCTTCAGCAACATTTGTATGTTCATGTAGGTACATAAAAACATTAGTGAAAGGTAATTTTTTTTCTGGGTTTAATATTCTATTGAACATCATTTGTGTTTTGATCATTTGTATTAATAAAATAAATTAATAAAACAATACATTTAATTAATTGTTTCTCAATTAAAAACTAGTTCATATAATAATATGAATAAATAATGTCATGCAATAAATTAATAAAAATAAAATAAAAATAATACATTGTTTGTTACTCAAAAAAAAAAAAAAAATGGTTGTCCCACTACCTTAATTTAAAAAACAGTAGTTCCTGTAATAATAATAATAATATTAATAAATTATGGAATATATTAATATAATAAAAATAATCATTTTTGTCCCCCCCCCAAAAAAACAAACAGTCCACGTAGTAGTAATAATATTATTTGAATTAATAAAATAAAATAAAAAAAACAAAATATATTTGTTGTCCCTTAATGAAAAAAAAAACAGTAGCTCACGTAATAATACTAATAAATAATGTTATGTAATATATTAATATAATAAAATAAAAATAATACATTTTTGTTCCTCAATATAAAAAAACAGCCTATGTAATAGTGTTAATTGAATTAATAAAATAAAATAATAAAACAAATAAAAAATATTTGTTGTCCCTTAATAAAAAAATTAGTAGTTCATGTAATAATAATTAATAACTAATGTTATGTAATATATTAATATAAAATATTTTTGTTCCTCTACAAAAAACACGCAGTCACTGTAATAATAATGTTAATTAAATTAATAAAATAAAACAATAAAACAAATAAAAATGTTTATTGTCCTTTAATTAAAAAAACAGTAGTTCTTGTAATAATAATATTAATAATGTTATGTAATATATTGATATAATTAAATAAAATACAAATAATATTTTTGTTCCTCAAAAAACAAACACAAAGTCCATGTAATAATAATAATAATGTTAACTGAATTAATAAAATAAAATAATAAAACAAATAAAAATCTTTGTTGTCCCTTAATTAAAAAACAGCGATTAATATAACAATAATAATATTAATAAATAATGTTATGTAACATATTAATATAACATAAAATAAAAACAAGATTTTTGGTTCTTCAAAACAAACAAACAAAAAACACACACAGTCCATGTAATAATAATAATAATAATAATGTTAACTGAATTAATAAAATATAAAACAAATAAAAAATATTTGTTGTACCCTAAGTAAAAAAAACTGTAGTTCATGTAATAATACTATTAATAAATAATGTTATGTAATATATTAATATAATAAAAAATGTTCCTCTATAAAAAAAACACTATATGTAATAAAAAAGATCAATTTGTTGTTCCTCAATTAAAAAAAAATACACAGTCTATGTAGTAATAATAATAACAACAATAATAATAATAATAATAATAATAATAAATAATAATAATGTTAATTGAATTAATAAAATAAAATAATAAAACACATAAAAAATATTTGTTGTCCCCTAATTAAAAAAAAAAACAGTAGTTCACATAATAATAATAGTAATAAAATAATGTTATTTTATTTTATATAATGAATGTGACAAAACATAATAAATAATAAAATAAAAATAAAATAATTTTGTGTTTCTCAAAAACAGTAGTTGAAATAATAATAATAACAACAACAACATTATAAAATAATTAATGAAAGTCTATGAAACAAGGGTACTGGAGGATTTAAAAGATTAAAAAAATTATTTTAAAAATAACTTTTTGAAAAGGGACATAATGTAAAGGTTAAGTACATTAATTAACATACTGAACTCAGAACATTTCTTTAAACAAGCCCGTTTTTGCACATTATATGTCAATGGATGAATTATGTTTGCGGCTCACGTTAGACAGGAAGTTGTAAACTCCATCCGGGTCACTCATTCCCATCAGCATGATCTTATAGCTGAGCAGAATCTCCACGGCAACAAACACTAGAATCTTACAGGAGCCACTGATAACCTTATCCCACACCCTGTTGACCAATCACAGCACAGCATAGTCCATCAGTCAACCAATCACACAACAGCACAGTCCCCAATGTATCAAGGTTTCAACTCATGTCAACATTGATAATATTCATAAATATTTGTTGAGCAGCAAATCAGCACATTAGAATGATTTCTGAAGGATCATGTGACACTGAAGACTGGAGTAATGATGCTGAAAATTCAGCTGCGCATCACAGAAATAAATTACATTTTCACAGATATTCACAGGGAAAACAGTTATTTTAAATTGTAAAAATATTTCATAATTTTTCCTGTTTTTACTTTATTTTTGAGAGAAATGAGTGAGTGAACATGACGTGTGAATGGGATGACTGTGGTCTGACCTCTGTAGGCTAGACTCTGGTAAACAGCCAGCAAAGCAGCGTCTGAACCAGAGACAGTACGGCAGTGAATTCAGAGCTCCAGACGTCTTCAGATGAGCCAGTAGAGCAGCATCCTCCTGAGACAGGAAGTGCTCCAAACTCTTTGGCTGAAACACAGAAACAGTGGTTTTAATTAAAAACAAATG
Source organism: Labeo rohita (assembly GCF_022985175.1). Lineage (NCBI taxonomy): Eukaryota > Metazoa > Chordata > Actinopteri > Cypriniformes > Cyprinidae > Labeo > Labeo rohita. Next base: position 32,062,615 of record NC_066888.1, read on the forward strand.
GGAGAAACTTTACGTCAGTGAGCTGTTGCACAACACAGAACAAGAACGAAACACAGACTAAACATAGTCTAAACACAGACTATTTTTGTCATACATTAATGGAGTTTGGAAAACTGTGAGGGGGCATAAATAAATTAATAAAAAAAAAAAAATAATAACAACTTATTTTTCATTAAAAAGCCAAAAAAGAGGGGAAAAAAGGATGGTTACTGAACCAAAATGAAAACTGCATAAAATGAATTAAATAATAATTTTAAATAAATAAATAAATAGAATAAAATTGTAATAATAAATTTGTTATTATTTATTATGGTGTTAAAAGGGAAAAAAAATACAATTACTGAACACTTAAACATAAAAAAAATAAAAACAAACACTTAAACCAATATAAATAAATAAAATAATAATTAAAATTAATAATAATAATAATAATAATAAATAAAATAATAATAAAAACACCATTAATACTAATAACTGTTTTTATTTATTATAGCGCTAAATTATTGAACCTTTTAAGCCAATGTTACAAATCATAAAAAAACCCGAATAATAATAATAATAATAATAATAATAATAATAATAATAATAATAATTAATAATAACAACACTTTAATAACACTACATAATTACACTATATAAGTGTTATTTTTTAAACAACAAAAGCACAAATCTGTTCTTAGTGGTTACTGAACATTTAAACCAACATAAAAAAAAATAATAATATGATAATAATAATAACAACAACATAAAAATAATAATAATAAAGTAACAATAATAATAACAACTGAAATTATTACAGTTAAAAAAAATGTTCTGGATGGTTATTAACTCCTAAACCCAAAAAAAGCATAAAAATAATAAAAATATTTTTTATTATTAATAATAATAATAACAACACTACACAATAACACTTTATAGTGTTATTTTTTTACACTATTTACACTATTATTTTTTAAAACATAAAAATAATAATATAGTAATAATAATAATAATAAATAATAATAAAGTAACAATAACAATAACAACTTAGGTAATAATAACTCCTAAACCAAAACTTTAAAAAAAGCATAAAAATTAATAAATAATAATAGTAATAATATTAATAATAATAATAATAACTGTTAATATTTATTACAGTAACAAAAAGAATTTCTGTAAAAAATCTGTTCTATATGTTTATAATAAAAGTAACACAGTGTAAACATGTGTTATCATTAATAAATACATTTTTAAACAATAACTTTTGATAGCTATTGCTTTAACAGGTCAACATGTACCAGGTGAGGGATGGAGTCTCCAAACTTGTGCTTGAACTGGTTGACGAAACATCTAATGAGCCAATAGCAGTCGACCGGGTCATCGACGATCTCCTCCATCGCTCTGGCGATAGCCAGGAAGTTTTCATCCTCTGCATCCTGCAAGATCAAAGACATGAGCAAACACACCTGATCACCCACAAACCCACAATCGCACGGGGAGCTCCTCACCGGAGGCCTGAGTTCGCTCCTGCGGGGAAGCTGTCGGCTCTCCAGCTGGTACACGCGCAGATAGAGCTCCGTCGGCGGGGTGGACGCGTGGACGAATCGCATGGCCGTCAGAGCGCCGCTGACGTCCTCAAACTGCTCGACACGATACCGGGACACCAGAGCGTGAGAATCGCTGTGGGGCGGCAGGATACCTGCAGACGGCGGGACACACAGATTCACCAGACTGATTTACAGACACAGTGTGTTATATTACATATGTGAATGATCATTCATGTTCTCACCCAGCAGGACCTTCCACACGTGTATCCGGTACATGGAGGGCAGAGGAAACCTCTGACTAAACGTGCTCAACTTCTCCACATCTGAAAACATCAGCAACAAACACTGATCGTTCATATCTTCATATGACAGAGTGAGAGAGACACAGCATTTTACAGCTAGACATAAACTGGAAAAAAAAAAAAAAAAAAAACTACTGCATATAAAATTTATATTATTAATTACTGTGCTAAAATGTATGGTTATTGAACATTTAAACCAATATTTAAATACATAAAAATAAAGAAATAAATGCACAATAAATATTATTACTTATTACTGTGTTTAATGTGATTAATAAACACTTAATCCAACATTAAACATAGCTATTATTATATAAATGTATTAATAATGACAACAACAACAACAACAACAATAATAATATAGTGTCAAAAAAAATCCTTCACGGAACATCAACATTAAAAATAAAAAAAACGAATTATTATTTAATGCTGTGTCTAGATGTTATAAATTATTATTATTTACCAAGTTGAAAAAAAAAATATTCTGCATAATTAAATATTAATTTAAATAAATAAATACATGCAATAATAATAATTGTCTATTAAATTATTATTATTATTTATTAAATTATTATATTATTATTGTTAAATTATTCTTATTGTTATTATTATTATAAGACAAAAATAAACAACCCTGTTATTATTATTTATTATACTACAAAAAGAACAACAAATAAAAAGCTGGTTTGAATGGTAATTGAACTTTTTAAACCAACATTAAAAATTCATAAAAATTTAAATCATAGTAATAATTATAATAACAGCTCTTATTATTATAGGTTCGGAAGGAAAAATCTGTTATTATCTGTTATAAATCTGTCATTAAAAATTAAAAATGCATAAAAAATAAATAATAATAATAATAATTATTATTATTATTTACTGTGTTGGAAAAACAAAACAAATCTATTTTGCATGATTAAATATTAATAAATAAATAAATAAATAAATAAATAAATACTATAGAATATTAATTTATTATTATTGTTGTTGTTATTATTAATATTTAAAAAAATAAAACAAAGTTATTATTATTTATTATACTATAAAAAACAAAAAAAATAAAAAGCCATTTTCAATGGTAAACTTCTAAACCAACATTAAAAATTAAAATTAAATTATAATAACAGCAATTATAATTATTATTTACTGTATTGCTAAAAATCTATTCTGCATGATTAAATATCAATAAAAATAAATTAATTAACATTATACAATTTTATATTAATTTAGTATTGTTATTCTTCTTATTATTATTATAAGATTAAAATAAAACAAACCTGTTATTATTATTTATTATACTATTAAAAAAATAAAAAGTTGTTTTGAATGGTAATTGAACTCTTAAACCAATAATAATAATAAATAATAATAACAATGATGAATGAGTATAGGTTCACAAGAAAAAAATCAGTTCTGTCTGGCTACTAAACACTTAAACCAACATTAAAATGTAACATAAAATCATTTAAAAAATATAACACCTGTCATTTTCATTGATAAATAAATACATACATACATACATACATTCATACTTACATAATTAATTAATTAATTAATTGTGGAAAACAAAGCAATAACAACAATGGTGAGTCCACAGAAGGAATATCTGAACACATCTGAATAAACCTCTGTAATGTCTCTTACCCAGTGGATTGTCCTTCAGCAGGATCTCAAGTGATTTCTTCTCCTCCACTCCTCTGAAACCCACTTTTTCATAATATGCAGAGCGGAAGTTTCTCTGAGGATCATCAGCCATGATCACTGATGTGAAGCTGCAACTCAAAAACAATATCAACACATTTACCTGCACTGGTAATGACACTTTACCATATTAACCCCATCTTAAGACTACACTGTGTGCAGAATTATTAGGCATGTTGATATTCTGGTCATATTTTTTTTCCAAACACATTTTACCAATTCCAAACCACATCAGTCTTAATAACTACTGTTAATTTTGTATTTAATCATTTATATGTGATATATAACTTGTCCGTGAAGGCTGGAAGTGAAAAACTCCTTATATTCAGGTGTGCATAATTATTAGGCATGTTTTCTTTTACAGATAAAATGAGCCAAAAAAGATATTTAACCCAGACTGAAAAGTCCAGATTATTATGAGAAGAATGCAATACTAATGCATTACAAGAATTTGCAAAGTTAAGGCTTGACCATTGGACAGCGAAATGCTGGTTGAGTCTGCATGGTCAGAAAAACAGGTGGAGAAGAAAAGATGCATGTTAACTGCAAAAGAATTAGGAATTAAGGTGAAGAATTAGGTGTGACACCATCAGGAACCGTTTAGTCTCCAGCGCCACCGTTTTCCAGAACTGCAACCTACCTGGAGTCTTCAGAAGTGCAATGTGTCAGGTTCTCAGAGACTTCACTTGGTAAAAAATCCTAAAAAATGCCCCTGACTTAATAAGAATAACAAGCTGACGTGTTGTGAAATACATGAAGACTGTTTTTTTTTTTTTTATAGGTTTATAGACAGATAAGTTGAGAGTGACTCTTGAAGGACAAGCATCACATTCTCTTGTACCTCTGATTCAAGAATTTATCTTCCAAAATCTGGCAGTACATTTTTGGAGTTCATGTTTAGACTCCTATCCTGAAAGGTCTGACTTGCAGAGATGGACTAAAATGAACTCCCAAAACTTACTGCCAGATTTTGGAAGATAAATTCTTGAATCAGAGGTACAAGAGGATGTGATGCTTGTCCTTCAAGAGTCACTCTCAACTTATCTGTCTATAAAGCCTGTAAAAGAAAAAAAACTGTCTTCATGTACTTCACAACACGTCAGCTTGTTATTCTTGACACATTGCACTTCTGAAGACTCCAGGTAGGTTGCAGTTCTGGAAAACGGTGGCGCTGGAGACTAAACGGTTCCTGATGGTGTCACAGCTAATTCTTAACATGCATCTTTTCTTCTCCACCTGTTTTTTCTGACCATGCAGACTCAACAAGCATTTCGCCGTCCAATGGTCAAGCCTTAACTTTGCAAATTCTTGTAATGCATTAGTATTGCATTCTTCTCATAATAATCTGGACTTTTCAGTCTGGGTTAAATCTCTTTTTTGGCTCATTTTATCTGTAAAAGAAAACATGCCTAATAATTATGCACACCTGAATATAAGGAGTTTTTCACTTCCAGCCTTCACGGACAGTTATATATCACATATAAATGATTAAATACAAAATTAACAGTAGTTATTAAGACTGATGTGGTTTGGAAAATGTGTTTGGAAAAAAAATATGACCAGAATATCAACATGCCTAATAATTCTGCACACAGTGTACAGTAAATGACACCTCAATGATGTTAGATCACATCATAGTATTTATAAAAACAATAATAGCATCAAATAGTCACCTGCAGCACTGACACAGCCATGGGTGTGAATGATTAATATATTCATATACCACGGTATTTTCATGGCCCAAAACGATATAATACTATAGTATTTCTGTTTCAGCTATAATAAATAATAATAAAGTAGAATCTAACAGACTATTTTCAAAATACAAGTTCAAACAGTAAGTATTACAACTGAAAAAACTCGTTAAGTTTACCTCAGACATACCTGCTATGTTCATTATATTGAAAAGCAGCATTTATTCACCTCAGACGGCAGATCTCAGCGGTTTTCCTCAGCCGACAGCTTCTTCAAACAATTTATCAGTCAAACATCTGACTGAACTTTACATTCAATTCATAAATGCCGAATTATCATCTTTAAATCTTCAATAAAAGCCTGCAAATGTGCACGTCTGGAAATGCAGCTAGCTGCAGCCCTGTGACCCCGGATGTAATTTACGTCCTCGTATTGTTGTACTTTCGCGCGTGCCCAGCAAGTGGCGCGCTCACGGCTCAACTCCAACAAGATTGGACAAACACGCCCTTATATCTTTTTTTTTTTTTTTTTTTTTTTTTTGGCGAAATGCACTTGATTTTATTGTTGGCAGCGTTTTAATGTTACTTTACTGTGGAAACGTTCTTTTAGGCATTATTGAAAACTCTAGAGATAAACAGACACACACTTTTTAAAATTATTTTCTTTTTTTTTTATTATTTTAATGGCCAAATTAAAATATTATTCATAAATGGAATATTCATATATGTACCTTTTCAGGTGGAAAAAAAACGTTTTATAGCGTTTAAAAATGAAGTGAAGCATAATATTGAGTCCATATTGCCTTCAAAATAACAAAATGCAATTATTTTGTATTTGTTGGAATTTAATTGTATTGTGTTGACATTCTGTTCAGTAAAAAAGTACAAATACTTGCTTTCATAACCCCTCGTAATGCATTCAAATCTTAGATAATTAAATTCCTTTGACTTTATAACTCATGATTGTTAAAAACAGCCCGACAGACCTACTTATTTATTTGTAACAGTACAACATCAAAACAACATAAATACTAGTCTGAAATGTTTTCAGCACAAAATTAATTTTACTTGCAGTAACTTTCACTTTCTGACGATAGCAAAAAAAAAAAAAAAAAAAAAAAAGTGAGAAATGAAGGGGAAAAAACACTAATATAACGTTGTAAACCATTTTACAAAAGTATTTTTGACACCTAATGCTACTCCATCCATAGCCAAAAATTACCTATGTATGTATGCATATTTTTATTTATTTATTACATTTTAAAAAAGTGTTAAAAAATAATATTTTGAATGTCTTAATGCACTTGCAATTAAAAAAAAAAAAACTAAATTTACTTCACTATATACACTACCGTTCAAAAGTTTGGGGTCAGTAAGACTTGCAATAGTCTTGAAAGAAGTCTCTTATGCTCATCAAGGCTGCATTTATTTGATTAAAAATATAGAAAAAAAAAATGTTTTTTATTTTAACATACTTTAAAATAGAATTTATTCCTGTGATGAAAAGCTGAATTTTTATCAGCTGTTACTCCAGTCTTAAGTGTCACATGATCCTTCAGAAATCATTCCAATATGCAGATTTATTATTAGAATGATCAATGTTGGATAATATCAACAGTTGTGCTGCTAAACATTTTTTGGAACCTGTGATTTTATTATTTTTTTCAGGATTCTTTCATGAATAACAAGTTTAAAAAGTACAGTGTTTATTCAAAATATGAATATTTTATAACAATGTAAATTATTTATTATTAACTTTTAATAAACTTTTCATTATTAACTTAATACATCCTTGGTGAATAAAAGTATTAATTTCTTAAAAAAAAGAAAAAAAAAAAGAAAAAAAAGAAAAAGAAACAATAAAAATGTACTGACCCCAAACTTTTGAACGGTAGTGTATATATATATATATATATATATTTTTTTTTTTTGTAATATAAGTTCTTATGTATCTCTTCCAGGTCAAAACAGACCTGAATGCGTTATGAGGGAATTAATAAATTGAGATTTTAAAGTCACCTAAATGTTAATGTTTTTTATACTCTTTATTTATTTATTTATTTATTTTCAATAAATATTAGCAACAGCAGCATTCCAAAAATGTTAAGTTGAATAAGACTAGTTATTTATCTGCACTGTTTGTAAACATTCTTCTCCTAAGCTGATTAGCCATGAATCAGGCTGCTAGTAATCATTTATCTTCAATAATAAACATATTTTCATGTATATGATAATACTTGTGAATTAATCTTCATATCTTCAGAATATAAGATCCTTTAACACGCATTTAAGAACAGATCTTTCTTTGGTTGTAACCATTAATAAAACAATTGAATTAAATGTTTTAACGTTAAGTTTTTAAGTTTAATAGTAAATATTGTGAGGTCAGGCCTGGATTAGGTTGTTGTAAGCATGAAATAACTTATGAGCCATAAATTTAATGAGGTCTTTCTTTATTTGAGCATTAAAACCGTAAGAAAAATGTCAGACATTCTGTTAGAAAGTAACTTTCACAAGGTAATTCAGGCTAGTACAAAGGTAAAGTGAAGGCACTGAAACTTTCAGGAAAAAATACAGCAATTCAAGTATTAGTGTAAAAACAGAAACAGGAAAGTGAAATCTTTACCCATCTAGTGTTAAAAACAGCTTTAATATCAGTTTAATAAAATTCAAAAGCAGAATTTTCAAAACCCCCAGAATGTAAGTAAGCAGGCAAAATTAAGTGTATTTTTGTATTAATACATTCAATATAGATTTAAGAAACTTTAAATGCTATTGGTTCTTCTTTAGTTTTACAAACAAGGTGGTAAAAAAAAAATGCTGATTCATTTAGAACACCATCCTCATATTCATTAATAAACGTTACAGATTTTCTCATAACGTTATTCTAAAATACTCTGATGGATAATTGTGTTTTAGAACACTGCACAGTGCAAAATGATCGTTTAGGAAAGTGATCTGGAGCTGAAAGAGGTTTTGCTGTAGCTGAAGCTGCTGTATCTAGAAGACGAAGAGGGGGATAAGGCGTAATCTACGCTGCCCCTACGGGATCCGCTACGAGAGCCCGAGGCCGATCCAGGATTCGAGAGGTTGTAGGGGCTGCTGATTCCACGTGATGAAACTGTGGCGGCTGGAAGCATGCGGATGGCTGTGTTTTCCTCAGTCATGCAACCTTCCAGAGCCTCTTTGTAGGATATCCTCAGCTTGGTCTTGGGGCAGGTGAGGGTCTTGGGGTGGTGGCGCGTATCCTGGAGCCTTTGAGCCGCTCTCATGTCCAGCCATCCGAGCTGCAATGCATCCTCGAGCGAACGTCTGCACCCATGTTCTGGGTCGAAGAGCCCGCCGGTTAAATACTGGAATTCGAGGAAGCGCTGGCCTGCTTCGTACGGCAGCCATTTTTCTTTGACAGCCTCGGCGGCTGACATCTTACGCTTTGTTTTCACCTCTTCGAAACCAATATACGCCTTCTGGGCAGGTTTTATCCTGTTAGCCATGTCGTCATCAAGGATTCCAAGTCGGGTTGCTTCCTGAATAGATATACGGCGACCGTTTTCAGGGTTCACAACCCCTCCGGTGCAAGCTTGAGCCTCCATGAGTCGCTGCGCGGTGATGGAATCGATGATTCCTCGCTTCAGAGCATCACATATGCTGATCTTCTCCAGCTTCTCGGTGTCGAAAATGGCTCCAACTGGATTCTGTTCCTCAATCGTTTCTACTAATGGGGTCAGTTTGATTGACATGCTGGAAACATGTTTGGTGGAGTTTGTTGAGAGTGGATCGTATTCACTGGAGATGCGCTCCGTTTTAATGGTTTCAGTTTTGATTATCTGGCTTTTCGTTGTCATCTGGGATGTGAAAGACGATGAGGCGACAGAAGAGCTGAGGGGTTTGCCTAGGATCTTCGTCTTGTTGGTGATCATATCTGCAAGTTCTGTAAGGGTGAGATTTCCTGAACGATACTTATCAAGGACATTTTGGTCAATCACTCCCTTAACAAGCAGGTCTTTCAAGTCGTATTGAATGCCTGTTTGCTTGTCCATTATAGCCGTACTGGTCGAGCCATCTGGGGCAGTGATGATGGTTTCTTCCCATTCACACTCTTGCTGAGACAATTCCAAAAAGGTTTCGTAGTCTATGAGTTTCTTCTCATAGGCTTCACGCACCGTCATCTCTTTATTACTTTCGGGATCAACAATCAGTACCCGTCTCTTTCTTGTAGAGTTCTTCTGCTGCATCTTTCTCTTATCGTAAAGGGGGAGAAGCACCAGTCCTGTCTTCTTATCTGCAATGCAACGGCTCTTTAGCTGCAAGTAGGTCAAATTGTCCTCTGTGTTCGGGTCAAAGAAACCCTTCGTGTCATCTCCTTCATCTTTCAGAATCTGGTTCATCTCTTCACCAAAGTAGCCCTTTTGGTACGCCACATCAACATCAATTCGATGACTGTGTTTAGGGTCAATGATGCCACCACTTGCAATCTGAGCCTCCAGAAGACGGATGCCATGCCCTTTTTCAATAAGACCACGCTCGATGGCTTCAAAAAGAGAGATCATCTTGTTGGTGCCTGGGTCTTTGTAGCCAGTTACTGCTCTCTCGGCAGCCAGAAGCTTGTCTTTGAACTCCACACCCACCAGTCCTTTCTTACAAGCCTCCTCGACTGTGTAGTACTCGTTGAGGATGGGATCAATCATGAAGCCTGAGGCGGCCTGGGCCTCCAGAAGCTCCAAGGTAGTGCCTGGTCGCAGAAGCCCATCCTTCATGGCCTGGTAGATGGGCAAGGTACAGTCCTTGGTCTCGTCATAAATCCCAGCAATGCAGGTTGACCCTCGGAGATACGCCCGAAGCCTGTGTTCAATATCTTGGCTGGTGATCTTGCCCTCTCTCAGATTATCTACGTCCGAAGTTTGCAGCAATTTTGCATCCACCAGATCTGATACACTAACTTCATGACGCAGTCCCTTTACAGTCATGGGTTTCTCTGGAGCTGGAAGCAGGAGCAAGCTATTGCTGAGGTCAGCCTTGCATCGCTTCTTGAGGGTAACATAGCTGGCATGTAGACCAGTGTCGGGATCAATATAGCAATCAGGTTTGGCATTTAGAGCTTGATAAAGATCCCCATCAACAAGGTCACGGTCCATGGCAGTATCTTTGGAAAGATAGACACTAAGGGTGGGATCGATGATGCCTCCCGCCGCCTCTTGTGCCTGCAGGAGTCGCAGAGCTGTTTCTCGGTTAACTATTCCTTTCTTCATGGCTTGGCTAACTGGCAGGAGTTTCCCAGTTTTGGGATCCCTGAACCCAATGCAGGCAGCCTCTGCAATCAATAGCTGCTTCTTGTCAGCTTCATTCACAAGTCCGTTCAGACAAGCCTCCTCAACAGTCATCCTCACATTGGCTCTGGGATCTATGATGTACCCTGTGGCAGCTTGAGCCTCCAGCAACATGTTTCCACTCTCGTCTGAAATCAGATTTTGGTTTTTGGCCTCGGTAAAGGTCATTTTGCCTTTAGGTCCTCCTGCCAGCCCTGCAATGGCTCCGGTGCCTTTAAGATTGAGCCTGATATCGACAGATACATCTTCGACAGTCCGCTGGCCATTCATCAACTGCTCAAATGTCACCTTGTCAAGCACACCACAGTCATGCAGCTGCTGCGCAGTGACCTTCTTGCGGACACCTTCGAAGACCAGTGAGGAGGAGTCCGTTAGGTCTGTCTGGGTGTATTTGGTGGCACCATCCGGTTTCCGCTGCAGTCTCAGCAGCTCATTCTGCTGTGACTCTCGAAGTGACTGCATCTCTGCCCTCTCTCGTTCCAAGTTCTGCAAGAGCAGCCTGTAGCGTTCCTCAGTCTCCTTCAGTTGCATCCTCAGCCTCTCCATCTCAGCCTGGACCGAGTTAAATTGCCTCTCCATGCCAGAGCGCTCCGAGTTGTGCTGTCGAATTTGCTCCTCATGCGTCGCACATTTGGTCTTCCATTGGGTAAAATCCTTCTTGATCCTCTCATTCTCCTCCTGCATCTGTGATTTGAGTCGCAGTTCCGATTCCAGTGAGAGTTTGATACGGGCTAGCTCGTCCTCAAGCTTTTTCAAGCGCATTATATCCTGTTCCATTGTGCCCATTTTCTTGATGAGGCCATCCCGCTCTTGCTCCAGGCTGCTGCACTGATACTGGGATGTTTGGATCACAGTTGAAGTCTGCAACAAAAGGACCAAAGAGAAGATTATTGTTTTATCGTTTAAAATATATTTGACAGTATTTAAGGTGATAATTCTGTATATGATTTTTCAGGACAGGAGTAGAACCGCAGTCCTGCAAAGTTCAGCTTCAACTCTGGAAAAAAACACCTGCTTATAGCCTTAGTCAGGGGTGCCCAAACTTGGTCCTGGAGGGCCGGTGTCCTGCAGAGTTTAGCTCTAACCCAATTAGATACACCTAAACCAGCTTACTAGGCATGCTAGAAACTTTCAGGCAGGTGAGTTGAGGCAAGCTGGAGCTAAACTCTGCCGGACATTGGGCCTCCAGGACCGAGTTTGGGTACCCCTGGCCTTAGACATCACCTTCAGACATTGATTAGCTTGTTCAGGTGTGTTTAATTAGGATCAGAGCTAAACTCTGCAGGACCGTGGGCGCTGATAGCCTTGTGGGTAGCGCGCTGACATATAGCGCCATTGTGCTCTGGGTGTCCCGAGTTTGAGTCCTGGCTCATGAACCTTTCCCGAACTCACCCCTTCTCTCTCTCCCACTTCGTTTCATGTCACTGCTATACTGTCCTAATAAAAATCAATGCAAAAATGCCAAAAACAAATCTTTAAACTCTGCAGGACTGCAGCTCTCTAGATCCGAACTTGCCTACCGCTGAGATGGGACAATGATTTGTTATTGTATGACAATGATTTATCATTCATTGAGAATTCCAAAACAGAACTGATTGGTTTTCAAACTACATGGCTTAGCTTCTAAGGCAGAAGTAGCCAACCCTGCTCCTGCAGGATTACCCTCCTGCAGACTTTAGTTCCAACCCCACTCCAACGCAGCTGCCTGGTAATCCCAAACACATTGATTATTTGGTTCAGGTGTGTTTGATTAGAGTTGGAGCTGAACTCTGCAGCACAGTAGCCCACCATGTGCAGGGTTTGCTACACCTGTTCTAATGTATCAAAATTACAGAGGTTGCCAAGAACAATAGCTGTTAGGTTGATATGTTTTGAATGTGGTTGATCATGTATGCAGTGGATGCTGTTGCGCAAAACAAGCACGCAGCGTGGAAGCTTGCAAAGGACAAACTACAGAGGCGTGTATTAAGATGCAACTCTGCAGGGTGTGGTGTGGACATAGGTCAAACATGCACATTGAGACATGCAAAAATATGGCAGGTTGGTATAGGCATATATTTTGCATGTCAAGACAATAACAATTTATAGCATGCAGTGTGTGAGAGAGATGCATGCAGCTAACTAAATCTACGCATTGTAACTCCAGAACTCTAGTTATCCTAGTACCTCTCTGGCTTGTTTTTGTACATTTTCTATCTCCACTTGCAGTTTTTCTCTCTCTCGTGAGAGCTGCCGCATAAGCCTGTCATGCTCTGCACTGGCGCGCTGGCTGGACTCAAGCTGTTTCTGCAAAGCTGCGATTTGCTCAGTCAGTTCCCGATCTCCGCGCTTTTTGTTTTGGAGCAGTTCGTCATGTGCTAGACGCACAGAGCGCAGCTCTTCCTCCAGGCGGAGACGATCTTTGGTCAGAGTTTCGTTGAGCCTTTGCAGACGCTCAGTTTCAGCGGTGCCTATGTTTAATGCACAAGTCTTCTCCTCCATGCTACGATGAAGGGCCTCATAGCGCTGGTTGGAGTCTTGGACACGGCCCTGCTCCTGCGTCAGCTGCAGTTTCAGAGTGTTCATCTCGGCTTTCAAGACGGCCAGGCTCTGAGAAGTCACTTTGTGCTCCTTCAATGCACGGTCTAGGGCCTCCTTCAGCTGCTTGCATTCTTCATCTGCATGTTTGGCCTCAAGATTGGTCTCTTCCTGGCTCTTACGGAGTGTGGTGATTGTAGTGGTGTATTCTCGCATGGCCTGGCTGCTCTTTTCAAGTTGTGACTCCGTTCTCCTGCGCTTGCTGGCCTCCTCTTCCGCCACTTGCCGCTGCTTCTCCAACTCACTTTCCAAGTGCTTCAGTTCCTCCTGGAGCTCGTGAATGCGTGTTTGGAGGCGCGCAATAGTCTGTTCAGACCGGCCTTTTTCAAGAGCATGGGCTTCTAGCTCCACCCGGATGAGGCTCAACTCTTGGTGGGAAGAGTGAAGTTGAACCAACTCCGCATTAAAGTTTTCATTCTTAGTTTTGAGGTCGGCCAACTCCTCCTTCAGTCGCCTGGTCTCGGCCTCTAAAGATCTTTTCAGACGCTGCTCCTCTTCAAGACACCGCGTGAGACGGTTGATCTCACTACTCTTTTCTTGCAAAGTCCGAGTGGAGCTCTCCTGCACCTCCCTCATTTTGTTGTCTGCTTCATGCTTCTGGCTAAGCAGCAGCTGTACTTGAGATTCCAGCTCATGCCTCTTTCGGCCTTCCTCTGTACTTACAGCACTAAGTCTCTGGACCTCCTCTTGCAGGTGCTTCCTCTGAGCCTCCTCCTGGGCAAGGGAGACACGAAGCCTTTGCAGCTGCTCCTTCAACTCCCTAGATTCTCCCTGTAATCTTTCAAACTCCAGACTCATGGAAGCAGCATCGCTTTCCTTCTGCTGCGAAAGCTTCTGCATGCTGGTCTGAGTAACGTGGATTTGAGACTCGTAGGTCTGTTTCATCTCTCGTATCTCTATGTTGTGCTCCTGCCTTACCTTTGCCAGCTCCGCCTGCGCCTCCTTGATGCGCCGAGCCTCGTCTTCCAACTCCCTTCGCAGACGCTCCAGCTCTCGGGTCCTTTCAGACACCGTCTTTTCCAGCTCCATCTTAGCCCAGCTGGTCTGCTCCAGTTCCTTGAGTTTCTTGCGCATTGTTTCATCGTGTTCTTCCTGCAAAAACGTGTAGCGCTCTTCCACGACTTTCTTTTTCCTCTCCATATCGTCCAATTGAAGTTTGAGTCGACGTACTTCGTCCATAAGCTCTTGAAGGCGGTTGGTAGAAGAGTCCAGGCTCTCCTGTGTGGCCATGCACTTCAAAGTCTCAGTCCTCTTCACTTCTTCCAGAGACAGCCGGTGTGTCTGCGATTCATTCAGCTCTTGCTGATATTTCAGAAGAGCCTCCTGCAAAGATGCATTGTTGGCAGCGTGATCCTTAATAGCATCTCGCATCTGCTGAAGTTCCTCCTCAAGCAGCTCAATCCTGGTATTCCGGATCTGCAGAAAACATTTTAAAATTCATTATTTTGTGCCAAATAACTATATATTTACCAGGCAAGTCCCTTGAAAATAAAACCTGGCATCATGAAGCCTTACACCAACATTTGGCCAAATTATCTGTTGATTTGTGTCCTAAAACTATTTAAAAGACAGCTCAAAGCTTTATATTACACATTTAACTAATATAATCAGACTAGGGCTGTCAAACGATTAATCGCATACAAAATGAAAGTTTGAGTTTGCCTAATATATGTATGTGTACTCTGTGTAATTTTTAATGCATATATAAATACACACAAATTAATGTATATATTTAAGAGAAATATGTTATTTATCTACAAAATATTTTTAAGTATATATAATTTAAATTATATTAAAAAAATATAATAAATACATATACTTGTAAATATTTCTTAAATATATACATGAATGTGTTTGTATTTATATATATACACATATTAGGCAAACTCAAACTTTTAATCGTTTGACAGCCCTAAATCAGACTACTTTTTGATTACTTTTAGATTACTTGTGACCTAACCTATTTATCATTGATTTAAATAAGAAAATATTGTACATATTTATAAAAATACAAAGAGTATTAAAATATATTCTGTTCAATGTTATTAACAACATTAATTGCATTAAAATGACATCAAAGCTAATAATTAATTAAATAATTAAAATGAAAAATTAAATTAATTTGTTTTAAAATGCAAACAGTTAAAATAAATTTACTAAAAAAAATAATAAATATTTTGTTTGTTTACCTACATGTCATGTGACCATTAACCAATGCCTGAGAACCGTGAACATGCAAATATTTATTAATAATATTATTAATTACCTTAAAATCTTAAGTGGTACTTCACATAAATATATTAGGTAAAAGACGTAATCTAATTATAAGTACTTAATTTTGTGATCTGATTACCAGATTACATGTAATCAGATACTACCCAGTACTGAATACGATTATAAAATAATAATAATAATAAATAAAATAAGTATTTGAGGGGAAATAAAATTATATAGTATAACTATAAAATTACAATACTATTTATGGCCGTCTTAATTTCTTTACTTTACTCTGCCAAAACCGACATGTCTTTATATACCTTCAGTTCTTCCATGTTCTTCTGGGAAGCCATGAGAAGTTTGTAGTAATCGCTTGAGCGGGTGAGCAATTCTAAGTAGTGTGCATTTAGAGAAGAGACCTGGGAGACAAAGATGAGTACAAAAAGAATATTGTTATAATAAAACAACATTGCAATAATAGTGCATTGCATGTGTTGTCCAGGAAAATGAGTTTTTGTAAGTATACCTCTTCTGAAATGGTGGATGATGGTGACTGCAGCACAGTCCTCTTGATGGGGATGTTGAGCAAAGTTTCCAGTCCAGCGCTGTAAGATGCCAACTCAAGCTCATAGTTCTATAGAGAGAAGGTTCACGTGATTAATAAATGCAGTTAGATCTGAAATTAGATTTTAGTAAGCTTTTGTTTCCATTTTCCATTTTTATTTAAATTTGAATTCAGTTTTAATAATTATGTTGTGTGTTTTTGTCATTTTTACTAGCTTTTATATGTCTATATAGTTTTGATAAATATATGAGAAGCAAAAATTACATAAGATAATTGCTTTTATTGTTAACAGCATTTGCAAAAGACTTGTTCTGTTTTTCTTTATTTACCTTTTTTTAAATAATTAAATAATTTAAATAATTAAAATTAAAAATAAAATTAAATAAAAAATAATTATAGCATAATTTAATTAATTTATTTAAAAATATTCTCAGAATTTGTTATCTTGTTTTTGAGAAACATCCTAAAAACAACATAAATGTACTTAAGCAAAATTGCATAATATTTGCTTTAATTTGCTTTTTTATTTCAGTTTCAGTTATTTTAGTTCACCAAGTTTAACAATTATAATGAAAAATGTTGCAAACAGCTGAAAAAAAAGTTTATATATTTATTTTTATTTCAGGTAACGAAAATGTTATTTTTAATGGTTTTAATTTTAGATTCAGTTTCAGTTTTAGTAAACTATAACAACCTTGGTTAACAATAGTTAATAAAAACACAGTTGTTGGGTCAGTTAAATAACATTATTAAAGAGATTAAACAATACTAAGAGATAGAACTTTTGATTTTAATAATGTATTATGCAGAAACTGACATGAACCAAAATTAATAAATGCTTTAGAATTAATTTTCATTGTTAGTTTATGTTAGTTTTATAAGTGTTACATATGCCAAAAGTTGTTTTGGAGACAGAAATGACACAAAGTGTGATCATTTGATGTTTTATTTACTGTGTGTCATCATTGGTTGGGTGTTACAATATAAAATCCTATGAAAGCACATTAAAGGAAACTAAAGGACGAATACCTTGATGGCATTTATGCAGGTTTCGCCATCTTTCTGCACCGTCTCCAACAGTTCTCTCTTCGCCTTTATATCAGAGTTTAATGCCTGCACACATTAAAAAAAAAAGAGTAACAGGTAAACTTCAGTTCAGTGCATTCTTTCAGACGGCTGTTTTAGTGATTTGCTCTACTCAAATACATGTTTTCCACACTCACTTTATGTTGGTTGAGGAGCTGTACGTAAACTGCGATGTTATCCGTCTTGACGGCATGCTGAGAATCGAGCTGTCGTTGGGTTTCGCCGATCCAGCTGTTGAGACGAGAACTAGACTGCAGGTATCGCTGCAGATGTGGCTGGTAAGCGTCCAGATCGTCCAACCTGAGAAAACACCTTCATTAGTCCACTCATTCAGGCCTGTAGCTGGAAAACCAGACGTTATGTTGAAGGAGGGTCTGACCTGTTGTTGATCTGTATCTGGATGCGTTTCCAGCGGTCTGACAGCTGGTTCACATACTCGCCGTACTGCGAGAGGTTGATGATGCACCTGTAACGGCCCTGATCCGTCTGTTCGTTATACTGCTGGAGTTTATTCAAATCAGCCAGCAGTGAATTCAGCAAATCCTGTTTCTGCTCCAAATCACTGCGCATACTCTGGGTTTGGAGAAAAAGCACGGATTAATTTATATAGAGTTAACTGTACTGTACTGATTCTACACAAAGGATTAGTTGTGGTTTTCTTGATGTTTCCGTTTTAACAATAACAATTTTAGAATTTTAAATAATATACTTGAGAGACAAAAATTGCATAAGATATTTGCTTTATTGTGGAGTGAACCGCACTCCGTGTTTTCCATAATTTAAAAAAAGGTTTTTTAAATAATATATATATATATATATATATATATATTATATATATATATACACATACATACATACATATATATATATAAACAAAATAATAACATTGATTTAAATGTACAAAATTATTTTGATTTTAATAATTATTTAATAAATAATTGAAGTTATTTTATTAAAATAAATATTATAAGCCCTTGTGTTCCAGAAACATCTTAAAACAACATAAATGTAATTAAGAAGAAAAACTGCATTAGATATGATTTTTGCACCTAGGTCCCTATCTGAATCAAATGATTCGCGATCGGCGCTCCAAAGTCCCGAACTCAATTCAATGATTCGTGAACCGCACCGAAGTCCCGGTCTGAATCAAATTATTCGCGATTCGCTCTCCGAAGTCCCGAAATAAATCAAATGATTCGCGAACCGCACCGAAGTCCCGATCTGAAACAAATGATTCGCGCTCCGCGCTCCGAAGTCTCGAAATGAATCAAATGATTCGCGAACCGTATCGAAGTCCCAATTTGAATCAAATGATCCGCGGACCGCACCGAAGTCCCGATCTGAATCTAATGATTCGCGATCCGCACTCCAAAGTCCCGAATTGAATTAAATGATTCGCGAACCGCACCGAAGTCCCGATCTGAATCAAATGATTTGCGATCGGCGCTCCAAAGTCACTAAATGCATTAAATGATTCGTGAACCGCACCGAAGTCCCGGTCTGAATCAAATTATTCGCGATTCGCTCTCCGAAGTCTCGAAATGAATCAGATGATCCGCGGACCGCACCGAAGTCCCGATCTGAATCGAATGATTCGCGCTTCGTAATCTCGATCTGAACAATGATTCGCGACCCATTATTTCAGATCTGAATCGAATGATTTAGAATATCAGTTTTTGGGGGTTTTTTTAGGCTTTTAGGTTTTCTTTCTTTTTTCTTAAAACAACATAAATGTACTTGAGAAGCAAAACTGCATTGTAATATAAGAGTTTAATGTTTTCCTGTTTATAGCATTAACCTTACAAAACGTGGTTGATTTAGGCTTAAAACAACATAAAATGTTAGCTGGATAAAAAATAAACCTAATTCAAAATACTGTATATTCTCTAAAAACAAGTCTTAATATCTAAACTGCACAGTTTATTGGCAAATTTTTCTTGTTTTCAGCATGTTTTACTACAAAGCAAGATAGAGATTTTAAGAGTCTTACATTTTAGGCATTAAAAACACATCTTAAAACCCATAAATTCTGAATTTCGATGGACAATATTTCACAGTTTGACCAACTAGTAGTTAACTAAGGGGTAATCAGTCTTATGGATCTTTTGGATTCAACTTAGACTAATCTTAAGTTTTTAAGTAATCAAATTTTGACCAGTCTTAAAGAAAAAAATTAGATGACTAACTTTTAAGACTGTCTAAACCTTTTATGCAACTTTGTTTTATATGAACACCATCAGATGTACATCATATGAATGTTAATAAGAAGTTATTGATCACCTGAAGCACTTTCTGGTATTTCAGCACCTCTTCCGGGTCGAGTGACGCCGTCTCTTTCTCTGTCAGTCGAGCTTCGTAAACCTTCACCACATCTTCAGCTTTCAGCACATCTTTCAGCAGAGAGTTCACCGAATTCAACCTGAAACACAAAGAATGAGGAAGGGTAGTGTATCATTATCATGAAATAAAACCATTAAATCCAGCTTTTATGTTTGTGTTTTATGTGTTTCTTACCTCTGCACATGTACAGTAGTGTAGTTCTCCAGGTTAACTAGTCTCTGGTTAATGATGTCCAGCTGTTCGCGCAGGTATTTGGCTTTATCTGTGTTGGTGGCGTCTTTGAGTTCATTCTGAACGCTGTCTCTCAGGCTCTGAAATTCGGCCTTCAGCGTCTGCACGTCCTTCTGAAAGACCTGCACACAAACGCTCAGCGTTAAACCAGCGGCTCTCGTACATCAGCGCTTCTAAGCTGGTCTGGTGTGTTTGTCACCTGTGTGCTGGCGATGTGCCGTCCGCACTCTTCCGGCCCGTCCTCTCCGATCGGGATGTACAGGAACGTGACGAGGGACGATTCGGCACCGTCCAGCTTGAATCGGAGCGCGTTGAGCTCGTTCAGCAGTCTGACGCTCACGGCCGCCGAGTATTCGGATCCCTCGCCTCGAGCGGCTACGACAAACACAAAACATTCAGGATTTTAAACAACATATCTTCATTATTTTATGACTTGTTTTCTATTACATTTATCTGAACATTCTTCATATTGTAGCGTTAAATGCACTTAAAGGGATAGTTCATCCAAAATTCAAAATTCAGTTGATGGTCCCCATTGACTTCCATAGTTTGTTTATTTCCATACTATGGAAGTCAATGGGTACCAGCAACCATTTAGTTACCAACATTCTTCAAAGCATCTTTTTATTTTTAACAGAAGAAAGAAACTCATCCAGGTTTGAAACTTTTTTATTTTGGGGTGAACTATCGCTTTACGGGGTGTAAACAAATGACTTAAGACTTTCTTGAGGTCTTTTCCAAAACAAAGGAAAAAAAGGAAGAACAAAAATATATATTAAAAATATATATGAATATAATATATAATATAAATATAAAATAATATTTTATTTTATTTTATTCTGGATTTTCCAGAAATATTTAAACATAAATGTACAACAGAATTGCATAAAATTGCACACTATATATTTTTTTAAAGGAAAAAATCTGAGGTTTATTTTTTATTTTCATTTTTTCTTTATACCATAAACCTCACTTAGTTAGTTGGATAAGAAAAAAAAAAACAATTTATATTCTGTAATACAAATCTTAATATTGTATTATTTTTATTTTTCAGAAACACCTATACATCAATGTCTTAGAGAAGCAAAACTTCTTATTAATATTAATATTTTATAATAAAATTATATATAAATTAATACAAAGATATTAATATTTGCTTAAAGGGTATAAATCTGGAGTTTAATTATTGTTATTTTTAATTTTATTTATTTATTTATTTTTTCTTTATACCATAAACCTCACTTAATGTTGCTCGATTTATGCAATTATAACAAAATTATAACAATTTGTCAGTTGGATAAGAAAAAAAAACAACAACTTCAATATACATATATATATTCTGTGAAACAAATCTTAATATCTTATTTGCACAGGTTTGCTTATCAGTAAATTTGTCTTATTTTAAAGGTGTTTAGATATTTTACTGGAAACCAAAATATTAAGAGGTGTAAACAAATTACACTTGGGTTTCCTGAGGTCCTTTCACCAAAAAAAAAAAAAAAAAAGATTTTTTTTTATATATATAAAAAACTAAAAATGTCATATATATATATATACACACTACCATTCAAAAGTGTGGGGTCAGTAAGACTTGTAATAGTCTTTAAAGAAGTCTCTTATGCTCATCAAGGCTGCATTTATTTGATTAAAAATATAGAGAAAAAAAAACAGTAATATTGCAAAATGTTTTTACAATATAAAATAATGTTTTTTATTTTAACATACTTTAAAATAGAATTTATTCCTGTGATGAAAAGCTGAATTTTTATCAGCTGTTACTCCAGTCTTAAGTGTCACATGATCCTTCAGAAATCATTCTAATATGCGGATTTATTATTAGAATGATCAATGTTGGATAATATCAACAGTTGTGCTGCCAAATATTTTTTGGAACCTGTGATTTTTTTTTTCAGAATTCTTTCATGAATAACAAGTTTAGAAAGTACAGTGTTTATTCAAAATATAAATATTTTATAACAATATAAATTATTTATTATTAACTTTTAATAAACTTTTAATTATTAACTTAATACATCCTTGGTGAATAAAAGTATTAATTTCTTAAAAAAAAAAAGAAACAATAAAAATGTACTGACCCCAAACTTTTGAACGGTAGTGTATATATATGAAAATAAGACATTTTTTATACAAATATATATATATATACGTTTTTAGAAAAAAAAAAAGTATTTTCATAACGAATTTTTGTGTTGTTTTCCAGAAACACCTATAAATAAATGTACTTGAGAAGCAAAAGCAAAACTAAAGTATTAATATTTGCTTAAAGGGTATAAATCTGGAGTTTAATTATTTTTTATTTTTAAATGTAATTTTATTTTTAATTTTTTAATTTATGTTTTAACCAACAACAATTTGTCAGAATACAATACTTTAGAAAATTTTAGAAAAAACATTGTATTATTTTTAGCCAGATTTTTTTGTCTTGTTTTCCAGAAACTTCCAGAAAGTTTTTTCTTTATGGCATAAACCTCACTGAATTTTGCTACATTTATGCTTAAAACAACAAAAATGACCTTCTTACTCAGGATTTTTCATCAATATCCAACATTCTAAAATCAAGATACATTTACTAGGTCTATTAGATATTAAGACTTATTTTCTAAAAATTAAGTAAGTTTATGCTTAAAACAAGAAAAAACATTTGCTAGTCTAATAATAAAAATCCACTCAATTCAAAGATTATTTTTCTGACCCAACTGACAGATATTTGTTCTTGTTTTAGACACACAAAAAGAAAATGAGGCAAGAAAATGTATCTTTTTGCTGCGTGAGGAGATGACGTGTTTGTGTTGATGCACACTGACCGTATGTGGGCAGATCCACCACCAGTTTGCTGTAGTGCTGCTGGGCTCCCGTATACTGGGTCTCGATGTGTTTGAAATCTTCGGCCGCAAACAGTTCTGAACCCTGCGAGTGTTTCTTGAACTCCTGGAAGTGCATCTCCAAACTTTGGACGATGCTGCGATACTCCTCTGGATTCATTTTGGAGAGCTGCACGCAAACAAGAGCAAGTGCGAATCAGCAGCAAATCAGCATATTAGAATGATTTCTGAAGATCACGTGACACTGGAGACTGGAGTAATGATGCTGAAAATTCAGCTTTGCATGACTGATATAAATTACATTTTAACAGATACTCACATGGAAAACAGCTATTTTAAATCATAATAATATGTCACATTTTTACAGTATTTTTGATCAAATAAATGCAGCCTTGGTGAGCAGAAGAGATGTTTAATTACCATGTTGATGGTGAGTGAATTGATGCGGTTGATGTCCAGCAGACAGTACTGCCATGAGATCATACTCTTGACGTTGATGTACAGCTGATTCCACACGCCTAGAATGGCCTCATAATACTGAGAGTTTCTGCCATCAAACAAACACAAAATGTCTTAAATTACATTTAAAAATGCACAAATTAGTTTTTATGGTTAAGGTACTATAGTTGTTATACTAACAAGAATATGTGCGAACCAGACATATATGCGTAAGGCTGTGTGTGTCTTACTTGTTGGCCAGGCTGACGGCCAGTGGATTTGGTGGCGGCACTAACAGACAGACCGAAGGCACCTGCATGTCCATCCCTCCAGGTCCCGTCACGTGCCATGTGGTTCGCTCAGAATTATCCTTCAGGATCCCTTCATCACCCTTACGGATCGTCTTCTACAAACACACGACCACAACAGCATTTCAGATTTATGAAACATGAACAGCTGTTGCATGAAGTCTCTTTTGCTCTCCAAGACAGCATTTATTTGATTAAAAATACAGTAAAAATTGTGAAATATTATTATAATTTAAAATAACTGTCTTCTATGTGAATATCTGTTAAAATGTAATTTATTTCTGTGATGCGCAGCTGAATTTTCAGCATCACTACTTCAGTCTTCAGTGTCACATGATCCTTCAGAAATCATCCTACCATTTCTGATTATTAATATTATCAATAAAACAGTTGAGTACATTTAGATCTAAAGATGAGCGTTTATCTAAAATAAAACGCTTTTCTCACTATAATTTTTTCTTTTCCTTTATTTTTTGGAAAGAAATCATAGAAATTAATACTTTTATTTAGCAAGGATGCTTTAAAGTGATCAACATTTATAATGTTACAAAAGATTTCTATTTCAGATAAATGCTGTTCTTCTGAACTGTGTATTCATCAAAAATACCTGAAAAAATTCTACTAATTTGTTTGCAACATAATAATAATATTAAATGTTTTTTGAGCAGCAAATCAGAATGTTAGAATAATTTCTGAAGCATCATGTGACTGGAGTAATGATGCTAAAAATCAGCTTTGGAATCACAGGAATAAATTACATTTTAAAATATATTTAAATAGAAAACTGTTATTTTAAATAGTAAAACTATTTCACAATTTTACTGTTTTTGCTGTACTTTGGATCAAATAAATGCAGGCTTAGTGAGCAAAAGAGACTTCTTAAAAAAGTTATAAAATATAAAAGTATATAAGGTATTAATTTTTATTTAAATTTAAAAACGTTTAATTTTAGAAACTGTAGATACTATTATTACTCTAAAAACTATTTAAATTTAAAATAAATCAAATTTTTTGAACAAAACTTTCCCAAACTTTTGAACTGTATTTGAATTGTATCACAGTTTCCACAAAATATTTAAAAACTATAGATACTATTATAATTTTTTTTTGAGCAGCAAATCAGAATATTAGAATGATTTTCGAAGGATCATGTGACTGGAGTAATGATGCTAAAAAATCAGCTTTGACATCACATAAATAAATTACATTTTAAAATATATTCAAATAGAAAGCAGTTATTTTAAATAGTAAAAATATTTAACAATTGTTTTTGCTTGGTAAGCAAAAGAGATTTAATAAAATAAAATAAAAAACTTTTGACTGGTAGTTTATAAAAGTATTCATTTTTATTTAAATGTAAAATGATTTCTTTTTAAAAACTATAAATACTATTATTAATTTAAAAACAAACAACGTCTGAACAAAATTTTGAATTGTATTTGAATTGTATCACAGTTTCCACAAAAATATTATAATATAATAATAATAATAATAATAATATAATAACATTGTATAATATAATATAATATAATATATAATAATTACG
Source organism: Labeo rohita (assembly GCF_022985175.1). Lineage (NCBI taxonomy): Eukaryota > Metazoa > Chordata > Actinopteri > Cypriniformes > Cyprinidae > Labeo > Labeo rohita. The sequence continues at coordinate 32,087,319 of NC_066888.1, forward strand.
TAACATATTATATTTCTATAAAATCTTAAAAAATGATTAAAAAAATATTCTGATCAAATAAATGCAGGCAACTTCTATACATATATAAAATAATAAATAAATATATACTTCATATATATATATATATACACTTTATATGCATGTAAATGTCACCTCGTCCTGTCTGAAGTCACACAGCGCCTGCACGAGGATATTCTGCCCCGTGATCTTCTCGTCTGGGTTTCTGGGTTTCAGTCTGACGATGCTCTTGGATTTGAGCACCAGTTGTTGGACCATTTCCCTCTGCTCCGTCAGTCGCTCACGCTCTCTCTGTTACACACACACGACAAACACACACTTATAATCCTGCAGCACTGTATCAGCACTAATACATGTTGAAACCTGACTGAAGCGTCACCTCCAGACCCTGCAGCAGCTCCAGTAAGTTGTGTAGAGGTGTGGATTTATCGCAGGAGAAGTTCTTGCGGATGTTGTCGTGCTCTTTCTGCAGTTTGCTATTCATGTCACTCGCCTCCTTGAAGAACTGTGGAGAACAGACCATAACGATGTATAAAAACTCACTCCAAAATGCAAAAAAACATCAGAAGTGCTTGATCTGTTTATTTCAACCTGGCTGTATCGTGCATTTTCCTTCAGGTGGACGTTGATGCATTTGGTGATCTGAAGAAGCCAGCTCCACTGCGTCTGCAGCGTCTCCATGTAGGCCTGAACAACACAATCAGACGGAGTGAGAAACACAACGGCATGGGTAAAAACACAACAGGAGCGTATTAGAAACGAGACGCGCTCACCTGGATCTTATCGGACGCTGGGTGTTTGTTTTTCAGCAGATTGTCCACCTTCGATTTGAGGACGTTCAGTTGAATCTCCTTCTGCTCCAGTTCACTCATGAGTTTCTGAAACACAGTACAGCTGTCAACACCACTGAAAAATCACTTCAGTATCTGCAAAACCTAATGATGTTCATGCCATGACATTTTAGACAGGATGAAGCGCCAGATGTTTAAATCAACAGTCCACTAGAGGGCGCAACAGATAAATACAAACAAAACAGCATCATGCTGTTCACTGAAATTATTATTTAAAACTAAAATGTGTAAAATAAATTTAAAAAATTAAAGATTTAACTTAGGCTCTCAGGTTAGTTCCAGTAATTATTTTCAAACAATTTTTACCATAGTTTTCATTCCCTGTACATGTCGTTTAAATGCTATGCAACTTATATGCACAGTTTTTGCATTTTTAGCTTAAAGTCAACAAATATTTGAAGTTTGACATTTTTAATCATCTGATTTTATTATGCTGAGACCCCTGAGCAGGGTTATTATCTTTCAATTATAAACTGTGAAAAAATAAACTATGAAAAAAACCCTTTTATTACTTGAAATAAAATAAACGTAAACTGAAATAAAATATAATAAGAACCTCTGCTTATTTTTTTTAAATTTCAGGATTTTTGCAAATGCAAAATGTCAAATTTTTGTGTTGTTTAACTCATTTATTTAACTAAATAAATTAAAACTAATAAACAAAAATATATAGATATATTTAAAAAATATATATTTTTTATATATAAATGTTAAGGGAACATTCTATTATAATTTAGCAAGCATTATGGGAATGTTACTTTTGAATGTTCTCTGAACATTCTGAAAAAAGTAACATTTAAAAAATGCTAAAAATGCTTAAAAAATGCTAAAAATACTAATAATTCTACAAATAATGTATAAGCACTGTTTCTGTGCTAAATAAAAATTGAGAACATTTAGTTATGAAAATTTAGTTATTTCTGAATGTTTATGTTTTAAAATGGAAAATGTCTCATTTTTGCGTTAACTGATTTATTTATTAAAGATATATAGACAGATATAAAAAACTAACTAAAAAATAAATAAAAAATAGCAAAAACTATTTTAAAAATTAAAAAAAATATTTAAAAATTAAAAATTAAATTACTAAAACTTTAACTAGATTTAAAGTTAAAACAGAAAATATAAAAATTAAAGCTTATTGAATATACGAATGTTTTGTCAGTAATAATCAGTAGTCATTAGCATGTTCTGTCTGAAGAGGGCGCAACAGATAAATACAAAGCAAACAGCATCATGTTGTTCATTGCAGATTTTTTTTTTTTTTTTTTTTTTTTTTTTTTTAACTAAAATGCATAAAATAATAATAATAAAAAAGATTTAACTTAGGCTCTCAGGTTAGTTCCAGCAATTATTTTCACATTATTTTTTGCCATAGTTTTCATTCATTGTTCATGTCCTTTAAATTTACTCAGTATTTCATTATATATATTTATATATATATATATATATATATATATATATATATATATTAATGTTAAGAGAACATTCTATTATAATTTAGTAAGCATTATGGTAATGTTACTTTTGAAGAGGACATTCTAAAAAAATAAGTAACATTTAAGAAACATTAGATGAACATCAAACTAAAAAAACATTCTACAAATAATGTATAAGCACTGCTTCTGTGCTAAATAAAAGTTGAGAACATTTAGCTATGAAAATTTTGTTATTTCTGGATGTTTACATGTTTTAAAATGCAAAATGTCTAATTTTTGTGTTAATTCATTTAATTAAATAAATTAAAACTAATAAATAAAAATATATAGATATATAAAAAACTAACTACAAAAAATAAATAAAAATTAACAAACTATACAAGACATATTACAAAAATTTAATTGCTAAAAATTTAATTATATTTAAAGTGAAAACAAAAAATATAACAATAAAATCTAATTCAATATACGTATGTTTTGTCAGTAATAATCAGCAGTCATGAGCATGTAAATATCTCTGATGTTCTGTTTAAAGCATGTGAAGGAGTGTTAGTGTTTGCGCTCTTACTGAGAAGCTCTCCTGTTTCTGAGGGATGTACGTGTCGATGTTTTTGTCACCCCAGTCGAACACCAGCTCCTCTTCTTCGCGGTCGTTCACCCACATGATCTGATTGGAAATCTCCTCGATGATGCAGCGCAGTTCCTGCAGCTGGACGCTCCGCTGGTACGAAGCTTTCTGAAAATCAACGCATTTGTTTTAACAACTCTTTCACGCATTGGGAAATGGTTTTTTTAGATTGTTTACATGTCGTTTGTAGCTTCTACAGATTTACATTTGACTGAAAGTAAACACAACACATGTTTTTAGAAGCATGTTTAAATTTGATCTGAACCGGTCTCACCAGTAGACTGTCCCATTCTTGTTCCAGTTTGTTGAGACAGGATTTGTTTACTTCTGCATTTTGGTCTTTGCCTCGCAACTAGAGTGACAAAAAGGAGAACACTTACAACTAATACTGCCATGATGCATATGTTAATATAAAAAACTTTATCTACAACATATTATGTATACTGTGTGTGTGTGTGTATATATATACACACATGTATGTGTGTAAATAAATAAAAACTACATATATGTGTTACACACATATTTTAATATATTTTTTTTAATAGAATACTTACAATTAATACTGCAAATAAAAAATAAAAAAATTACATAACATTTTATATATACACTGCCACTGAAAAGTTTGGGATCAGTAAGATTTTTAATATATAATTTTTATTTATTTATTTATTTATTTATTTATAGAATACTTACAATTAATACTGCAAATAAAAAAAAAATAATAATAATACATGACATTTTATATATACACTGCAGCTCAAAAGTTTGAGATCAGTAAGATTTTTAATATATATTTTTTTATTTATTTATTTTATTAATAATATACTTACAATTAATACTGCAAATAAAAAAAATTACATTTTACATATACACTTTCATTTAAAAGTTTGGGATCGGTAAGATTTTTAATATTTATTTATTTATTTATTTATTTAATAGAATACTTACAATTAATACTGCAAATAAAAAAAAAATAATAATAATACATGACATTTTATATATACACTGCAGCTCCAAAGTTTGAGATCAGTAAGATTTTTAATATATATTTTTTATTTATTTATTTTATTAATAGAATACTTACAATTAATACTGCAAATAAAAAAAAAAAAAATTACATAACATTTTATATATACACTTCTGCTCAAATGTTTGGGATCAGTAAGATTTTAAATATATATTTTTATTTATTTAATTTATTAATAGAATACTTACAATTAATACTGCAAAAAAAAAAAAAAACATAACATTTTATATACACACTGCCGCTCAAACGTTTGAGATCAGTATGATTTTTTACAGTTTTTAAAGACATTTCTTATGCTCATCAAGGCTGCATTTATTTGATCCAAAACACAGAAAAAGCTGTAATATTGTGAAATATTATTTCAATTTAAAATAACGGTTTTCTATGTGAACATATTTTAAAATATAATTTATTCCTGTGATGCAAAGCTGAATTTTTGAGCATCATTTCAGCATCATTCAGCATGATTTCTGAAGAATCATGTAACACTGAAAACTGAAGTAATGGCTGATAAAAATTCAGCTTTACATCACAGGAATAAATTATATTTTAAAACGCATAATATTTAATTTTTTCTGTATTTTTGATCAAGTAAATGTAGCCTTGATGAGTACATAAGAATTCTTTAAAAACATTAAAAATCTTACTGATCCCAAACTTTTGAGCAGTGTCTATCAATATATACAAAAGTAATGATCCTAAAAGTAACCTATATTTTCTCATTTTCAATATTGTTTTTAATTTTTTCTTTCACTACTAAGGTGAAATGTGACTGTGAATGTGAAATGTGATCACGTAATAAATGTCACTAAAGCTTTAAACTTGAATTTTACATGGTTAAAGGAAAACTAAGTGTATCATAATGCACAGTAGAAAAGATGTATAGTTATTAATCTGCCACTGATGAATGAGACTAATCAGATTAAAATGTAGCCAGTCCAGCACTGATACGGCAGCCAGTAATAGATGTGTGTGTGTGTGTGTGTGTGTGTGTGTGTTAAAGGTCACGTCTGTGTTGTTTCACTGAGACAGTTTGTGTGTGTGTGTGTGTGTATCTCACCAGTTCTGCTCGCGCTCGATCCACCTCTCCACTTCTCTGGATGGAGCTGTGAAACGAGCTGTGATTGGCTATCTGCTGCTCGATGGCTGTCAGATCATCTCCCCATGACGACGTCTCTATCAGCCTCTGCACACACACACACACACACACGCATAGATAAAAATGTGACACATTTCACACTTCACATCTGGATTAGCTGTACATTTACATTCAGTTGAAACTGGAAGAAGAAATGCATGGTCAGGATATTTAGAATCCAGCTACAACTGACAACTATCCTGCAGTTTGTTTTGTTGCTTTATAACTAAATCACTCCTATATATAATAATAGTAATTATATAATAATAAGCCGTCTGCACTGGAAGTTTGTAGGTTTTTGGTTATATGTCTATGGGGCAAAATCGTTGCATAACTCCAAATAAATAGATTATGATGCACCAATAAATGTAAAGCACACTTTACAATCAGCACGGTTTCGTCAATCAGCATTGAGGAAATATGTGGGCCATAAAAATTGGTATAGTAAAAGATGTTTAAAACAGTATTTGATTATGCTGTGTAGCCAAGGCACAATATTATACTTTACGTGCAAACAGCATTTTCCAGTTTTTCAGGCAAGCTGTTTAATACTTAAATTGCTAGAGGTCGCTGTATACCTAAAAATTTACCATGTACATGTCTACTGTTTTGATATAATACAGTGACGTTTTTTGTCACTGTCTTCACAAAGTTATGTCTAGGGTCTTAAAATTATGTTATGTTGTAAAATAGCCGTGAACCTAAAACAACAGGACAATAACATAGTTGATGTATAAAATAATTATTTTATGACCCTAGACATAACTTTGTGAAGACAGTGACATAATACAGTGACGTTTTTTTTTTTTTAGCTATATTAAAACAGTAGACATGTACATGGTAAATTTTACCCGCTGGCGTTTTTAGGTATACAACGACCTCGGTTTAAGTGTTAAACAGCTTAATAATAGTCAGAAATGTTTCTTGAGAAGCAAATCAGCATATAAGAATGATTTCTGAAGGATCATGTGACACTAAAACTGAAAAATTGATGCTGAAAGTTCAACAATAAATTACATTTTAACATATATTCACATAGAAAACCGTTATTTTAAACTGTAATAATATTTCAGAATTTTTACTGTATTTTTCATCAAATAAATTCAATTTTTCAGGATTCACAGATGAATAATAAGTTCAAAAGAACAGCATTTATTTGAAATGGAAATCTTTTGTGAACAGCTTGCCTGAAAAAACTGGAAAACGCTTTTGGCTGTTGGCACGTAAAATATAATACTGTGCCTTGGCTTACTACACAGCATAATCAAACACCACTGAAACATCTTTTACTGTACCAGTTTTTATGGCCCTTATATTTCCTATCTGAGCCGATGTTAATGAATTAAGTTATTTCAGGACGAAACCACCCTCATTGTAAAGCGAAACGTGATTGATTATAGCGAGAACGTCCTATGATTGGTCGGCGAACTGATGCTGTTATCTGATTGGCCTGAGTAGACGGTGGGAGGGGTCCACGCAGTCGTGGTCGTGGCTCATTAGCTTCTTGAAGCTATAAATGTTTAAAAATCCACAAATGCACATGACGCTATTCACAAATGAATATATTTGTGAATATGTTTTTTTATTTGCAAATATCATTTTTTTTTTTTGTGAATTTAATTCTTGTTTGTGAAATTCTAAGATTTATTTGTGGATCTCATTCTATTTATTTATCAATACGTTTAATTTTTGTTAATGTCTTTACATTTATGTGTGGATCATAATCTATTTATTTGGAGTTATGCAACGATTCTACCCCTATAGAAATGAATGTCCAACTAAACCCTTCAGAAAAAAAACAACAAAAACATTCCATGAATGTTGTGTACATTCCACATTATGTGTACATTTAGTTAATGAAAACAAATAACTCAATTTTCATGAAAAATTTTCAAATAATCTCAATCAAACTGCATTTGGGTTATTTTGAAGTAAAAATAACTTTTAAAAATACAGCTAACTAACAAAATAAAACACAAAAAAGTGATAACACAATAAAAAACATGATTTTTGAAATTGTAAAAAAACTGAGTTATCTGTTTTTGCGAATAAACAAATTTCTAAATGTATAAAACATCCATTTTTTTTTTACTTTTTTTTTTTGGTTATACAAATGTTATGAGAACATTCTATTACAATTTGGCAAACATTATGGCAACGTTACTTTTGAATGTTCTCTGAACGTTCTAAAACAAGAAATAACATTTAAAAAAACATTCGATTAACATACTACTACGAATAAGGTACATGCACTGTTTTTGTGCTAAATAAAAGTTGAGAACGTTTAGTTGTAAATGTTTAAACATTTAAAAAATGTTTTTAGTAACAAACATTAAGGGAACATTTTATCATTTTGGTTACATTTGGGAAAAAAAACATTGCATGAACAATGGAATGCTTCTGTGCCAACATTTTGTGCAACACTTTAAAAAAATATATATTTCTGAAATTTCTCAATGTTCAAAATATCCATTTTTTTACTTATTGTTATGTGAAAGTGAACACTCCTTTTTTATAATTTAGCTTTATGAGCTCAGCTTTATGAGATTAACTTTATGAGAATGTTACTTTTGAGTGTTCTCTGAAAACATAACTTCAAAAAAAAATTAGACAAACCGTTTCAGACAAAGTATTCCATGACCAATCCATTTTGAGAGCATTATTAAAGATCAAATGGCTCTGAATTAAAATTACCTGAGCATTTGTTGCTCATAACTTTGAGGGAACTTTTTTAGAACATTCTTCGCTGGGAAAACACATTGTCTATTTCTTTTCTCCGGCCCACTCCAAAACACTGCTCTTCAGCGAGCGTCTGTGATTCATTAACTCTGACCTCCTGACAGGAAGGAGTGTCGTACGGGCCGTGTTATTGACCCCTGCGGGAGCCTGAAGAATTCTGGGGTTTTTGAACTCATGGGAGATAGAAAAACCATAACGTTGGCTCAGCAGTTTGAGCGGGCAAACACACAGGCATGCTGGGTCTGATTAGAGTGACCGGAGTTACTCAGTACAGGATTGTGTTGTTTGGCAGGACACCACCCTCTAATCTCCAGGATTCATTTCATCTGTTCAGAGTTTTTCTTTCATTTTCTCTCGCTCTCTCTGTCCTGGCAAACTCTTGACTCAGTGTCTTTATCTCGGCATGACTGAACAGAGCAGCGCTTATCTTTAAGTTGATGTCTATTTCTGCCACGCTAAGCTTCGCCCACAGTGAAAGCTCATTGGTTGAAAACTTTGCTTCACATTAATCGCTATCCTTCTAATGAAATTAATACTTTCATGCAGCAGGACTGCATTCAATTGTTTAAAAGTGACATTAAAGATGTATATAATATTGCAAAAGATTTGTCTAAAAAACTTTATACTTATGAATCCTGAAAAATAAAATGTATCACAGTTTTCATAAAATATTGTGCAGTACGAGTGTTTTCAACACTGATAATAGTCAGAAATGTTTCTTGAGAAGCAAATCAGCATATAAGAATGATTTATGAAGGATCATGTGACACTAAAACTGAAAAATTGATGCTGAAAGTTCAACAATAAATTACATTTTAACATATATTCACATAGAAAACCGTTATTTTAAACTGTAGTAATATTTCAGAATTTTTACTGTATTTTTCATCAAATAAATTCAATTTTTCAGGATTCACAGATGAATAATAAGTTCAAAAGAACAGCATTTATTTGAAATAGAAATCTTTTGTGACATTATAAATGTGTTTACTGTCACTTTTGATCCATTTAATGCATCCTCGATAAATGTTTAAATGAATTATTAATTTTTAAAATTACATTTTACCATTAGTAATAATCAGAAATGTTTTTTGAGCAGCAAATCAGTATATTATAATGATTTCTGAAGGGTCATGTGACACTGAAGACTGGAGTAATGATGCTGAAAATTCAGCTTTGATCACAGAAATAAATTACATTTTAACAGATATTCACACAGATAACAGCTGTTTAAATTATAAAAATATTTCACAATTTTTACTGTATTTTTAAACAAATAAGTGCAGCCTTGGTGAGCAAATGAGACTTTTAAAAACTTTTAAGAAAATCTTCCTGACTCCAAACATTTGAACAATAGTGTATATTTAGATTTTCTATTTTTTTTTTATTTATTTTTTTACATATTTTTTATTTATATATTTTAAAACATTTGCATCCACAGCCAGTGGATGTGGCCACAAATGCTATATCTCAACATATCTCAGTGTTCTGATGTTGTTGAGATCAGCTAACCCATAAAAACTACATTAAAGTCATTGCAATGTTTAAAAAGGTGCTTCATTATAATTGCCTGCAAAAATCACCAGCGCTGTTTGACATGGAAAACTTGCACGGATAAAACACAGTGTAAGATCATATATATGGCACTTTCATAAGGTCTTAAACAGAAATGACTGTGTTGTGAAGGCTGTTTACCCTCTGCTGTAGGATCCAGCCCATGGCCTCGGTGAAGTAGCGGTTGGGCTCTTCACGGCTCATGCTCCTCCGCATCGACCTGGTACTATACTTCTGCTGCAGCTGAGGACCGTTCAGAGCCATGTTGAGATCTCTCATCTGCTCAGAAAATATACTAATACTGTTCACAGACACAGAGAGAGAGAGAATACAAGATTACAATGGAAGTGTGCATAGGCGAGATACTAAAGGACAGAATTATGAACTGCACATACACTACTGTTTGCAAGTTTGGGGTCTCTTCTGCTCACCCAGGCTGTATTTATTTGATCAAAAATACAGTAAAAATTGTGAAATATTATTGTGATTTAAAATAAATGTTTTCTCTTGTAATAAGTTAATACATGTAATTTATTCCTGTGATCAAATCTGAATTTTCAGCATCATTACTCCAGTCTTCAGTTTCACATGATCCTTCAGAAATCATTCTAATATGCTGATTTTAATTTCTAATAATATATCAGAATTTTTAACATATTTTTGATTAAATAAATGCAGCCTTGGTGAGCAGAAGAGACGTCTTACAAAAACAATACAAAAAATGTAATGATTTTAAACTTTTGTCCAGTAGTGTTTATGTGTGTGTAGAATCACGGCAGGTAACGCTTGCATGTGTCTCACCTCCTCACCACATGCTCAGACGGCAAGTTCTGCTGGTTCAGTTCAATAGCAAAGCCTCTGAGCTGGTCAGTGATATCAGCAGCAGACGCCAGAAAGCTGTTAGCTTCCATAAAAGCGTTGGCATCTCCGCCCTGCAGCACACACACACATACCGACACACACACACGCCAGGAACAAAAGAAAACCAGCCGTCAGAAAAACCCAGGATCAACGAATGCAAACACTCAGCCGTGTCAGAACAACTCATTGTGTGACTTTAGACACTTTGGACTGAAAAACAAACACTCCGTGTTCAGTCCTCAAACATCAGTTGGGATTAGTGATCATTAACATTAATGTCTAGTAGGCTTTTCAGCTTATTCTGGAATTGAACAGCACACTGACATAAAAAGATCGTCTGAATGACGTGTTTGAAATCTGAAATCAATGCTACTTCAATAACAAACCTGTTGCATTTAAAAAAACTGATGCAAATAATAGTACTGCAGCCTTAGTACAGACAACACTGATGAAATCAGCAGAAAATGCACAGGAATATACATGGATATCTAGTTTAACTGTAAAAAATAAGATTATTGCGTACAAAATGCATCAGATGGTGTTTGAACAGTGGTTATTGTCCTTCATAAAATTACAAATCATTATGACTTTCTTTTTTTGGTAAAACACAAAATAAGATATTTTGAAAAATGTTCACGCTGCTCTTTTACATACAATCACAACTAATTTTTTTTCCTCAGTATTTTTGTCTTGTTTTCCAGAAAAACCATCTACATTTTGAGAAACAAAATGACTTAAAATATAAAGTCTTAATTTCTGTACAGTGTATTAAATTGAAGTGAGTTAAAGCTTTAATCAAGCAAAAATATCCTAAATATATCCTAAAAATATCCACCAGTCAATAGTTTTTCAACAGGTCACCAAGCCTGCATTTATTTGATACAAAGTACAGCAAAATTAAAAAAAAAAAAAAAAAAAAAAAAAAAAAAAACAGTACAATTTTGAAATATTTTTACTATTTAAAATAACTGCGTTCAATCCGAATATATTTTAAAATGTAATTTATTTGTGATTTCAAAGCTGAATTTTTATCATCATTACTCCAGTCACATGATCCTTCAGAAATCATTCTAATATTCTGATTTGCTGCTCAAAAACATTATTATTATTATTATTATTATTATTATTATTATTATTATGTTGAAAACAGCTGAGTAGAATTTTTTCAGGTTCCTTTGAAGAATAGAACAGCATTTACCTGAAATAGAAATCTTTTGTAACATTATAAATGTTTTCATCATCACTTCTGATCAATTTAAAGCATCCTTGCTAAATACAAGTATTAGAATGATTTCTGAAGGATCATGTGACACTGAAGACTGGAGTAATGATGCTGAAAATTCAGCTTTGATCACAGAAATAAATTATATTTTAAAATATATTCAAACAGAAAGCAGTTATTTTAAATAGTAAAAATATTTCACAATATTACCGCTTTTGCTGTACTTCGGATCAAATAAATACAGGCTTGGTGAGCAATAGAGACTTCTTAAAAAAAAATTAAAAATCGTATTGTTCAAAAACGTTTGACTGGTAGTGTAAATAATTATGATCTATAAATAAATAATTCTAATAATTAAATCTAGCAAAAGAAATATAGTGCACAGGGTTATTTATGACTTTTGTTTTTGTTTATGATGCACTTTTTTGTGTTACGAAGAAGAATTAGGTCATACAGTACTTATCTGATGGTGAATAAATAATGGTTATTGTATATAAAATAAATACTTTTTATATTTTATTTCATACATTTACTTTTTTATTTTTATGTATTTATTTTAAATTATAATATAAACTTTTTTTGTGTGTTTTTTTTTGTCCCTGCTGTGACTATAATTTCAAAAAACATGAAATTAAACAAAAAAACTGAGCAATTTAATTTGTGAAAGTACTGACAATAAACTATTTTAATACATGTGTTTCACTTTCATTTTATCAGAAGTCACACAGTCGATTCAAGGACAAAAGAGTTTTATTATCTGAGAAATGTTAATTATGTGTGTGTGTGTGTGTGTGTGTGTGTGTGTGACTCATGGGAAACTCTGGAGCTCATTTACGATCCTGTGAGCTCCTGTCATGTGAGCGTTTGTGTGTTCGTTCATCCTCATACTCACAGACTTAAATATTATCGCTGCCTTGTCCAGGTAATCCTGACACTGGGCCTGGAGAAACGATATCTGCTGCTGCAGAGGCGTCATGGTGGGGCTGATGGGAAAAAAAAAACAATTATATCAAATCCTGCCAGCTTCTTTACTATTTATTTACAAGCATTAGACATGCATAAAAGCTGTTTTCACTGCTGACTCTGCAATATTTCACTGGCGGCTCTCTATAATGTGGCATAAATGTTATCAGAAGCTCATCTGAACATTGACTGATTCATTGTGGATTATGAAGAGCTTGTTCTTCACTGATTTACAGCGCTGCATTCCTCTACCGCCCTGCGAAATCTCTCAGCCGAACCCCGACACAAAGACGCTCCAACCAGCCGGGGCAGATCTCCCGCGCAAAACACAGTGCAATAAATCTTCTCAAAACAGCCGCTGGTTCCAATACTTTCTGACTAACATTTGTCATATTATATTACAGGTTTATCCAGCTGAAATTAATGATTTGCGAACTTATCATTGGCTATTGATTGCTTATCTAATTAATAAACCATATTAAGACAGATTAATGTTGTGTAAATCAATTAAACATATCAGCTCCCACCGGAAAAGTTTCTTTAAAATATAAAACACATAAAATGCATAATTTTAATATGTGAATTATATAATATGCATTTTTAAATATTTTAATATTTTTATACTATTATTTATTTAGCTTTATATTTTCATAGGCATACTTTTTATTTATTTATATAAATTATTTATTTATATAAATTGGATTTGGTTCACTATTTTAAACATGTCAGCTCCCCTTGGCAAATCTTTTTTAAAAAGACAGAATTTATAAAAAGCATAACTGTATGCATGAAATTAAAAAGTCAAAAGGTAAAAAGCTGCTTTAAAAATAAAATGTAACTAAAAATATATATTCACATAGAAAACTGTTATTTTAAATTGCAATAATACTTCACAGTATTGCTGTTTTTGTGTATTTTTGATTAAATAAATGCAGACTAGAAGATGATACTGGAAAAACATATTTCTTTAATGTTTTTAAAAGAAATCTGTTCTATATTTGTAGAAATAAAATATACAAGAGAATATAAAATATAGAAATATTAATATAATATACATTTACCAATGCATTATTTTATAATTTTGTAATATTATTTTTGTATAATGTATTATTTATTTATTTTATATTTTTATATGCATACTTTTTATTTATCTTTTATAATAATTCCTTAAAATACAGAATACAAAAAAAGCCTTATTGTATGCATTAATAAAAAATGCATAAAATGAATACACACACACACAAATACATACATATATATATATATATATATATATATATATATATATATATATATATATATATATATATATATATAATATTTTTTGTTTTTAATAACGTATATACATTTATCAATGCATTATTTTATAATTCTGTAATATTATTTTAATGCATTATTTAATGTATTTTTTTATATTTTTATATTTTTATTACTATTATTTATTTCTTTTTTTTTTATATGCATACTTTTTTATTTATTTATTTATATAAATTTTATTTGGTACACTATTTTAAACATTTCAACTCCCCTTGGAAAATATTTCTTAAAAATACAGAATTTATAAAAAACATCATCGTATGCATTAATAGAAAATGTATAAAATGAAAAAGTCAAAAAGTAAAAAGCTGCTTTAAAAATGAAGTGTAACTAAAAATATATATATTCACATAGAAAACTGTTCTTTTAAATTGTAATAATACTTCACAATATTACTGTTTTTATGTATTTATGATCAAATAAATGCAGCCTAACAGAAGATACTGGAAAAATTATTTCTTTAATGTTTTTAAAGGAAATCTGTCCTATATTTATAGAAATAAAATATATAAGAAAATCTAAAATATATAAATATATATTTTTAAATGCATTTCATGTATATATTTTTATTAATGCATTATTTTATAATTTTGTAATATTATTTTCATGTATTATTTATTTTATTTTTAAATATTTGTATATTTTTTATTACTATTATTTATTTTGCTTTATATTTTTAAATGCATACTTTTTATTTATATATATTTTATTTATATACATTTTATTTGGTGCACTATTTTACAATAATATCGTGACTAGGCATTCCGAGTTCTTCTAAAACAAAGTTGAAACCAAACTGAACATTCTGGTGAAAAGGTTCTACAAGAAAACAAATAAAACGCAGCCATATTTAACTCTCTGCAATGAGCAAATGTGTCTGATTTGAATGCAGAATATGCATATGAAAGCACAACAGAGTCGTTATTCATGTTTATGACCAGTAGCTGCCAAATGACTCATGAACTTGTGCGGAGCGCTTGGATACGGCAGGCAGCGCCTCTTCCCACAGGATCCTGTAATTATTGAGTACGCAGATCTACAGGACGCTTCGCACGTCTGAAAGTGCAATGTAAACTCGTGCAGAAATGAAAACAAAGGAGCTCCACAGTATCAGCAGGGATTGTGTTACGGAACGGCCCCATCCACCTGCCAGCAGAGGCCTACATTTACACAACTACACCTCATACTGACCACAACCCGTCTGACTAAAGACATCCAGCGTTATATACTCCACAGAGAGATATGAGAGCCTTTGATGTGCCCATTATAAACCTTTGAACCTCTGCTGTATTATGTTACAGTTTCACCTTAATTGCACTGAGCACGTCATCCATTTACTTCGTTTTTACTCAAAAACGTATTTGTTTAAAACATACCTTAATGTTCGCAAACAAAAACAAATCAGAGACAAAATTTTTTTTAAATCTTCTTAATTCTGTTAAATACTTCTTTTAACTTGCTTTGAATAATTACATTCATTTTTTTTTTTTTTGACTTAAATATTTCATATTTTGCATTAGGTATATTTCTGTGTTTTTAAGCTTTTATTTTATCTGAATAAAATGTTCTAAACCTTACATAAAATAAAACAAATCATGGAAAAATATTATTATTATTATTATTTTTTGTTAAATAATCTAAATACTTAACATGTTGTATCATTTATTTTTTGTATTTTTAAGCGTTTAATTTTAACGTAAACAAATCATATATAAAAAAAATATTTTACATTAGTGTCCATGTTATTTGCACACTAGTGCTTTTGTATTTTTGCCATTGTTAAATTAATATATTTTTAATTATTTTAAAATATATAAATATTTAATATTTTGCATTAATTTATTTTTCTCATTTTAAATCATCTAAATAGTTAACATGTTGTATCAGATTTATTTTTGTACTTTTAAGCTTTTAATTTTTTCTGTACAAATTTGCTTACTTTTGCAAACAAAAACAAATCATAAAGAAAAATATTTTACATTAGTGTCCATGTTACATTTGCACACTAGTGCTTTTTATTTTTGCCACTGTTAAATTTGTAAAATATATAAATATTTAATATTTTGCATTATATTTATTTTTTTCCTAATTGTGAATAATATAAATACTTAACTTATTTATTTTTGTATTTTTAAGCTTTTAATTTTTCTGTATAAACTATGCAAACAAAAACAAATCAAACAAAAAATATTTTACATTAGTGCTTTTCTATTTTTGCCATTGTTAAATTTATATATTTTTAATTATTTTAAAACATATAAATATTTAATGCTTTGCATTATATTTATTTTTTCTTAATTTTAAATAATCTAAATAAATTAATTTGTCTGTATAAACTTTGCTCAAACTTTTGCAAACAAAAACAAATCATACAAAAAAAATATTTTACGTTAGCGTCCATGTTACATTTGCACACTAGTGCTTTTTTATTTTTGCCATTGTTAAATTTTTAATTATTTTAAAATATATAAATATTTAATATTTTGCATTCTATTTATTCTTGAGTTTTAATTTTTTGTATAAACTTTTCTGAAACGTTTGCAAACAAAAACCATAGAAAAAAATAGGCTACTTCACATTAGTGTCCATAATGTGTTTGCATACTCGTGCATGTTAACGCAAACCTTTAATTTAATTGTAATTATTATGTAGGTGTTCATTTTAAAATGCACGGACAAGCATTATACTACAATGAAACTATAATGAAAGTAACACACACACAAAAAACAAAACAATAAAAAACAATAAAAAAGAAAGTAAAAGTCGCAAGTAACAGGTGTTTACTCACACTTGGCCAGCGCTCATCGAGCCTCTGGAGAAACTCTGGCTGTATCCCTCCACATACTCCTGGGTGAAACCATTATTCCCCCGCTGCACCACCACATCACTGCGCGCATACGGAAACGCGGCGGCCGCGTTCAGCTCGCTCCGCGATCCGGTGCGGCGTCCCATCATGCTGAGACCGCGCTGCGATCCGTACATGCTCATGACTGAGCCCCAGGTGACCGCTTAAAATGGTGGAGTTTAAACGCGAACCTGAGCTCAGATCCGCAGGTCCAGATCAATCCAGCCGACAAGATCCTCCGCGAAGCCCGAGCGCGACTGAGCGAAACTTTGCTCGGAAGAGCCGCAGTTTAGGATCCGAAGTCACACCCACTGGCCGACCTCTGAACACTCCCACCCCCACATGCCTGGAGGCGT
Organism: Labeo rohita; assembly: GCF_022985175.1. Taxonomy (NCBI): domain Eukaryota; kingdom Metazoa; phylum Chordata; class Actinopteri; order Cypriniformes; family Cyprinidae; genus Labeo; species Labeo rohita. The sequence continues at coordinate 32,104,277 of NC_066888.1, forward strand.
TCCTCATGGAGAACTTCACCATCACTGTTGGCATAATGACATGCATTAAACTGTTTTAACAGCATACTTGTTGATAATTATCATGCATGCGGATTCATGATGAATTATGAGGAATTCACTAACCGTATACAGAATGCTTGCAATTTTATAAATGCATTCGCAGTTCCTTTTAAGTCAGCTGCAATAAAAAGTGGTAAAACAAACAATGCTATGTAAATTTAAAAAAGCGCAATGCAAATGTTTCACAACATGAACTTTGGCACCATTAAAGTCATTAATGTTTGATGCACTTAATAAATGTCTTAAATACTGAAAACACTTTTGGAAAAATATATTTAAATCATTTTAAAAGCAACACTTTGTAACATTTCAACAACATGCATAAAACTATTTTTAAAAACATAGCTGTTAATTATCATGCATGCAGATTTATGACCTCAGATGAATTCATAAACCATAGCACTTTCATATATGCATTTGCAGGTCCCTTTAAGGTGCAATAAAAAGTGGTAAAATAGACAATGCAATGTAAATTTGAAAAAGCGTAATGCAAACTTTTCACAACATGAACTTTGGCACCATTGAATATTTTAGCAAGTCATTAAAGTCTGATACATTTCTTGAAAACTGAAAACACTTTTGGAAAAAATTATTTGAATTGTTTTAAAAGCAACTGTTTGAAATATTTCAACAATATGCATAAAACTATTTAGCTGTTAATTATCATGCATGCAGATTTATGAATTCATTAACCATATACAGAATGCTTGCACTTTCATAAATGCATTTGCAGGTCATTTTAAGTCAGCTGCAATAAAAAGTGGTAAAATAAACAATGCTATGTAAATTTAAAAAAGCGCAATGCAAACTTTTCACAACATGTGCTTTGGCACCATTGAAGTCATTAATGTTTGATGCACTTAATAAATGTCTTAAATACTGAAAACACTTTTGGAAAAATATATGTAAATAATTTTAAAAGCAACACTTTGTAACATTTCAACAACATGCATAAAACTAATTTTAAAAACATAGCTGTTAATTATCATGCATGCAGATTTATGACTTCGGATGAATTCATAAATCATAGCACTTTCATATATGCATTTTCAGGTCCTTTTATGGTGCAATAAAATGTGGTAAAATAGACAATGCAATGTAAATTTGAAAAAGCGTAATGCAAACTTTTCTCAACACGTATTTTGGCACCACTGAATATTTTAGCAAGTCATTAAAGTCTGATACATTTCTTGAAAACTGAAAACACTTTTGGAAAAATATATTTAAATTGTTTTAAAAGCAACTGTTTGAAATATTTCAACAATATGCATAAAACTATTTAGCTGTTAATTATCATGCATGCATAGATGAATTTATAAATCATAGCACTTTCATGCATTTGCAGGTCCCTTTAAGGTGCAATAAAAAGTGGTAAAATAGACAATGCAATGTAAATTTGAAAAAGTGCAATGCAAACTTTTCACATCATGTACCTTGGCATCATTGAATATCTTAGGAAGTCATTATAGTCTGATGCACTTAATAAGTTTCTTGAATACTGAAAACACTTTTGGAAAAATACATTTAAATAATTTCAAAAGCAACACTTCGCTTTTAAACAACATGCATAAAACTATTTTTAAAAACATAGCTGTTAATTATCATGCATGCAGATTTATGACCTCAGATGAATTTATAAATCATAGCACTTTCATGCATTTGCAGGTCCCTTTAAGGTGCAATAAAAAGTGGTAAAATAGACAATGCAATGTAAATTTGAAAAAGCGCAATGCAAACTTTTCACAACATAAACTTAGGCATCAATGAATATCTTAGGAAGTCATTAAAGTCTGATGCACTTAATAAGTTTCTTGAATACTGAAAACACTGTTGGGAAAAAAATATCTGAATTATTTTAAAAGCAGCACTCTGTAGTATTTTAACAATATGAATGAAACTATTTGAAAAAATGTAGCGGTTAATTATCATGCATGCAAAGATATGACATGCAAATATAAAATTAAACATTGTAAAAAAAAAACACTATTTTTTTCAAAATGGTAGAAAAAGTGCAATGCAAACTTTTCACAACATGTATTTTGGCACCATTTAATATTTTAGCAAGTCATTAAAGTCTCATGACTCATGCACTTAAAAGATTTCATGAAGACTGAAAACACTTTTGGGAAAATATATTTAAATAATTTTAAAAGCAACACTTTGTAACATTTCAACAACACGCATAAAACTATTTTTAAAAACATAGCAGTTAATTATCATGCATGCAGATTTATGACCTCAGATGAATTCATAAACCATATACAAAATGCTTGCACTTTCATCTATGCATTTGCAGGTGCTTGTAAGTTAGCTGCAATAAAAAGTGGTAACATAAACATAAAGGAAACTTTTCAAAATATGTACGTTGGCACGTACAGTCATTAAAGTCTGATGCACTTAATAAATTTCTTGAATACTGAAAACACTGTTGGAAAAAATATTTTAATTATTCTAAAATCAACTGATTCAAATGATTGTACCATTTCAACATAAAACTATTTTTAAAAACTGCTGTTAATTATCATGCATGCAGATTTATGACTTCAGATGAAATCATAAACCGTATACAGAATGCTTGCATAAACTTTCGTAAATGCAATTGCAGGTCCTTTTAAGTTAGTTGCAATAAAAAAGTGGTAAAATAAGCAATGCTATGTAAATTTGAAAAAGTGCAACGTAATCTTTGTTTGTCATGTACTTTGGCACCATTGAAAATTTTAGCAAGTCAATAAAGTCTCATGCACATAAAAAAATTCATGAAGACTGAACACACTTTTGGAAAAGTATATTGAAATTATTTCAAAAGCAACTGTTTGAAACAATATGCATAAAACTATTTTAAAAAACATAGCTGTTAATTATGCATGCAAATATTTGACATGTAAATATAAAATGAAAAGTTTTTTTTTCAAAATGGTAGAAAAAGTGCAATGCAAACTTTTCATAATTGGTTGTAACTTCGGCACCATAAATACGTTATATATTTCGAGCTGAAACCAATGTTTACAAACTGATAGTTTATAATTAGTTATAGATCACTTATCCAGTTTATAAACTAGATAAAGACTACAGTAATCAAGCTCATTAGCTCCTGTTGGACAGATGTATTTGTATTTATTTTAACATTTCAACAATATGCATAAAACTATTTTAAACAACACACTTGTCCATAATTATCGTGCATGCAAATATATGACCTCAGATGAATTTACTGAATGAATTTTTGTAATTTTAGAAATGCATCTGCAACTTTATTATTTATAAAGTATTGAAAAAAGTTTTAAAAGTAAATGAAAAATGGTCAAAGAAGTATAACTAAGCAAACTTTTCACAACTGGTTGAACATCTAATATTATATAGAATATTTAAGCAAGTCATTAAAATTAAAGTCTGATGCAATTAAGAAATCTCTTGAATACTAAAACACTTTTGGTTTTGGTTCCATTACAGGTTATTTAATATTATAGAATACATTTTCCATCTGAAACTGATGGTTTATAAATTGGTCATTAACCCTTGTGCGGTCTTCGGGGTCATTTTGACCCGCAAATGACTTTCGCTTAATTTTTAAAAAATGTTCTCTTTGTCGAAATGACATGAGACTTGGTACAGCTGTCAGCACTATCTAGATCTACAAATAAAAAAAAAATTGGAGTGATATCTTGATTTTATATTAGTGTAAAAAAAAAAGTCACATTCAAGATCTTTGGGGTCTCTAGCGACCCCATGCAACAAAATTTAATTTTCTAACAAAGTAATAGTTTTTTTTTTAAACAAATATTATTTTCTTATTTATTAATGTTTTTACTATATTTGTTCCATTTTTGGAGGATTTATTATATTTTTTAAAATTTATATAAATTAATAAATACATATTTTTTTATTAGGTTTTTATACAAAAACAGCTTTTTGTGTACAATTCACTTTATAAAAGACCCACATTTTGAACTTTCATTCATGGGGATAACATGGATAATTTGACATGGTTTGGTGTAAGATTTTTGCCCATCATTTGGAAAATGCCGCTTTAAAAATAAAAAAATATCATTTTTACCAGTAGATGGCTGCAGAGCTCCACTATTTACAATTTGCTATTTGACCAACTAAAAGATATCTTTTTACAAGTTTTTTCAGTTGGATTGATATCTACATATAATAAAATCACAATTATAACAATAAAAATTACTTTTTGTCAAAGTTTAATTTTTTTTTGTACTAAAAAAAACAGTTTTTATGATTTTATGATTAGAATCAAACCAACAAAATGTTGATTCAAAATACATCCATTCAAAATGTATCAGTTCATCCATTACTTTGACAAAAAGTAATTTTTATTTTTATATTTGTGATTTCATAATATGTAAATAAAATCCAAAAATCAAAAAATCAAAAAAAAAGAAAAAAAAAAGAAAAAAAAAGACGTGGCCTAATGGTTAGGGAATCGGGCCTGCAATTGAATCGTTGCGGGTTTGAGTCCCTGATCCGGCAGGGATTGAAGGTGGGGGCAGTGAATAACCAGTGCTCTCTCCACCCTCAATACCATGACTGAGGTGAGACCCTTGAGCAAGGCCCCCAACTGCTCCCGGGCGCCACAGTGATAGCAGTATGGCTGCCCTCTATTTACTATTTGACCAACAAAAAGATATCTTTTTAAATTTTTTTTCAGTTGGATTGATATCTACATATAATGAAATCACAATTATAACAATAAAAATTTACTTTTTGTCAAAGTTTAATATTTTTTAGACTGAAAAAAAAAAAATCAGTTTTTCAATAGTTACATTATGATTAGAATCAAACCAACAAAATGTCGATTCAAAATTCATCCATTCAAAATTTATCAATTCATCCATTACTTTGACAAAAAGTAATTTTTATTTGTATAATTGTGATTTCATTTGTAGATAAAATCCAAAAATTCAAATCAAAATCAAAATCAAAATCAAAAAAAAAAAAAAAAAAAAAAAAAAAAAAAAAAAAAAAAAGACGTGGCCTAATGGTTGGGGAATCGGGCTTGCAACCGAAACACTGCAGGTTCGAGTCCCTGATCCGGCAGGGATTGAAGGTGGGGGGAGTGAATAACCAGCGCTCTCTCCACCCTCACTACCACGACTGAGGTGAGACCCTTGAGCAAGCCACCGATCCCCCAACTGCTCCCCGGGCGCTGCAGCGATAGCAATATGGCTGCCCACTGCTCCGGGTGTTTGTTCACTACTCACTACTGTGTGTGTGCACTTGGATGGGCTAAATGCAGAACACAAATTCTCAGTATGGGTCACTATACTTGGCCACACGTCACATCCTTTCCTTTCCCACTGAAAAACTTGTAAAAAGATGTCTTTTAGTTAGTCAAATAGCACATAGTAAACAGTGGAGCTCTGCAGCCATCTACTGGTAAAAATGATAATTTTTTATTTTTAAACCGGCATTTTTCAAATGATGAGCAAAAATCTTACACCAAACTATGTCAAATGATCCAGGTTATACCATGAATGAAAGTTAAAAATGTGGGTCTTTCATAAAGTGAATTTTACACAAAAAGCTGTTTTTGTATAAAAACCTATTAAAAAAAAATATTTATTTATTAATTTATATAAATTTAAAAAATCATAATAAATCCTCCAAAACTGACACAAATGTAGTAAAAACATTAATGAACAGAAAAATGAATTTTGTTTTAGAAAAAAACTATTATTTTGTTACAAAATTAAGTTTTGTTGCGTGGGGTCTCTACAGACCCCAAACACCTTAAGTGTACAACCCACAATGAAAACCGCACAATTATAAGTCACTTCCTAATAGCAACTGCTTAACTGTATATAAATATAAATAATCATTCAAATATGACCTAAGTGAAAAAATGTATTTTATTTTCAGAGTTTTTTTTTTTGTAATTAAATTCAAAATAGTCAAAAAATGTTTTGCAAATATTTAAGCATGCCATTAAAGCTGTTTCCAATTCTTTTTTGACTAAAATTTATCATGTTATTATATTACAGGATTGATAATTCAATCTGAAACTGATGGTTTACAAACTGATCATTAGTTATAGATCACATATCAAATTTAAATGTAATTTCCATCGTAACATAAATGTTTTTTTGGTGATGTTATGGAGATGCTGGACATCCATTGTTAGACAAATATAATATTCTAGTGTGCTTTAAGTGAGTTTTTATATCGCTAAAAAGCATCCAAAGTTGAAGAAACACCCAATTTGACAAAGCATTTCTTTTGCTACACTAATAATGTCGCTTGGGTCTTGGGAATGACGGACAATGGAGTGACAGAGAGCCAGGCGAGTTCAACCAGAGTATCAGGTGAAACGTAACATGATCAGTTTAGGCTTTTGGGAACAAAACACAAACACACAGAGTCTCTCTCGCTCTCGCTCCTTCCCAGTATAATAGAGAGCGTTTCTTATCAAGAGTTTCTCTCTGACTCACTTCCTGCAGAAAAAAGCACAACTGCATCCTGAGTTTCCTCCCATCACACATCCATACGTGCTGACCTCAACACAATGAACTTAATTCAAGAGGATTTCCCTCAGAGAGACAATAATAAACCATTAGATACATCTGCACAAGGCTTCAGTGCATTGCCGAGATGCCACTTCCTGTCTGCGATCCGTCACGGTGTTTGTGCCGAGCCTCAACACAATTATAAAATTAATGACTTCGTTATTAAGTTGCACGGCAAACATTTAGTACTTACAGGCTTAGTGATTCAAACAAAGCTCTTATCTAGTATGAGCAAGCAATAGTAATCAGCAATTCGCAAACAGCACTAATCACTGTTTCGTCTTGTCTATATTACTCATCATTTGTTTTCCAGTAAGTGACCGTGGTTATTTTCCATGCTGCTCATTTGTTTGGTGTGAACCATTGTAAGGGTGTGGCACTGGTGAAGCTGTAGAACAAGCTAGATGGTGTTTATTTGCACATTACATCAGTCATTGTCCTTTAGCACCAATCCACATTGGTTATGTTAGATTTGAACATGTGTAGACATGAAACCGTATGCATTTTATGCATTGTGATCATAGGCTCAGGCTGGTTAGCGTTTTGGCATTGGTTAGTATTTTTGTCTTATTTCAAGGAAAAGTCCACTTCCAAAACAAAGATTCACATATAATGTACTCACCCCCTTGTCATCCAAGATGTTCATGTCTTTCTTTCTTCAGTTGTAAAAAAATGTTTCTCCATATAATGGACTGATATGGTGCCCCGATTCTGAACTTCCAAAATGCAGTTTAAATGCGGCTTCAAACAATTCCAAATGTGGTTGTAAACGATCCCAGCTGAGAAAGAAGGGTCTTATCTAGTGAAACGATTGGTTATTTTCATTAAAAAAATACTATTTAAATACTTTTTACTCTCAAACGCTCATCTTGTCTTACTCTCTTTGAACTCTTTGCATTCTGACTCAAGACAGTTAGTGTATGTCGAAAAACTCGTATTTTGTCCCTCAACTTCAAAAATCATTTCAAAATCATCCTACATTGCTACAGAAGTACCGACACAGTCTTTGCAATGTGAACATGCAAAGAAGATCAAACACCCTTAACAAAAATGGTAAAACAGTGATATAGGACGATTTTGAAGTTGAGGGAGAACATGAGATGGGAGTTTTTCGACATACCCTAACTGTCATGAACCGGAACAAAAACAGTCCAGGCAGAGTAAGACAAGACGAGAGTTTGGAATTAAAAAGTATATAAACGGTATTATTTTTATTAAAGGGGTCATCGGATGATCATTTTCCACAAGTTGAAATGATTCATTAGGGTCTTAATGAGAAGTCTATAATATACTTTGGTTAAAAATTCTCAATGGTTGTGTAAAACAACACCCTTTTTACCTTGTCAAACTCAGCTCTGCAAAAATCATCTCATTCTGGTTGAGGCTGCTTTAAATGCAAATGAGCTCTGCTCGCCCCGCCCCTCTCTTCTCTCTGTGGAGTGACGAGCCTGTTTACTTTAGCCGCGTTTAGCCGGTAACTAGCACATTATTAGGAAAGGCGATCGCAAAGATTCATTAAAAAACCCTTATACTCACTTCTGCTGTAAGTGAAGCTGGATCACGAATGATTTGTGCGAACATAGACGGATATATGTAGATTGAGAGGCGCATTCCCTTCACAAACAAACATAATCTATTGCATCTTCAGCGGCTCAGATGTCGGGAGATGCTCTGGCATCAAAACAAAGAGGTCGGACTGTTAAAGCTGATCTGAGGTAAGACGCTCTTGTCAATCAACTTTGTGGGAGCGGCCTCTGTTGGTGTGATGCCACAACGACAGGCATCTGAGAATGGCTCGATTTGAAAAAGGGGATATTATTTTTACAGATTAATTAAAAACCACTGCATGGATTTTTATCATTATAGGGTAGATTTGTACACACACTGAAAATGCACATTAATGTTCAAATAGCATGTAAAAGTGAACTTAGCATCCGATGACCCTTTAAAATAACAGATCGTTACGCTAGATAAGACCCTTCTTCCTCAGCTGGGATCGTTTACAACCACATTTGGGATCATTTGAAGCCGCATTTAAACTGCATTTTGGAAGTTCAAAATCGGGGCACCATATCAGTCCATTATATGGACAAAAAACAATTTCTTTACGACTGAAGAAAGAAAGACACGAACATCTTGGATGACAAGGGGGTGAGTAAATTATTTGTAAATTGTTGACTTCTCCTTTAAGCCCTGCTGGTAGATGCCGGAGCTACACTGTGGTCACATACACACTGCAGCTAAATTCGGTTGCCAGTTTACCCTTTTTTGTGCGGATTCTACAAGCAAATTAACTCCTGAAAAATTCAGGTAGTGACAAGCACATTTGCAAAAATTCTACACACTGTGTGCAGAACTGAACTGAACAACTAGTTATTAAAGACGCTTTTAAACATGAAATCAGGGAGGAGGTGGTACAACTTGTCTCATTGCGGTTGCCAGATCTTGCTATAAATATGGCAAACAAGAACTAACCTATAATAAACTTAAATGTGTTATCGCGACCTGCACCTGATTATTTTATCAACTCCATAAACTGGTTCGCTTTATGAGCCGAGCACAAACAACAAGCCCAAAGATGCTTAATAAGCATAGCTTATAATAAGTGGACATGGCAACCTTTCAAGAGTGCGCTCCAAACATAAACAAAACATGACAGCTCTGTCAACACTGGTTTAGTTAAAGCATCAAACATAACGAGTTTTTGGTCACTTCATTCAAAAAAAAGATTAAAAAAAATTCCCTCATATTAGCACAGTACGCAGTGTTACCAAGTCAGGTTTTCCCGCAGAACTGGGATACTTTAACACTGTTGTTGTGTGTTGTTTTTCATGTCTGCAGGTTTAAACAACCCCAATAATGTGATATTTATCCCCTGAAATGCGAGTTTTAACAAGGAGAACCTCACCAAAACATATTTTTTACTGGGAGACTCCCAACCAAAACACAGCTGGGATAGTTTTAAGTAGCAATTGGGCAGGTTTTGTTGTGAAAACCTGCCAACCCTGATGATACAGCCGTATTTTAACAGCCTTTTTTAGAGTCTATAAATACGGTTGTATTCTGATGATTTTCGTTATATTAGATAATTATTTTATTGTAGATGTTTTATCATCGACAGACTGTTCTTATTGCACATATTTTTTTTTCCCTGATGACAGGTGTTCACAGGTGGTTTAGTTATATTACACAATGCAATGCGTAATTCAAAAAATAAATGTCAAAAAAAAATCCATCATATTAGCACAATACGCAGTGTTGCCAAGTCAGTGGTTTTCCCATGGAACTGGGCTACTTTTACACTGTTGCCACGTGTTGTTTTTCTTGTCTGCAAGTTTAAGCGTTTTTTTTTTTTTACCAGGGAAAAATATATTTTACCCGCTGGAATGCAATTTTCGCCGGGGGGAGTTTTGAGTTTCAATTATGCAGGATGTGTTGTGAAAACCTGGCAACCCTGTTGTATTTTTCATATGTTTTATATATATATAAATAATTCATATATATGTATATATATGTATTGCCATTTTTATTTTTTTTGGAAACCCCCCCCCCCCCTTTTGTAAATAGCTTTAGTTATCTTAACTAAAGTTAAGAGGACTAGCTGAAATAAAATAAGTTTAAGGTTTATATCATCGAGAAGGACATGCAATTTGACTCACTGCTGTTGCCAGATCTCGCTATAAAAATGGCAAATAAGAACAAGCATAAATAATAAACTCAAACGTATTATATATCAGGACCTGCACCTGTTTATTTTATTAACTCCATATTATTACCTCGCTTTATGAGCCGAGCCCAAACAACAAGCCTAAAGATTATAAGCTACGCTTACTAAAGTGGACATGGCAACCCTTTAAGAGTGCACTCCAAACATTAACAAAACATGACGGCTCTGTCAACGGTGGTTTAGTTATAATCGTCAAACATAACAAGTCACTTCAACCCTAAAAGATTATACAATGCAATGAGCAATTCAAAAAATAGATTAAAAAAAATGCTGTCATGTACGCAGTGTTGCCAGGTCTGTGTTTTTTCCGCATAATTAGGCTACTCTAACACTGTTGCCACATGTTGTTTTTCATGTCTGCGGGTTTAAACGACCCCAAAAATGTGATATTTGCAAATTATACCAGGGGGAAGCCAGCCAAAAAAACCAAACAAACAAACGTGATTTTTACTGGGGGAGTAAATTGGGTGGGTTTTGTTGTGAAAACCTGGCAACGTTGTTGGTACGTATTTTAACGGCCTTTTTAGAGTCCATTGTTTTCTGATGATTTTCGTTATATTAGATAATTATATTATTGTAGATGTGTTATCATCAACAGACTGTTCTTATTGCACATATTTTTTTCCCCTGATGACAGGTGTTCACAGGTGGTTTAGTTATATTATATTATCATTGAAAGATATTTCTTATTGTGGCAGATTGCACATATTTATTTTACTTCCCTGATTAATGATTTATTTATTTATTTATTAGTAGCCTATTGTCAATATACTATTATAGTTAATATTTGAAGTATATACACTACCATTCAAAAGTTTGGGGTCAGTACATTTTTATTGTTTCTTTTTTTTTTTTTTAAGAAATTAATACTTTTATTCACCAAGGATGTATTAAGTTAATAATTAAAAGTTTATTAAAAGTTAATAATAAATAATTTACATTGTTATAAAATATTTATATTTTGAATAAACACTGTACTTTTTAAACTTGTTATTCATGAAAGAATCCTGAAAAAAAAAGAAAAATCACAGGTTCCAAAAAATATTTGGCAGCACAACTGTTGATATTATCCAACATTGATCATTCTAATAATAAATCCACATATTAGAATGATTTCTGAAGGATCATGTGACACTTAAGACTGGAGTAACAGCTGATAAAAATTCAGCTTTTCATCACAGGAATAAATTCTATTTTAAAGTATGTTAAAATAAAAAACATTATTTCATATTGTAAAAACATTTTGCAATATTACTGTTTTTTTTTCTATATTTTTAATCAAATAAATGCAGCCTTGATGAGCATAAGAGACTTCTTTAAAGACTATTACAAGTCTTACTGACCCCAAACTTTTGAACGGTAGTGTATATATATGTATTGTTTTTAGAAATTTTATCGTGTATTCCATTTTTTTTTTTTTAAGAGTAATATTAAGAAATAATGCTTTGGCAACTAGCTGAAATAAAATAAGTTTAAGGTTTATCTATTTGTATATGTGTATCTGCGTGTGTGTATAATGTTGTTTTCAGACAACGTTTATTTTATTTCAAGAAACATTTTTTACAGTGTTATTTTTAAGAGCCTCAACAGAAACAAACAGCTTCCTTCATCTATTAAACACATCTTTGCTCTATTAAATGGTTTTTCGTGAGCATTTAAGGCTCTGTAGATCAAGTACAGTCTAATGTAAATGACATGAAGATGCACCAAATCATTATAACGCAGCTGAGACTCAGATTACTCAGCACAATGCAAGGGATTTGTGTAAGTATCACAGATTTAAAAACTTCTGTTCTCGTAGGGCAATTTGTTAGTCATACAACGTCTGAGAGGATTCCAGCTGTAAGTTTATACGATCATGTCATACTGAATCTGAGCAGTCTGCCCAACAGCTACATAAACACAGGTGAAACACACAGAAACATGTTGCATTGTATATTTTATCCTAAAATCAGAAGAAACAATAGGTTTGCATTAAAAAAAAAAAAAAAAAAACATTTTTTGCATTTTATTTTGCGTGTGCATCCTAAAACTTTACCATTAGAGTGAAATATCATATGACTTTTTGTAATTCTCATTATGCTCGATGATGATTCTCAATGCAAAATTATTGCACTGTTATTGTGAGCTTAATTTATAAGAATTGCAACAAATAATGTATAAATATTTAATGCATTTATTTATTGCATTGCAATAATGAGATTTGGGTTGTTAAATGTCATGAAAATTCTGCTGCAATGCAAAAACAATCTATTTTTTTGCCACAAAATATAATTGTTTTCTGTTGGTTTTAAGGTGAAATACAACCCGGTTTTCACAACAGGTTTTGTGAAATTCACTGAGAGTGAACTAAAATAAGCAGAGTCGTAGCACGTTCGTGAATTTTAAAGGAAAGTGCGTCTGTTAGGCTTCGTTCTGATCATCTCCACCCTCGCTAGAGGCGACACGGAAAAAAGACTGAACATGTTTGCATGTGCAAGTGTGCGTGAACGACAGCCTCGTTTCTGCTGTTCTGGGAAAATTATTAGAGCAAAGAGCAAGTTGATGTGCATGTGCTAATCAGCAAATGCTGTGAAATCAGACTTCTGAAAACATTTATTCTTAGGATCACCCCCAAAAATATTTTTGCTGAAAATTGCTCACCTTCAGGGCGTCCAAGATGTAGATGAGTTTGTGTCTTCATCAGATTTGGAGAAATGTAGCATTGCATCACTTGCTCACCAATGGATGTGAATGGGTGCTGTTAAAAACAGCTGATAAAAACATCACAATAATCCACAAGTAATCCAAACCACTTCAGTGGTGATGTTTTTATCAGCTGTTTGGACTCTCATTCTGACGGCACCCATTCACACCCATTAGTGAGCAAGTGATGCAATGCTACATTTCTCCAAATCTGATGAAGAAACAAACTCATTTACATCTTTGCTGGTGAAATGAGTTCATATTGAGATCTATGCAGACTTTGACATCTTATCAAATCTAAGCACAGCTTAAGACATTGTTGAGATCTCTTCTAACGCTCCAGAATAGAAAAGCATGAGATTTCCGGGCTCTTCCGTTCTCAGGAAAAATATCTGAGAAGCAGGAGACGTCATTGCTCACTAGGAGAAACTGTTTCTCATTAGTGATTTCTCTTCCCTGCAAGGCTTTTTTTTTTTATGCAATGAAGATTGAAGTTCTTGAGAAAGTGTTTGCACAGATGCTTCTGATTATACGACTGGTGACAGTCAGAGGTTTGGTGAGATCGGTGTGTGCGTGTGGAGGAATGAGCGTCAGGCCGAGACATGCAGTGAACACGTTCAGAAATGCGCCCAGAGCATTGATTAACCCAGTGAATCTGACAGACAGAAACTCTCACTCTCTCTCACAGCGTTTGTGACCGTATGCACGGTCAGATGCGCTCATTCACACGTCCTGCTGTGAAATACTGCGACTGCATGTCTGAACTCACACGTCGTTCACACCCATAGAGACACCAGCATTCTGATCGCATTATTACAGCCAGCGTGAAACAGCATCCACGACATGTTTTACTTCTGTAATGTGACATGTTTTGAGTCTCAGAGGTGGAGGGAGTTACTATATTACCACTGAAGATAAAGGAAGCAAATGTTTTTACTCTTAGAAAAAACATGCATTATTAAAGTATGCAAAAAGTATGTAATTTAAAAAGCCATTCATGTAACACTTATCATTATTGTGTCCTTGCAACATGCTGCATGTTCATGCATTTATGAATAACAAGGTTTTATTATAAGCATGCTTATTTCACACAATAATTCACCTATGTAATAATTACAATTAAATAAAGAATTGCATTAAAATATAAAATGAATGCTGATGTAAAGTTATTTTTGTCTGCAAATGCTTCAGCAAAGTTTATACAGATAAAATAAATGCTTAAAAATAAAATAATAAAATTTTGATAATTTGATTAATGCTTAAAAACAGTATTTCAAATAGAAAGGTATTTTGACAGTAAAAACTAAAAATACCTTTGTAAAATGGTTAAACTTAAATATGTTAAATATTTAGCTAATTTTAAATAAATAAAAAAGTAAAACAACAGTGTTTATCAGAAATATGTAAAAAGTGGGATAGTGTAAAAACTAAATTAAAATATGCTTAAAAATATAAAATATATAAAAAATAGTTAAAAATGCAAACATGTGAAGCATTTAGATAATTTCAAATAAATAATAAAACATTAACTAGAAGTATTTAACAGAAATATGTAAAAAAACTGACTGTGACTGTGTAAAAACTAAATTTAAATATGCTTAAATACTAAAATACTTAAAAATGCAAAACATTAAACATTTAGATAATTAAATAAAATAAACAATAAATAAACAATTAAAAAAGTATTTAAAATATGTAAAAAAAAGAGTGACAGTGTAAAAACCAAATACAAATATGCTTAAAATAGTAAAATATTTAATGCAAAACTTTAAACATTTAGAATATTTTAAATAAATTAAAAAATAACTAGAAGTATTTAAAATATGTAAAAAAAAAAAACAGTGACAGTGTAAATACTAAATTAAAATATGCTTAAAATACAAAAACACTTAAAAATGCAAAATGTTAAACATTTAGATAATTTTAAATAAATAATAAAAAACTACAAGTATTTATCAGAAATATGTAAAAGTGACCATGTAAAAACTAAATATGCTTAAAATATAAAAACACTTAAAAATGCAAAATGTTAAACATTTAGATCATTTTAAATAGATAATAAAAAAGATAAATGAGAAGTATTTAACAGAAATATGTAGAAAAAAATGAGTAAAACTAAAAATATGCATAAAATACTAAAATACTTAAAAATGCAAAATGTTAAACATTTAGATAATTTTAAATTAATATTTAAAAATAACTAGAAGTATTTAAAATATGTAAAAAAAAAGAGCGACAGTGTAAATACTAACTTAAAATATGCTTAAAATATAAAACCACTTAAAAATGCAAAATGTTAAACATTTAGATAATTTTAAATAGATAATAAAAAAGATAAATGAGAAATACGTAGAAAAAAAATGAGTAAAACTAAATTAAAAATATGCTTAAAAATACAGAATCTTAAAAATAGAAAAATACAAAAATGTTAAACATTTACATACATTGATAATTTTAAATAATTATTTAAAAAATAAAACACTGAAAAGTGAAGCATTTAACAGAATTATGTGAGTGATGTTAAATAAATAATAAAATAATTGAAATGTTAAAAGAGAAGTATTTAAAGTAATGATGTAAAAAGAGTGTCAGTGCAATGACATGCACCGCTGAAGCATGCGAAGTAAGTCCAAGAACACGTTGAAAGTAAATCATTAAATCAAAGTGCGATTTGTCTGCTAATTGATGTGCATGAAGCAAGCACTAATGCAGCACAGTCTCCCAGAGAAACACACCGCACCCATACACATGCACAGCTCAAACTGCACGCCAGTCACTTCTGAAGACAAACAGATGTGCACACGCAGCAGATTTGATAGCTGGAGTTTAATGTACATGCATTAACCGTGTCCTGTGTTAACCTGTTTAATTTCTGACATACCTGTCTACCGCTGCTTTAATTGAGTGCCAGCACTGACTCATGCTTATTTGAAGCAATGACAGAAACTGTCTTCAGGGGTTTTTAGAAGAAAGACTCGTCTTTCCTGTAGACCCAGAACCATCAGTGATAGCAAACACTTTTGCGACGAACGTCTGAATGATCTCGCTTCAGCTTGGACTTCTTATTCAACATCAGGATTAAAGGACTAAGGGTTCATATCAGGAATCAAATTTTCATTCGATTTTTAAAACATTCACAATTTGAAATCACCTTTAAGGCTCTTGCAGGTCACTTCAACTGTAAAAGCACGCGGTTTATATGTGCATCAAGCTATTAAAATGAAAGGAAGTCATAAATATGCATGCATGATCATTAACAAGCATGTTGTTTACAATAGTTTTGTGCATATTGTTGAAATAGAATAATTAAAAGATATCTTTCCAGCAGGAGCTGATATGCTTGATTGCATGTTGGAAATTAAATAACCAACTCTGTTCACTTGCAAAGACTTACTTCATATTTTATGCATCTTAAACACACATAATTAAATCACAATTCATCACATTTAAACTAACCTGGATGTATAAGGGACTTTGAAAGACTTCAAAACATCATAAAAATTAAAAGTCATAGAATTATTTATAATAATAAAATACGTTTGTATAAATTTTGTCAAGTTGTAAACATTTTTTGGGGTGCAAACAACAATATATAACAGTAAGAAAAATAAAAGATTCAGAAATTGGATTCAGAATATTAATTACATGCATAACTGTTTATTTTATATTGCTGTTACCACTAGTTTATGAAAGCAATGAACCACAAAGATCTCTGCTTTTTCACCATTCTATACAACGCAAATTCACACGTTTAATGTATATGCCGAATGCATGCACAAAAGCCCTTTATGTGCATTGCAAAGTACTTTTCCTTGACCTTAATCTTTATCTTTCTCTCTCTCTCTCTCTCTCTCTCACACACAAACCTGTTGTGACCAGGCTTACGCAACACCTGCATGTGTGAAAGGCGGAGACAGAGTGGGAGTTTGTGGTGTCTGTGTGTGTGTGTGTGTGAGTGTGTGTGTGAGTGGGGGGCTGGGAGTGTAAATGGGTGTGTGTGTGTCCTTGAGTGGGTGGAGATGAAACAAATATTTTGTCTTGCAACACACCCACACTGCAAGGCAAAACTATAAACAGATACACATCTAACAGGGAATGTTCTGATAATGTTTTTCCAGTAACATTAACAGAACATTCATTTAGAGTTATTTTGGTGTTTTGCTTAATAATCACAGGTAACACAAGTTACGTAATAATATTACTTTTTTAAGTAACTAGTAAAGTAACACATTACTTTTGAATTTCGAAGAGTTACTTTTTCAAATAAGTAACGCCAGTTAGTTTTTTCCCCATTTATTGATTGACAGATCACCTGTTGGGAAACTGGGAGTAAACATGATGTTACTGTATTCTAGACTAAATGTGAACATGCATTAATTCATCTCAATCACAAAAAACAGATTCAGTATTCCTCAAAATGAATAAAAACTGTGAAATGCAAACTCAGAATATAACGTGACCCTGCAATAATTAAATATGTTAAATAAAACAAATATCATTTATGTATTTAATCTCATTTTATTAACCAGTGTCTTTGCTGCTGACCTTCGATAATGCAATTCAACCATATTAATAAGCAAAAATTACTTTAGATAAACTAAAAATTGTGCTTCTTTTTTTTTTTTTATAGCTAAAGAGTGATTTCTCGCATAAGTGTACTTTTCTTTCAGTCTGAGGTGAATTCATTTCACTTTTGGTGTAAAAGGGCTTTTACATTAGAATTGTTTATATTAAAAACAAGGAAGCAAACCCTGCCCAGATTTAAAAAGTAACCCAAAAGTAACATAACACATTACTTTCCATAAAAAGTAACTAAGTAACGCAATTAGTTACTTTTTCAGGGAGTAATGCAAAATTGTTCAATAACTTCAACAACTTTCCCCAACACTGCTTAAAGGAGAAGTTCACTTCCAAAACAAAGATCCACATATAATGTACTCACCCCCTTGTCATCCAAGATGTTCATGTCTTTCTTTCTTCAGTCGTAAAGAAATTATGTTTTTTGAGGAAAACATTTCAGCATTTTTCTCCATATAATGGACTGATATGGTGCCCCGATTTTGAATTTCCAAAATGCAGTTTAAATGCAGCTTCAAACGATCCCAAATGCGGTTGTAAACGATTTAAAATATGTAAAAAAAAGAGTGACTGTGTAAAAACTAAACTAAAATATGCTTAAAATACTTAAAAATGCAAAATGTTAAACATTTAGATAATTTTACATTAATAAATAAAAAATAACTAGAATATTTAAAATATGTAAAAAACAGAGTGACAGTGTAAATACTAAATTAAAATATGCTTAAATACTAAAATACTTAAAAATGCAAAATGTTAAACATTTAGATAATTTTAAATAAATAATAAAAATATAAATTGGAAGTATTTAAAAAATGTCAGAAAAATGAGTAAAAATATGCTTAAAAATACAGAAGCTTAAACGTACAAAAATGTTAAACATTTACATAATTTATAATATTTAAAACAATTATTTAAGAAATAAAACACTGAAAAGTGAAGTATTTAACAGAATTATGTGAGACACACCCTTGTCATCCAAGATGTTCATGTCTTTCTTTCTTCAGTCGTAAAGAAATTATGTTTTTTGAGGAAAACATTTCAGCATTTTTCTCCATATAATGGACTGATATGGTGCCCCGATTTTGAACTTCCAAAATGCAGTTTAAATGCAGCTTCAAACGATCCCAAATGCGGTTGTAAACGATTTAAAATATGTAATAAAAGAGTGACAGTGTAACAAATTAAAATATGCTTAAAATACTAAAATACTTAAAAATGCAAAATGTTAAACATTTAGATAATTTTAAATTAATAATTAAAAAATAACTAGAATATTTAAAATATGTAAAAAACAGAGTGACAGTGTAAAAACTAAATTAAAATATGCTTAAAATACTAAAATGCAAAATGTTAAACATTTAGATAATTTTAAATAAATAATAAAAAAAACTTATATTAAATAATAAAAAACTTATTTTCTCCATTATATGGAGAAAAATGCTGAAATGTTTTCCTTAAAAAACATAATTTCTTTACAGCTGAAGAAAGAAAGACATGAACATCTTGGATGACAAGGGGGTGAATAAATTATATGTGGATCTTTGTTTTGGAAGTGGACTTCTCCTTTAATAATGTTCTCAAATGTTAGCACAAAAATATTATTTATATAGTCTTCATGGAACATTTGTTCTGAAACATTTCAGTTGGATGTTTGTGTAACATTTAAAAAAAACATTCAAATGTAACATTGTTTCAGAATGCTAAAACAGAATGTTTGCTTAACATAACCATAAACATTTTAAAAACTGGACATTTAGAATATTCAGAGAACACTCAGAAACAATGTTTCAAAAACGTAACGGGAGCATCCGCAAAACGTTCTTAGAATATATTTTGTTAGCTGGTTAGTTAGATAATGTGTGTGTGTGATGATGGCACGTGTGTGTGAGCTGCATGAGTTCTGACCGTATGCTGTCGTCTCACTGTGAAGAAACACATCGTCACTGTTTCTCTGACTTTCTCTCCGTCATATTGAGATGGCTGACAGTAAATGCTCTGCTTCCGAATACATGATGTCACCTGGTCGCTCGCAGTGGCATCTGGCAGTTGAACGCTCATGTCATCAATTATACATGAGACTGATTCTGTTGAAAGAAGAAAAACAAATAAATGGAACGTATACGTCTGGCCTGTTTGTTTAGCCACAGTAATACTATAGTATTCTTTGTGATACCTTGGAGTAGCATGTAAATAGCATGTTGTGTGAATAAGGTTATCCAATATGTGACCCTGGATCACAAAACCAACAATACACTGTATGGGTCAAAATGATCGATTTTTCTTTTATGCCAAAAATCATTAGGATATTAAGTAAAGATCATGTTCCATAAAGATATTTTGTAAATATATAAAAAATATTTTGTTTAGTGATAGTTGTCCATGAGTTCCTTGTTTGTCCTGAACAGTTAAACTGCCTGCTGTTATTCAGGATTTTTTTTTTTTTTTTTTAGCATTTTTGTGTATTTGAACCCTTTCCAACAATGATTGTAAGAGACTGTATAATTTTGAGATTCATCTTTTCACACTGAGGACAACTGAGGGACTCATATGCAACTATTACAGAAGGTTCAAAACCTCATTGATGCTCCTGAAGGAAAAACGATGCATTAAGAGCCGGGGGGTGAAAACTTTTGGAATTTGAAGATTAGGGTAAATTTAACTTGTTTTGTCTTCTGGGAAACATGTAAATATCTTTTGTTGCTTCTAGAGGGCAATACTAAAAAAAAAAAAAAAAAAGATATTTAGGCAAAATAAGAAAAATGTACACCCCATCTTCAAATTCCAAAAGTTTTCACCCCCGACTCTTAATGCATCGTTTTTCCTTCTAAAGCATCAGTGAGTGTTTGAACCTTCTGTAACAGTTGCATATGAGTCCCTCAGTTGTCCTTAGTGTGAAAAGATGCATCTCAAAATCATACAGTCACTGTTGGAAAGGGTTCAAATACACAAAAATGCTGAAAAACCAAAGAATTTGTGTGACCTGAAGGATTTTTCTGAAGAACAGCAGCCAGTTGAACTGTTCAGGACAAACAAGGGACTCATGAACAACTATCGATAAACAAAAAACACAGCTGTGGATCATTCAGGTAAAAACACTGTATTAAGAATTAAGCGTATGTAAACTTTTGAAAAGGGTCATTTTTATCAATTCTAAATAAATATTTTCTCTTGTGGACTATATGTAAACATCTTTTATGTGAAACATCTCATTCAGGTCACTACTAAATAAAAAATAACATGCATTTTGTATGATCCCTTTTATTTGGGTAAAATAATTAACATTTTGCAGATTCTGCAAGCTATATGTAAACTTTTGACCTCACCTGTAAATGATAAATAAATAAATGAATAAAAGAATTCAGATCCATGAACTAAACAAATAATTAAAAGTTTCATTTGAATAAAAAGGTAATAATAATAAATGTACAAGTGTTTAACTTATATAACAACATTCTAGAGAATCATGCACTTCAGACTTCCTTGTAACAGTTTGTGGAGGTTCTCTCTTGAAACTTGGATCAGTTTGCAACACAGACTGTGACTTTTACTGGAAACTTAAATTATGGAGAAATAAAATGGATCTGTTGTGCAATAAGAGCAGGAGGAGACCTGCCAGAGTGACCTTGCTTCCAAAATACTCCTCTCATGAAAAACAGTCCCTACACAGTGGTCACGTGACTCAAAACTGCACCGGAAGTGTGATGTAGAGGTTACGCTCTTCTTGTTAACATATAGCGCCACCTGCCGTTCACTAAATATCAACGCAGATTTGGAACATGCGCTTACCGACATCCGCCTCCAGGGGGAGGCAAACAGCAGCAGTTCTGCTCTCTTTAAGTTTTATTCTTTGAAATTCTTTGGCAATACCCTTTGTCATTCCGATAAACTATATTTGAATTTAATGTGACCGTGGATCACTAAACCAGTCATAAGTAGCACGGATATAATTTGTAGCATCTGAAATTGATATTACCTGAGATGTCAATATTAGGTAGCCAAAACTGATTTCCTATTGAATTCTCAGCAACTGAACTGCAGTGCTCAAACTATTTCAAATATAGTAAATAAAGCTACAAACTCCATCATAATGTTTCCATCCAACATGTATTTTGAGCTGCAGCTCGTCATATTAATGGAGTGTTTCACTAGTTAGTTGTAAACCGGTTACCTGCTCATAGATTTGTGTTGAATGTTATCTTTGGATTGTAAATATGGATATTTTATTTGTAAACATAATACTTTTTCTCTTATTTCGGGTACTGTCATAAAACTAGTGAGCTAATAGTACCGTGTCTTGTAAACATGGTTTAGGACGCGAAGAGCAGAGGAGGAGACATTTGAATCAACTGAGTCATTTACGCTGGAAACGATTCGATTGATTCAAACTCGTGATTTCGGTCATTCAGTTCAAGCAAAACTTTTCACTAGCAAAAGCCACTCATTTTCGGATTTCGACATCTTTTGTAATGATTTTAAATAGCATGTATAGTGAAAAACGGAGCTTTTCGCAACTCCAAATCATTTGATTCAGATCGGGAATTCCCCAATCGCGATTCATTTGATTTAGACAGGGGTTTCGGAGGAACTTCGGAGGTGTTCGCGAATCATTTAATCGGATCTTCGCATATCGCGAATCATTTGATTTAGATCGGAACTTCGGAGGTGTTCGCGAATCATTTAATCGGATCTTCGCGTATCGCGAATCATTTGATTTAGATAGGGGCTTCAAATCGGGTTCACGAATCATTTAATCGGAATTTCGCGTATCGCGAATCATTTGATTTAGATAGGGGCTTCAGAGCGGGTTCGCGAATCATTTAATCGGAACTTCGCGTATCGCAAATCATTTGATTTAGATAGGGGCTTCGGAGCTGTTCGCGAATAATTTAATCGGATCTTCGCATATCGCGAATCATTTGATTTAGATAGGGGCTTCAAATCAGGTTCACGAATCATTTAATCGGAACTTCGCGTATCGTGAATCATTTGATTTAGATCGGAACTTCGGAGCTGTTCGCGAATCATTTAATCGGAACTTCGCGTATCACGAATCATTTGATTTAGATCGGAACTTCGGAGCTGTTCGCGAATCATTTAATCGGAACTTCGCGTATCACGAATCATTTGATTTAGATCGGAACTTCGGAGCTGTTCGCGAATCATTTAATCGGAACTTCGCGTATCCCGAATCATTTGATTTAGATCGGAACTTCGGAGCTGTTCGCGAATCATTTAATCGGAACTTCGCGTATCGCGAATCATTTGATTTAGATCGGAACTTCGGAGCTGTTTGCGAATCATTTAATCGGAACTTCGCGTATCGCGAATCATTTGATTTAGATCGGAACTTCTGAGCTTTTCGCGAATCATTTAATCGGAATTTTGCGTATCGCGAATCATTTAATTTAGATCGGAACTTCGGAGCTGTTCGCGAATCATTTGATTTAGATAGGGGCTTCAGAGCGGGTTTGAGAATCATTTAATCGGAACTTTGCATATCGTGAATCATTTGATTTAGATCGGAACTTCTGAGCTGTTCGCGAATCATTTAATCGGAACTTTGCATATCGCTAATCATTTGATTTAGACAGGGGCTTCAGAGCGAGTTCGAGAATCATTTAATCGGATCTTCGCGTATCGCGAATTATTTGATTTAGACAGGGGCTTCAGAGCGGGTTCACGAATCATTTAATCGGAACTTCGCGTATCGCGAATCGTTTGATTTACATATGGCCTGCATCCTAATGGGCATACTATCCATCCTGAATTCTAGGGTGGATAGTATGCACATTGGGATGCAGGGAGAGGCTTCGAAGCCGGTTCGAGAATCATTTCGTGAATCTTATAATTTCTGATTTATTTTTTTTTCTTAAACAGTATAAAACATCAAACCATTATGGCAGCACCAAAAAACAAAACAAACAAACAAACAAACAAACAAACAACATGAAAATTACCATGGTTTTACTATAGTAAAAATATAGTACCATATGTTTTTGTATAACCACAGTTTTACTACAAATACCATGGTTAAAGTACGGTTAGTGTAGTTAAACCATAGTCAGTTTGTGGTTACATGGTTTAACTACAGTAACCATGTTTTTGTTGTTGTTGTTGTTTTTTGGAGTAAAACTATAGTTTCTGAAGTCGGACATCGCTTGTTATGATTTTCAAGGGTGTAGAATTTAGTAGAGATGCTATGACATGTCCCTATAAATATCCAGACACAACTAAATTGACAATAGCAATAACTTTGATTTACAATTAAATGTGTGTTATCTGCCGTTGGTTCCCCACCAGTGCCAAAATCAAACCCACGCCTTTGATATTTCCAATATTTGATACAACATATAATGTTAAGTGCAAATCTTGATTTAAAAATAGGATTCTGGTAATCACAAACAACTGTGATTGGTCCATTCTGATTAGTGCTGAGAAAAGTAAAATGTATCACACAACATGCACTGCTATGTCTGAATAATTTACAGTTAAATAATGGCACTGTTAAAGTTCATTAGCCATTACACTGAAAGAAAAAAAAAATGAAATAAAACTGTTTAAAAATAGAGAACTGATTTAGATTGTTCTTTGTTTTCTTCAAACGTATATTCTTCTTCTCAGGCTCTTCACTGACACTGTTGTTTCCTTGGTAAACTTTTTTAGAGACAGCATTTGAGGTTGTGGTGGAAATTGTGACAAATTATATTTTTATTATGGTATTTCAGATTTTAATAGACATAAGTTTAAAAAGCACCCATAGGTGTAAAACAACTGCAGTTTATAAGAGATGACCTGTGCTGATGTACAGTGATGTACAGTCAGTGTTCTGAAGTGCTGAACTTGTCCTTGTTTGGGTGTAAAGGATAATCCACAGCAGAGTGAGCCAAGGACAGCAGACATTTCCAGAAGAAGCTTTGTGAGACGAGCGCTGTTGATTTGTGCCAGGCCATATGGCCAGTCTACATGGTGCAAAGCCTGAATGAATGAAACCATGCAGATATTTCAATGACTTCATGAAATCATTATAAAGATGGGGAAACATCCCTGGAGTGTTGAGAAAACTTAACATGAACTAACTAACTAATATGCATTTGAAAAACATATTTTAAAAGTTAATTTGTTATAGTATTTGTTCACCCTTTTTGAATCTTCAGGTGAAATGAACAACTGTGTCCATGATAAACTCACATATTTTAAACTCACATCAATATTTCATGTCTATTTATTTAATTATTTATCTTTCAAGATAAGGTACAATACATATAATGCATGTTATAAAATAATATAATATAATATAATATAATATAATATAATTATGTGCTGTTTTTGTTCAGCACTCTCTTTCTTTTTCAACTCAAATCAAGACTTAATGTCAATTTATTTAATTATTTGGCAAGATAATGTATAGCAGGCTTACAATAATAATACAATATAATATAATATAATATAATATAATAATATTCCTTAATGCTCTGCAAGCTTTCTTCTCACATAATAAAATCATTTCAACTCAAATTAATATTTTATGTCCATTTAATTAATTATTTATTTGGCACATTAATGTACAGTATATATAATATACTGTACATATATAATAATATAATATAATATAATATAATATAATATAATATAATATAATATAATATAATATAATATAATGCTGTTTTTGTTCCACACTCTCTTTTTCAACTCAAATCAAGAATTAATGTCAATATATTTAATTATTTATTTGGCAAGATAACGTATAGCAGGTTTACAATCTAATCTAATCTAATCTAACAGAATATAATATAATAATATTCCTTAATGCTCTGCAAGCTTTTTTCTCACATAATAAAATCATTTAAACTCAAATTAATATTTTATATCCATTTAATTAATTATTTATTTGGCACATTAATGTACAGTATACATAATATACTGTACATATATAATACAATATTTTATAATATAATATAATATAATGTTTTTTTTGTTCAATTTTAACTCAAATCATGATTTTATCTTTAATTTAATTATTTATTTGGCAAGATAATGTACAGGCGTATAATACACATTATAATATAATATAATATAATATAATATAATATAATATAATATAATATAATATAATATAATGTTGTTTTTGTTCAGCACTTCTCACATAAAAATTTTAACTCAAATCATAATTTTCTCTTTATTTCATTACTTATTTGACAAGATAATGTAAAGTAGGCTTATAATACACATTTCAGTACATAATATAATATATAATATAATATAATAGTGTTGGTTTTTATCAGCACACTGTTCTCAAATAAAGTAATTTAAACTCAAATCAAGATTATACATTTATAGTTATTTATTTGACACTCTATACACTCTTTTTTATTAATATTTATATTTTATTAATATTATTTGTATTAATATTTCATGTTTATTTATTTATTTATCTATTTGGCAAGATAATGTACAGTATGCATAATGCACATTATACTATAATATAAAATATTATAATCTATTATATATATAATAATATAAATCAGTAACGCTTGAATACCAAATCCGAATGTAGTGTTTTTGTGTAATCTGTTTAATTGCAACAAACCGAATATACAGTAAATCCGCTAAAGTTAAACGAGCGCTAATTGTCGAGGGCCACTAAAGTGTTTTTGCCCTGAGCTCATGGGGGGCAGATGCCACACAAAGGCTCTTTGTTGCGCTCGTCCAATCACACACACTGGAGGACAGATCAGCCCGTGCGCCAATGGCAGCGCTCGGTCCGTGCGGAGAGGGCGGATCTTGCATTTGGATGCCGTGCGGTGCTCGATCACCGGTGCAAACGGGCGGACAGACGGACGCTGGGGCGTCGGGCGTGTGGTGCGGTGCGCTGAGCTGAGCTGAGTGACCAAGCCTTGGCTACTTAGGGGTTATTTATGAGCTAGAGCGCGAGCGCTGGGTGAGATCGGCTCAGCATCATCATCCCTGATGTGAGTATAGCGGGATTCAAGCATGGATACACGGGCCACACCTGTGCGCCAGCTGCGTTACCTGCGGACCTGTTGGAGACCACCGGGCACAGACGCACAGACCTGGGCATCCTGCAGCCCGGCGATGGCGTTGTGACCACCGGGTTCGACAAAGACCTTATGGGGCCCCATGCGCATCAACGCGCCCGCTGGATGGATTATCGTAGCTCGGATTCAGACTGGGTTCTGTTCAGACCGGCCTTGCACTGAGCGGACCGAACCTCAGCGTGTGTGAGTGTGATTTTGAGACAAAGAGCCCTGCGCGCACCGCGGAAACCGACGCGCTATGGATGCGGTTCAGCTGGACGGGCTCAACCCACCGGCGGAGAACGGCAATGTGTCGCAGTCTGAACCGCACAAGCGCCTCTCGCAGGTGGACACGGTGGTTCTGCCCTTCCTCGGGGGGTTCGGGAGGTACCAGCGGCGCCTGGTTGCTCTGACGTGGATCCCGGCGTTCCTCATCTCGTTCAGCCAGTTCTCGGATCACTTTCTGCTCGGCCAGCCGGAAAGGAAATGCGTCCGGCCGGATCAGAACAGGACGAGTTCGGCTATTTTCGATCTGATGGCGACCGGCAACGACGCCGCCGCCGCCGCCGCCGAGAGCAGCAACGCTACGGCGTGCATGTGCTCGGAGTGGCGGTTCGAGCTGCAGTCGGGACTGCAGCAGAATGTGGTCACCAAGGTAAGATGCTCTGATGGATGCCCTTGGAAAGGATTCCCTCCGGCGGATGGAAATCTACCATTTAAAGGAATAGTGCGCCTAAAAAAATCTAAATTCCGTCATCGGTCAGAATCGCTCGTCTTTACCCCCCTCGTGTCCTTCCGAACACGCACGACTTTCTTTTTATGTGTGGAATACGAAAAAAGATGTTTAAACGAATGTTTTCGCTGCTCTGTTCTGTACAATGGAAGTGAATGGGGACTGGGGCGGCTGAGCTGCGAAAATGTTGCAGAGAGGAAAAATATTTGCTTAAATTTAGGTCTGTTTAGCACAAAACCTCATTTTATATGAAAGTCCATTCACTCTTTGGTAAATCGTAATTACGGCATAAAATACATAATTATGACATACTGAGTCAATTCTGATAACATAAGTAATTTATGACAAAAGACTGGACTTTTTATATTAATTATGTCTTAATTATGGCTTTTAAAGTCAACATTTTGACTTTGACTTTGACATTTCATGCAATAATTTTGACTTTTAATCTCATAATTGTGACATTTTAATCTTATAATCTAAATTTGCCAAAGCATTTTTTTCTTACATGATGGAAATGGGCTTCCATCATTTTACAATATTAATTTTGTTAGTGCTGTTCAACAATTAATCGTGATTAATCGCATCCAAAATAAGTTTTTGTTTACATAATACATGTGTAAATACACACACATGCATATTTAGGAAAAATGTTATGTATATATATTAAATATGTTTATATATAATATTAGTTATGTTGGTAACACTTTACAATGAGGTTAACATTTACATTAGTTAATATGAACTAAAAATGAACAATACATCTACAGCATTTATTAATAGTATCTGTAAATGTAAGCATTTACTAATGCATTATTAAAATCACAAGTTGTTAACATTAGTAACATGAACAAACAATGAACAACTGTATTTTTTAATTATTCATTTATTTTAACAAAGATTAATAAATATTGTAATAAATGTGTTCATTGTGCATTCATGTTAGACCTTACTGTAAAGTGTAAATACATGTAAAAATTTTCAGAATATATACTGTGTGTGTGTGTGTGTGTATTTATATGTATATAATAAATATACAAAGTACACACACATATATTATGTAAACAAAAACGTTTATTTTGGATGTGACTAATCGTTGCAAAGCACTAAATTTTATTTGTTCTTTTTTTTTTTTGACATGACAGCATTAGGCCAGAAACATGCATGTGCAACTGGTTGGCAATACATTGCAAATGAGCCAGCTGGCTGAACATATTTAAAATGCATCTTGTGTTGGTCTGGAGTGACAGACCTCAGTACTTAATACAGGTTTCCAATGACAAACTGATAAAAGCTTGCAGAATTAAAATTTTGTGGGTGAACTGTTCCTTCAGTTCCTTTTACAGAAAAATCTGTGCAATGCCCTGGAAAAATAAAGGATCTAAAGTGATTGATGGATGCATACTGCATGCTGTGCATGATCTACTACTGATGAGAAATCACATAAAAGGTTTCATTTCATTTAAGGCCTTACTATGCACTGAAATGACTCAAGATGCATGCTGAATTTGTACATTTTTAGTATGAAATCAGCTGATTGTTTGATGCACATTGCAGATTTGCATTTAATGAGCAAGGTTTGACTCAACAGGGTGTTTGATCAAGGATTTGGAAAGGCTGTATTGATCACTGGTGGTTATGTAAATGAGGTATTTAACCAGCAGTGTCACAGAGTTCGTGAGCATATCACTTCACCTACAGTATGCATATCAGGCTGATAATTCAGTGTCACACCCTCCAGACTGGAGCAGATAAGTGTTTAAATGCTCACCACAACGTACAGAGAGATAAAGCTGAGCCCCAACAGTTCCTTCTTACAGTCTGAAAAAACAGTTTATAGAGACTGTCAGATTGCAAAAACAATTTAAAGTCACAATCTGAAAAAGCTCATTTTGAAAACTCCGGTGAGATTCGGATTTGTGCTGCTACAAGACTCCAAATAAACATCTATAAACACAGCATGTGAATCTCATGCAGAACTAGTGCCTATAAAGGCTTTTATCACATTATTATCACACACATTTCCTTTCAGAGCTCAATGCACATTTCAGTTTGCACTGAAGTTAGTTCAGTCATATGGAAGCCTGAGGCAGAGATTCTGAGAAAAAATTCTAAAAGGCAAAACATAAACGCAAAATTGCAAGATATAAACTCCAAATAAACATTTATGAATGCTGCATGTGATTCTCAGTCTTTTTACATATTATATTATAATTATCGTGTGATATAAACTCAGAATTGTGACTCAGAATAATTTTAAAAAATTATGATATAAAGTCAGAATTTCAAAATAAACTCAGAACTGCAAGATATATACTTACTTCCGAATTACAATATAACTCGGAAGTACGAGAATAAACTCAGAATTGCGTTATAAAGTCCGAATTTGGAAATATAAGCTCATTGCAGAATAAACTCGAATTGCAATATACAATGTATATACAATACAATATATATAATATATTATATGCGAGATATAAACTCAGAATAGTGAGATATAAGCTCAGAATTGCAATATAACTCAGAATTGAGATATAAAGACTGCAAGCTATAAACTCAGAATTATAAGATATAAACTCAGTATTGCAATATAAAGTCAGAATTTCAAAATATAAAGTCAGAATTGTGAGATATAAACTGAGAATTGAGATATAAAGTCAGAATTGCGAGATATAAACTCAAAATTGCAATAATATTTGGAAATATGAGATATAAACTCAGAATAGCATGATATAAGCTCAGAATTGCAATATACTTCAGAAACACGAGCTATGAACTCAGAATTGCTAAATAAACTCAGAACTGAGATATAAAGTCAGAATTGTGAGCTTTGAGTTCAGAATTGCGAGATATAAACTGAGAATTACAATATAACTCGGAAGTACAGGATATAAACTCAGAATTATGATATAAACTCAGAATTGAGATATAAAGTCAGAGTTACAATATAACTCAGAAGTATAAGATATAAACTCAGAATTGCAAAATAAACTCAAATTTGCAATATAAAGTCAGAATTTTGAAATGTAAAGTTGGAATTGTGAGCTATAAACTCAGAATTGCGAGATATGAACTCTATTAGAAGATATAACCTCATATAAGTTTATATCTATATATAACCTCATAAAAGTTTATATCTTACAATTGCAAGTTCACATCTTACAATTCTGACTTTTTTTTCCCAATTGTGATTTTTTCACAATTCCAACTTTATATCTTGCAAATGTGACTTTTCTCAGAATTGCAAGAAAAAAAGTATGAATTGTGAGATGAAAAGTCAGAAACAAGCCTGCATAACAAGCACACACTTTCCTCCAAACTCAGTAGTTTATCTTTAAGTGTGAGATAAAGCTGTGGGTTCCAGGATGGCATTCCTGTCTGGATGTTTTTCTGTTTGGAGTCTTTGGACGAATAGACGGACGCCTGATGTCCTGCTGACCTGCTGTGTGTGTGTGACCTTTCTCACACCGATAGCCTAGTGTCTTTACTGAGTGTGTTAAAGAGCTTCATTCATGCCGCCGGCCGCGCAAACAAATGCTAATGAAGCATTCTGGCCCGTTTGAGGATGTGACGACACTGCAGGATTGAGAGGATATCTGTTCACTTCAGGCTTTAGTCAAGTTTATTGGTCATTGTGAACTCAGCAGTGCCATTTCTAATCAAATTTGTCATCGTAATTGTCATGTTTCAATGCCGCAAACCTTGTGGAGTGAGTCATGCAGCAGTTTTGTTGGATGCATTTTGTATTTTAGGCCCAGTTTCTTTTGTGCTTGTATACTTACAGTGCATAAACGGTGGGTTTCTCTTTCTTTTTCCACCTGAAAAGAAATTAGAAATTAATTATATTTGGCATTAAGAAAATGAAGCCTATTTGTTGCACTGTGACGTTATTTTCATGATATTTGAGCACATTTCACCACCAAATGTTTATTTTTGTAATGCACTGGTATGCTTTTAGTTTGATTTCTAATTCTAATTTATATTTATTGCAATTCACTAATTGCTTTTACTGTATTACAACAAAATACAAAATAACAAATACTAGCATCATGTATAAATATTTCATAATTTCAATAAATGCATGT
This sequence comes from Labeo rohita, assembly GCF_022985175.1. Classification (NCBI taxonomy): domain Eukaryota; kingdom Metazoa; phylum Chordata; class Actinopteri; order Cypriniformes; family Cyprinidae; genus Labeo; species Labeo rohita. Next base: position 32,135,704 of record NC_066888.1, read on the forward strand.
ATTTTTACACAGTGCACATAATTTATTTATTTTACATTAAAATCATGATAACTAGTCGTAAAAAAATGTGCTTAATTGACATGAAAATATCACAAAACAACAAAACTTTAATTTTAATTTTTAGGGTGAATTAGTGTAATTCACTAATTGTTTTATTGTATTTCAATATATAAGTATTTAAAGTAGCATAAATTAAAATATAACAAATAGTACCATCATATATACATAGTGTTTTGTATAAATAGATATTCTTACACATTACAGTAATAAAATTGTTTTTTAATGATAATTAGTGGTGAGAAATGTTTAATGGACTCATTATTCACTCATTTTAATTCACAATTGGGTTTAACTGTATTACAATAAAATACTCTAATAAAGAATTTATCAGCATAAATATATAACTGATTTATGCATTTATTTTCACACATTAAAATAATAAAAATAGATTTTTTATGATAAATAGTGGTACAAAATGTGCTTAACTAACATGAAAATAATACAAAAAATACATATTCATATTACATTTTTATATTTTAGTTTTGAAAGGTGAAATATCACTAAGTTCTAATTCATTCACTACTTGCTTCTACTGTATTGAAATAAAATACTCTAATACAAGAATTTAAATTACCATAAATATCTAAATATCTAAAAAATATATAATAAATATCAAGTATTTTATAGTTCAAATAAATGCATTTATTTTTACATATTGCAGTAATAAAATATATATTTATGATAAAAAGTTTATAAATGTGCTTAAGTAACATGAAAATAATACAAAAACGTTATATATTTTTTATATTTTAGTTTTGAAAGGTGAAATATCACTCTAAGTTCTAATTCATATTATTTCTAAGAGTAATTCACTAATTGCTTCTACTTTATTAAAATAAAATACTCTAAAACAAGAATTTAAATCAGCATAAATATATTAAAACATAAAATATATAACAAATATTAAGTATTGTATAGTTCAAATAAATGCATTTATTTTTACATATTGCAGTAATAAACATATTTTTAATGATAAATACTGGTACGAAATGTGCTTAAGTAACAAAAATAATACAAAAATGTTTAATTTTTCTTAATATTTTAGTTTTGAAAGGTGAAATATATAACTCTAAGCTCTAATTCATATTATTTCCAAGTGTAATTTACTAATTGCTTCTACTGTATTAAAATAAAATACTCTGTTACAAGAATTTAAATCATAAATATATAAAAAAAAATATAATAAATATTAAGTATTTTATAGTTCAAATAAATGCATTTATTTTTACATATTGCAGTAATAAAAATAGATTTTTTTAAAATAAATAGTGGTAAGAAATGTGCTTAAGTAACATAAAAATAATACAAAAACTTTATATTTTCTTTATGTTTTAGTTTTGAAAGGTGAAATGTCACTCTAAGCTCTAATTCATATTATTTCCAAGTGTAATTCACTAATCGCTTCTACTTTATTAAAATAAAAAACTCTAATACAAGAATTTAAGTCAGCATAAATATATAAAAAATAAATAACAAATATTAAGTATTGTATAGTTCAAATAAATGCATTTATTTATACATATTTTACATTTTTTATGATAATTAGTGTGGGAAATGTGCTTAATTGACCTAAAAATAATATCACAAAATGAAACATCTTTATATTTTTGTTTTGTTTTATGCGTGAAATAAAGTTAATTTAAATTAGCATAAAATAAATATTATCATATATAAATATTTTAGAATTTTAATAAATGCATTTTATAATAATTAGTAGTGATAAATGTGCTTATTTGACACAAAAATAATACCACAAAGCGAAATATCTGTATATTTTTGTTTCGTTTTTAGAGTTTTATACAGGCTACACTATAGGTATTTTCAACTTATTGTAGGTTCCACACTAGCAACTGGCCTGTTAGGTCGTAATAAATATGTGAAATTTAAATGCACTCTTCCTGTATGACTTATATTGTGATTATTTTGATGCTTGTAGTGCTATATAGTGTATCATAGTTGCGTATATGTGAGCTGTCTTGTGATATTTTCTCTGTGAATGTGTTGTGTTTGTTTCCAGTGGACGCTGGTGTGTGACGGCGAGTGGAAGGTTCACATCGCTAAGTTCTCTCTGTTGGTCGGCTCTATCTTTGGTTACCTGCTGATGGGAGCGATGGCAGACTGGTATGTCAGCGCTGTACAAACACACTGCGTCTGTGATGTTACGGTGGTTTATTCCGTGTTTTGTCGTCTCAGGTTGGGTCGTATCCCTGTGCTGCTGGTGTCCGTGCTGTCCGTGCTGGTGTTCGGTTTGGCCGTGGCGTTCTCCGTGGATATGGCCATGTTCAGCACGCTGCGCTTCTTTGAAGGCTTCTGTCTGGCGGCGATCAGACTCTCCCTTTACGTCCTGAGTGAGTCTGACTCTCTTTCCTCCTCTGGTTTCTTCAATTTCAGGTTGCAATGATCTTTGACTTTTCCATTCATATCCTATTCAAGTAAAAAGGTCAATCTCAAGAAACCTAAGAACATATTCATATTCATATTCATAATTTACACCAAAAACAAAAGAAAGGCAGAAATATGTTTTGCTTTAGGAAAACTAAATGTATTTTTAAGAACATTAATATTTTGACATTTGTTTACTGGCCATTTTTTCTTACATTTTTGTTTTGATCTCATTGCTGCTGGAAAAAAAAATAAATAAAATAAATATATATATATATATATATATATATATATATATATATATGTTTTCCATCAAGCCAGTGTTTGTTCTGCCTATATTTAAATTTTAATTCAAGTACTACATAAAGTACTATATTTATATTTTTCAAAACAACAACAAAATAATTTCCCATGAAGCCAGTATTTATTATACTACCTATATTTCAATGTGAATAAAAAATACTACAGAAATGAAAAAAAAATAATATTTACTTACTACAAAATGAAAATATTACATAAATTAAAATGCCATTTAACTTTATTTATATTTAAAAAAATAACAGAATATTGAATATATAGTTATATATTTTTCATCAAGCCATTATTTGTTCTGCCTATGTTTCAATTTTAATTCAAGTACTACATAAAGTAAAAATGTGATTTTTTTACTATATATATGTTTTTTAAAACATCAACAACAACGAAAGAATTTTCCAATCAAGCCAGTATTTATTATACTACCTATATTTCAATTTTAATAAAGAAATACTACAGAAATTAAAAAGAAAAATAATATTGACATACTACAAAATGAAAATACTACATAAAATAAAATGCTATTTTACTATATTTATATAAAAAAAACAGTATATTGAATATATAGTTTTCATCAAGCCATTATTAGTTATTTTGCCTGTTTCAATTTTATTAAAATACAAATTATATATATATATATTTTTTAGGGGGAATATATATATATATATATATATATATACATACACATACATACACACACACAAATGCTATTCATTTACTTTTTTTACTGTTTATTTATTTATTAACAAAAATTATATTGAATACTACACTGAAATCAATTAGAATAACTATTGAAAATAACTATACATATTTTTTGCATTTCATTATGACATATACAACATATTTTCCATAAATTTTAGCCCCTTTGCTGTTGAGAAAAATATAATATATAATAAATAATATATGTTGCCACATGAATACTCAAATTCTCATTGAACCATTGGTTGTATTGACAATTTAAAAGTTTATTTTATTTTATTTAATTTTAATTTAATTTAATTTTATTAGACTAACCATTGAGAATAAGACTTTAAAATAATATAAATAATAAAAAAAAAACAAGAAATCCAGACTTAAAATAGGCTTTATTTTCGTTATGCAAAATATCATTTCACGCATATTCTTTTGAAATTGGGTGTGAAAGATGACGTTTTCAAGAGAGTCGCTGCGAGCCCAGATTCTTGTTTAAGCGGACGCTTTAATTTCTGTGATCTATTTAATTCTCTGTGTGCTTTAGAAAGCGCTTTTCTGATGAGCAGACATTAAGTGATGCTGATTAAGTAGCTTTTCCAGAGACTCTGTGTGTGTGTGTTTAATGGCCAGAACACCTCCGAGTTCATTAATTTGCTCTAATGGAGCCACTTTCTGCTTCGCTCAGACTCACATGACATTTGAAGTCTGATGTTTTACAGCGCTCAGTTTTCTCAAAAGCTTTTTGGTTATACTGGACGTCATCACGATTTACAGTGAGTGAAAAACAGCCATAACATTAACAGGAGCTTCACTTTCATACAAGAATAAAATCCAGTCGTTTATTTCCGGTGTTTGCCAAATCAGTCGCCATTTTCACCTGCCGGAGCATAATATGCTTTATTAAAGATATAAAAATGTATTATTTCTAAATGCATCTTCACTCTAAGAGTATTAGCTTTGGCTCAGAAAGCTGTTGTGTTTACTCTAAAGAATAATCAGCATCTCTTCTTGGTTTAATATCCGCTCATGAGATGACAAATTGATCCACTGGGATTCATTTGGAGCTGTTACTCACACATGAATGGAGTTGCAGGATGGCGTTACGCTGCGGTCTGAACTCTGTCCATTTCATCCACTGTGTGTGGCTGTCAGAGTCTCTCTGGAGTGGATCGATTTCTGTCCGAGGTCAGAAGAGCCAGTCAGATCGCAGAGAGCCTGAGAGGAGGAATTAGGAGAGAGACACTTACTAACTAATTAAGTGTTTTCTGCTCACTAAGGCTGTATTTATTTGATCAAAAATTTTAAATATATATTATAAAATTATAAAATGTTTTTACTACTTAAAATAGCTGTTTTCTATATGAATATCTGTTAAAATGTATTTTATTTCTGTGATCAAATCTGAATTTTTGTGTCACATGATCATTCATAACTCCAGTCCACTAGGTGGTGCTTTGCACAACTGAAAAATGAAACAGAGAACCATAAAATCTTCTTTGTGTGCAATATTAGCTCAAAAATTGCACATGAGCGAGTACTTAAAACATCATGAACTGCACAACATCCCAGTGCATTTGGCATATTCTACAGGCTGGATCATGTATCTAAACATTCTTAATTCAAGATAGATTTACTTAAAAGACATTATATTAATAATAATTAGTCTTGTTGTATTAATGCAGTATTAATGTATTAATATTAATTGAGTTTATGCTTAAATGAAAAAAAAAACTGTCATTGGTGGTAAGAGATTTAAACTAAACTTAAAGGAAAAACAAGATGTTTTTTTCTTGTTTTAAGCATAAATTCACTTAATTTTGATCATTTTTAATACTTTCTTTGGATGGTTAATGATTCAATCAAATTTTAGTAATCAAAAACAATGTCTGCTTAATTGAAATCAGTAAACATATACAATGTAACAACTCAAATGTATTCAAACTTAAACAATAATTGCAATTTTATTGCCCTATGAAATAAATTATTTGAATTTTTTCTGAATTTTGTATTAATGGTTACATTAAATATGTGTAATCCAAAACATGTCTAATTATTTGAAATCAGGACATATACGTTTAATAACAATTTATTAAATGTTTGACACAACAGTTACGTTTTTTAGGGCCCTATGAATTCTAATTCTAATTTTATTTTTCATTTTATTTATTTTTATTTCCCAAGTTCTATTTTATTTTTTCCCAAATTCCATTGTTTTAATTTTTCAAATTAAATTGGGAAATATGTACAGTTTTTAAAAAAATAACTATTTTTTACAATTTATTAAATAAATTAAAATAAAAATGTTACAAAATAAATTATAATTTTGGGGAACTATGAAATCTGTTTTATTTTTTCCCAAAAAACTGTATTTGTAATTTTTAAATTTTAGTTCTCAAAAAAAAAAGCCAAGCCTAGTAAATAGAATCATGCTAGTAACTTGCTAATCATGCTAACAACATGCTAGTGATATACTAACCATGTTAAAAACATGCTAGCAACATGCTAGCCATGCTAGAAACATGCTAACAAAATGCTAGTGACAGGCTAATCATGTTAAAATACGTTAATAATGCTAGAAACATGCTAACAAAATGCTAATCATGATAAACCATGCTAGCAGCTTGCTAGTAACTTGATAATCACATTGGAAACATGCTAAGAACATGCTAGTGATATGTTAATCATGTTAAAAACATGCTAGCAACATGCTAACAAAATGATAATCATGCTAAAAACATGGTAACCATGTTAAAACATGTTAGCAACATGTTAATCATGCTAGAAATATGTTAACAAAATGCTAATAATGCTAGAAACATGCTAACAACATGCTAGTAACTTGGTAGTCATGCTAGAAACTGGTTAGCAAAATGCTAATAATGCTAACAACATGCTAGCAACATTTTAATCATGGTAACAACACGTTAGTAACATGCTAATCATGGTAACAGCATACTAGAAACATGCTTATCTTAAACATGTTAGCAACATGTTAATCATGCTAGAAACATGCTAACAACATGCTAGTAACATTCTAATCATGCTAACAACATGTTAGTAACTTGTTAATCAGGTTTGCAACATGTTAATCATACTAGAAACATGCTAACAACATGCTAGTAACTTGTTAATCATGAAACTGGTTAACAAAATGCTAATAATGCTAACAACATGCTAGCAATATTTTAATCATGCTAACAACATGCTAGTAACATGCTAATCATGTTAACAGCATACTAGAAACATGCTAATCATGTTAAATACATGTTAGCAACATGTTAATCATGCTAGAAACATGTTAGCAACATGCAAGTAACATTGTAATCATGCTAACAACATGCTAGTAACTTGCTAATCATGCTAGAAACTTGTTAGCAAAATGTCAATAATGCTAACAACACGCGAGCAACATTTTAATCATGGTAACAACATGGTAGTAACATGCTAATCATGTTAAACATGTTAGCAACATGTTAATCATGTTAGAAACATGCTAACAACATGCTAGTAACTTGCTAATCATGCTAGAAACTGGTTAGCAACATGCTAATAATGGTAACAACATGCTAGCAATATTTGAATCATGCTAACAACACGCTAGTAACATGCTAATCATGTTAACAGCATACTAGAAACATGCTAATCATGTTAAATACATGTTAGCAACATGTTAATCATGCTAGAAACATGCTAGCAACATGCTAGTAACATTCTAATCATGCTAACAACATGCTAGTAACTTGTTAATCAGGTTAGCAACATGTTAATCATACTAGAAACATGCTAACAACATGCTAGTAACTTGCTAATCATGCTAGAAACTGGTTAGCAAAATGCTAATAATGCTAACAACATGCTAGCAATATTTTAATCATGGTAACAACATGCTAGTAAGATGCTAATCATATTAACAGCATACTAGAAACATGCTTATCATGTTAAACATGTTAACAACGTGTTAATCATGCTAGAAACATGCTAACAACATGCTAATAACTTGCTAATCATGCTAGAAACTGGTTAACAACATGCTAATAATGCTAACAACATGCTAGCAATATTTTAATCATGCTAACAACACGCTAGTAACATGCTAATCATGTTAACAGCATACTAGAAACATGTTAATCATGTTAAATACATGTTAGCAACATGTTAATCATGCTAGAAACATGCTAACAACATGCTAGTAACTTGCTAATCATGCTAACAACACGCTAGTAACATGCTAATCATGTTAACAGCATACTAGAAACATGTTAATCATGTTAAATGCATGTTAGCAACATGCTAACAACATGCTAGTAACTTGCTAATCATGCTAACAACATGTTAGTAACTTGCTAATCATGCTAACAACACGCTAGTAACATGCTAATCATGTTAACAGCATACTAGAAACATGTTAATCATGTTAAATACATGTTAACAACATGTTAATCATGCTAGAAACATGCTAACAACATGCCAGCAACATTCTAATCATGCTAAGACCACACTAATAACATGCTAATCACGCTAGCAACACGCTACTAACATGCTAATCATGTTAGAAACATGTCAATCATGCTAGTAACATGCTAAAATCATGCTATCTATCTTTCATCTATCCATCCATCCGACATACTGTGTTGCCTTCAAAACATTCAAGCTTTAAGCTATAAAACTACTTTAAACTTCAAACTATTAAACCTTTTCAGATTTTCTGATCAGACTTTCTCAAGCCAGTTTGTCTTGACTGACTTTTTATCTAGTTAGGTTGTAATAATGAATGAGCATGTCTAACTGTGGCAGTTGAATGAAATACTGTTGACTGTGTCTCTTGTGTCTCAGGGATCGAGTTGTGTTTGCCCACGTGGCGTTTCTCCATGACTATGATCGCCAGTCTGATCATCGTGGGCGGTCAGCTGCTGATGCCGGGTCTGGCGGCTCTGTGCCGTGATTGGCAGATCCTGCAGATCGTCATCATCGCCCCGTTTGTGCTCATGCTGCCATATGTCTGGTAAGACACTCAATAAAGCGTATAAACACACTACAGTATAAATTCATGCCACACACAACTAAAAGAGCGATGTGCCAATTGCACGACTGCAATGCATGGGAACAAAATCCTGTTTACAAGGTATGTGCACTAATGAACCGTCCCGCTGTTGTGTTTTTCGGGTCAGGATGTTTCCGGAGTCTCTGCGCTGGTTGTTGGTCACTCAGCATTATCAAAGAGCCAAACGACAGATGTACCGCATCGCCCATAGCAACAGCGTCGACACGGCGACCGACCCCAGCGGCATCCTCTCAGGTGAGCAGAGCTGCTGCTGCTGATGTGAATGTGCTTTACCTTCGGCATGAGGATGATGATGATGATGATGATGGTTTTGCAGAGCTGGAGAATGAACTGCAGCAGAAGCCGAAGACGTCCTGCGTGACGCAGCTGACCGGCACCAGAAACCTGTGGAAGAACACCGTCGTCCTGTGTGTCAACTCGTGAGTGATGCTTTACAAACTTTTAAAACACTCTACATAGACAGAGTTTTAGATTTCACTGTTACATTGCTTTTTCTATCAGTACTTTTTGGTAGGCAAGTAGATTTATAATCCGAAATTCTAAACTCGACTCTTTAAGACTCACTAAACTTGCTGCTGTGCATTCTGGGATTGATTCTTGAGGGTTACATACAGTGTTTGCTTAAATTTAGGTAATTATTAGTCATCTAAATCAGGTGTTTACAAACTTTTAGAGGCCTTAGACCCCCAAATATGATGACCTTCATGCAAATAATCCCTATCCAAAAATGTAAAAGGCATTTATATAGTTTCTTGTATAAAGACACTATTTATACAGTAAAAAGCTACTATCATAAATGATTTAAAATTAGTTTACATTATTTTTTTGTACTCATAGAGTACTGTTAAATGTATTGTTTATTTACTTGTTTTAATAAAATTATTTATTTACTAATTTTAATCTAATTTATATATTTATTTTAATGTAATTTATACTTATTCAGTCTAAAGTTTATGCATTTTATTTATTTCAGTTACACAAAATGTTGATTACAATAAAACCTTAAATGAAAATAAATAATCAAATACAGAAAAATTTGATTAAATACATACATAAAAATGAGATTAAAATAAAAAAAATTAAAATAAATACATAAAATAGATTCAAATAAATAAATACATAAATTTAGATAATAAAAAATAAATACATAAAATTGATTAAATTAAATACATCAAAAATTAAATAAAAATGAAAAAAAAAGATTAAAATAAATACAAGAAATATCTTAAATAAACAAAATTATATTAAAATAAATACATAATTATTAATAATTACTGATTACAATTAATACAATTAGATTAAAACTATTATTGATTAAATATTTTAATCTAATTTTTAGTTAATCTAGTTTATATTTATTCAATCTAATGTTTATTTTATTTAATTCAATTATACAAAAAAGCAGATTCAAATAAAAACGTAAATTAAAATAAATAATCAAATACAGAAAAATTAGATTAAATACATACATAAATAGTAGACTAAAATAAAAAAATAGATTTAAAATAAATACATAAAATTAGATTAAAATAAATTCATAAAAATTGAATTAAAATAAATACATGAAAATTAGATTAAAATTAAAAGAAATAGATTAAAATAAATACAAAATTATCTTAAAAATAATATTAAAATAACTACATAATTATTTTTACAATTAATAAATAAAATTTGAATGTTTAAATATTTCAATCTAACTTTAGTTTTGATCTAGTTTTTATGTATTTATTATTTTTAAATAATAAATTATGTATTTATTGCAATCTATTTGCTTGCAAGTTCCATTAGTGTCACCAATAGAATTCAATGAATAATTAGCTAACGATGCCTTTGGTAAACGCACCCCTGGATGATTTCACCTGCAGTTTTGCGGCAGTAAAAACACTCTCTTTAGCTCTAGCACGTGCGTAAATGATTGTGCATTTTTTCTAATCAGCATTTCTTTCCTGCTCTCAGGCTGACGGGTTACGGCATCCATCACTGCTTTGCCCGCAGTGTTCTGGAGGGCAGCGCGTCTCACCTGCATTATTACGCTTTAGCGGCGATCGCTATCGCGTCCTGCATGGTGCTGTTTCCGGTGGTGGGTGGTTTTGGCAGGAGAGGAGGACTCCTGACCTTCATGATCATCACGGCTCTGGCGTCGCTGCTGCAGCTGGGTTTGCTCAACCGTACGTACTGCTCACGATGATAATGCAAACTCTGAGTATCCACCTCTGAACCTGTAAAAATAACGGCTGTCTTCTTTCTCCTAATTCAGTGATCGGGAAGTACAGTCTATGGCACGATGCAGGTAATACAAAAACATTATGCATTACATGTTTCTTTGTTGTGAAAGCAGAGAATTAACAATGATAAATTCAAACAATAAAATGCATTTCTGTAATCATACACTGAATATAAAACATTAAATATGTATATGGGTCATTGACATACAAGGATTTTGGACAGGCCAATTTTAAATCACAAAAAATTATAATATCTGTTATAATTGTTCAAACATTAAGAATGTTGTGCACACATAAATTCATATTAAAATTTAGAATTAAGTGATTTTAGTGTTTTTCATCTTGATGAATTGGCCATAGCCTTAAAAATGTCATGTGGTGCGACCATGATTGATATTAAAATAAATTAATTTCCTTAACATGCTTAACATTTTTTTTTAAAACAAAGTATTTGCATTCATTTTGAGTTTTTGTTTTATTATTTCAGAGTTGCCTTCTTAAATGTAGTTACCAGACTTATTTTTCCTGTATATTGCATAAAACATATAATAATGTTTTAAAAATACCATTCACTTATACATGCTGAAGCAGTGATTCATATTTCAACCACAGAAATTAGATATATATATTTTTTTATATGAATTCAGTTATTCCTATTATTGGTCGCGCCACATGACAAATGGTTGCTCCAAATGACGCAAAGGCCTTATATCATTAAAAAAATCATAAAAACAGAAACAAGATATTTTATTTTTATTTTAAATCAGTTATTCCTATTATTGGTCGCACCATATGATGAGTGGTCGCTCCAAATGACGCAAAGGCCTTATATCATAAAAAAATGTGAAAAATGGTGTGTGTTGACCTATTTTCACGGGTGAAACAAGATACCTTCTGATGTTCATTCATGTTTATTTTGTGCTATAACTAGTAAAGATGAAGAGATGATCGGTTCATTTGCTGCTTGAACTGAGGCGCTACAGCGATCTGTCACGACAAATTAATGACTGAAGCTCTGTGATGTATTTTTCACTGCATGATGTGTGGCACTGTTTGTCGGACATAGCAACAGTAACTAAGGGGGGCGGGTCTTTGCGAAGGGTCAGTTTTGAATAGAGGGAGGTTGCTGGCTTAGGTTCTGAGATGATTATATGAACATCTTTCTTACAGTAGAAAATTACATCTGGAGTTTGCGCTCGGCTGCAGGATCAGAATTAATGTGTTGCCTATGGCAAGCATTTATTTTACTTTGCTTTGCAGTGGAATCTGGTAAAATAGATTAAAATAGTTATTAATAAATAAATAATAAATTACTAATAAATGCATAATCACCAAGTTAAAATTATATGCTCTAAATTAATTCTTTTGCATTTTTTCTCATATTGTACAAAGATTAAACATAAACCATCTGAAATTACCCAAATTGCATAAAAATCTGTTCTGGATGATACATAAGTAAAGTATTTTACGTATATAAACCATCAATTGGATATAAAAGCACAAGAACAGCCAATCTGGGACATAATGGAAAACACTCTGCATTGGTCGCACCACATGACATTTGAAAATAATAATATCTGTTGTAATTGTTCAAACATTAAGAATGTTGTGTACGCACAAATTTATATTAAAATTTTTAATTAAGTGATTTCAGTGTTTTTTCATCTGGATGAATTGGCCATAGCCTTAAAAATGTCATGTGGTGCGACCATGATTGATATTAAAATGAATTAATCTGGGACATACATCTATAATGGAAAACATTCTGCATTGGTCGCACCACATGACATTTCAATTCAGTCAACATTTACAAGCACATAATTGGCCACCTAAACAAAACAAGTTAGCCTCCCACAAAAGGTCACTATGAAATTTATAATAAAAATAAATACTTAAAGAAATAACTTAACATTCATTGTTTTTTCAAGGTCATACCACATGATATCCACATACCACTTTTTTTTTTTTTACAAACCTGCTTGATGGGCAAATTGCTATATGGTGCAAAGTCCTATCTTTGAATGGATTTCAACATAAAAGTCCCAAATGGTAGTTTCTTGATGGTCGCACCCCATGATATTTCATAAAATGGAAAATTATCAGGCAAAGTTTGTTTGTATATTATGATGGAAATTTAATTAAAAATGTTTTGAAATTTTATACAGAATTACAAAACACTGGAAATCTTGCCAAATACTGCAGAAAATTAATCTGAATAAATTTAGGGTAATTATAAAGACATTTCCATAGCAACAGTTATGGCCGGACGGTTGCACCACATGATATTTTGACACTCTGAATAACAGAAAAATTACAAATAACCTTTTAAACAAATAATCTTTTTTGAAAAGTTAAAGTGGGTCCATACATAGGAGAGGTACTTCATACATAAGGCATCTTTTTAATGCATTTGTAACTGAAAAACAAAATGCTATCGGGCAGAAAATTTAGGCGTCATATGTATATAAAAATATTTTGTCTATGTTGTCATAGTTATGCGGGACACGCTGAACCAGCGCTTCTCGTACGCGTTCTCCATCATCGGGATGTTCTCGTCTCATGCTGTCAGCACACTCAGCATCTTCTACTGCGCTGAGATCACGCCGACGGTCATCAGGTCAGCATCTCTGTCTGTCTGTTCGTCAGTCTGTCAGCGACTCGAGGGACGAGCACCAAAAACAACCCGTCATTTCAGTCAGAGTCTGATCTGCGGAACACTTTACACTGAGCTGCCATCAGTCGCCGCTTGTTAATGCTTTAACTACCATTAACTAACAATGAGCAATGCAGTGTTTATTAGTTAATAAAAATGCAACTGTTTGTTGTTAGTTTGTCTCAGGTCTGTTAAATACTATTAACAGGCACAACTTTTGATTTTACTAATTTATTAGTCAGTGTTATTTCAGCATAATTCAGCTTTTATTTTTATATTTTCTGTGTTCACTTTAATTTTAGTTTCTTTTTTTTTTTTTTTTTCATTATTAGTTTTTGTTTTTTTTAATCTCTTTGTATACTTATTAATTTTTATTACTTTATTTTTAGTTATTGTTAGTATTTAAAGCTGTTAATAGTTTTTAATATTTATGTTTATATAATAATATATTTTAGTTTTAGTAATTTTGTTGTTTTATCATTTGTCTAGTTTTTTTTATTAATTTTTATTTGTTTAGTTTATAGTTTCGTTATTTTTAATCATTTTAATACTTCAAATTAAACTAAACAAGAATGAGAAATTTAGTTTAAAAATAGCTTTTCACTTTAATTTTAGTTGAGCTTTTGTCATTTGTATTTTCTTTAAAAAGGTCTATTTTTATTTATTTGTTGTAGTTTTAGTTATTTTATAGTTTTTGTTAATATTACAAATTTTTATGTGTTTTTGTCTATTTTTTAAAATGTCTATATTAATTTGTTCAATTTATAGTTTCATTATTTTTAATCATTTTATTACTTTTTATTAAATTAAACTAATTTGTTAATTTTAGTAAACATTTTAGTAATTTTTTGGTTTTGTCTTTATTATTAAAAAAATGTCTATATTATTAATTTTTATTTGTTTAATTTATAGTTTTGTTAGTTTTAATAGGTTAGTAAACTAAACAAGAATGAAAATTTAGTTTTTGCTATTAAAAAAAAAAGTTAATATTTTGAACTAGATTGTTTTTAGTTTTTCACTTTTTAGTTGAGCTTTTGTCATTTGTATTTTCTTTAAAAGGTCCGTATTATTGTATTTAGTTATTTCGTTTTTTTGTCAATATTTTAAATTAATTTCTTCTATACTTTTTTCTCACAGTAATTTTAGTAAACGTTTTAATCATTTTGTTTTTGTCTTTATTATTTTTAAAAATGTCTACATTTTTAAAAAAGTTCTTGTTACTTTAGTACTTCAAGTTTAGCTTAAAAATTAGAACGGTCGTAACAACTGAAGTAAAATACATATATTATAAAGCTTTTTATATTTTGTTACCTGAGCATTTATTTCAAGTAACAATGTTGTTTTTTATGGTTTTAGTTAACTCTAATGACCTTGGTTGTTAGTAAATGCATTGCTAGTTAATGTTAACTAATGTAAACAAATGAAACATGATTGTAAAGTGATAATGAGGAATCATTTATGTCTTTAAAACGTACGTTTGTCTTTCCAAACACCAATAATTTAAGTACTAGTACTAACCTGATCATTACCTGGGGTGTTGAATGCATGTTTTGACAGCTGTCTTTCTGTTTGTGGTCACAGGGGTGGCGGTGTGGGTCTGGTCCTGGCGAGCGCAGGTTTCGGCATGCTGACGGCGCCGCTGATGGAGCTCCACAATCAGAAGGGTTTCTTCCTGCATCACGTGATCCTCACCTGCTGCACTCTGCTCTGCATCATTTGCATACCGTTGCTCCCGGAGACGGCCGGCCAACCGCTGCCCGAGACTATCGCTGAGGGGGAGGGGCTTCTGCGGCGGCCCATCCTCCCCGGAGAGCAGCACCACCTATTGGCCAGAACCGAGGTCAGGGAGTATTCGCGCGTTCAGGACACGCCCCTTCACCAGGTCGTCAACCCCGGCAACTGCTCGGTGCCTAGCAACAGCACAGCCAATGGCGTGAGGACTTCATGACGGCGTTCTCTAAGAAGCGATCGTCGAGAACGAGTTTCACGCATTCGTTTTTAAGCTGCGAAACGCGACTGATGTCGCAGTAAAGTGTCAAACGCCTCATTAACCAGCATCGGTGAAGAGTACTACCATTGTAGAAACTGGAAATGTTATTTTAACTTGCGTCCAGCGAAAGGAGCTCTATTTTTTGAACGGCCACTACTGAACAACAACCTCACAGAGGAGTTTCACTGATTTGAATGTGTTTTTTGTATGTTTGGTAAATGTTTGGTATTTATTAAAGACGGAATTACGTTGCCGGTAAGAACCGGCGGACTTCATTCATGTACGGAAGCTTGTTTCAACCACAGGATAAAGAAAATAAAGGTATTCGTGACTTTTTAACTCACAATTAAGTTTTTTTCCCCTCGCAATTCTAAGAAAAAAGAAATTCGGAATTCTAAGTAAAAAATAATTGCAGCATCTAAATTTTGAGAAATGTCAGAATCGCAAGATACAGCCTCACAATTAAGAAAAACATCAAAATCAAAGTATTAACTCGCAATTTTGAAAAACAAAATCAGAAATTGAAAAAAAAAAAAAAAAAAAAAAAAAAAAAAATGGAGAATCGCAAGATTTAATGTTACAATACTGAGGAAAAAAAAGTCAGAATCATAAGGTATAAACTCATATTTAAAAAAAAATTCAGAATCATAAAAAAAAAAAAAAAAACCAGAATCACAATTCTGAGAAAAAACAACAACAGATTTAATCACAGTTCTCAAAAAAATCAGAATTGCAAGATTTAAAGTTTCAATTCTGAGAAAAGTTAAAATAACATAAAAACTTACAATTCTGAGAAAAAAGTCAGAATCACAACATTTAAAGTCGCAATTCTGAGAAAAAAAGCCAGAACTGCAAGATTTCAAGTTGTATAATTCTGGAAAAAAAAAAGTAAAAATCACAAGCTTTCAAACTCATAATTCAGAGAGAAATAAACCCACACCAGAATCACAAGATTTAGGCACAGGTCAGAAAAAAGTCAGAATCACAAGATATAAAGCCAGAATGGCAAGATTTAAACTCGCAACTGAGAATAAAGTTAGAATCATAAGGCATAAACTTGCAATTAAAATGAAAAAAAAAAAATCATAATCGCAAAAAATTAAACTGAGAATTTCTAAGATTTAATGTCGCAATTCTGAGAAAAAAGCCAGAATTGCAAGATTTTAACTTTTAATTCTGAGGGAAAAAAACCCTCAAGAATCGCAAGATTTAGTTCAGAATTGCAAGATATAAACTCGCAATGGAGAAAATAAAATCAGAATTGCAAGGTATAAACATAAAATAAACCCCACAGAGAATAATATTTAAAGATGCAATTCTTTTGAGAAAAAAAGTAAAAATCACAAGATTTAAACTCATAATTCTAAAAAAAAAACAAAAAACAAAAACAAAAAACAAAAACAAAAAACAATCACAATATTTAGTTGCTCAGAAAAAAGTCAGAATTGCAAGATATAAACTCACAATTAAGAAAAAAGTCAAGAATCATAAGGTATAAACTAACGATTTTGAAAAAAAAAATCTGAATCACAAAAAATAAAAAACAATGGAGAATTGAAAGATTTAACTTTGTAATTTTGAGAGGATTTTGTTTATTTATTTTTATTTTTTTAAATCACCAGAATTGCAAGATATAAACTCAGAATCGTAAGATTTAAAGTCGCAATTCTAAGAAAAGTCAAAATCGTAAGATATAAACTCACAAGTTAGAAAAAAGTCTGAATGGGAAGGTATTAACTTATGAAAAAATGTTTGAAACTTATGAAAAGTGATTTAAAAAAAAAAAAAGACTAAATTCAGAATCACAAAAAAGGGTGAATTGCAAGATTTAAACTCAGAATTCTCAGGGGGAAAAAAAAAAAGTCAAAATCCCAAGATATAAACTTACAAATTAAAAAAAGTCTTAATCATAAGATATTAACTTATGAAAAAATGTTTGAAACTTATGAAGAGTGATTTAAAAAAACAAAACAAAAAAAAACAACAACTACAAATTCAATATCACAAAAAAATAAAAATCACAAGACTTAAACTAGTAATTCTGAGCAAAAAATGCCAGAATCACAAGATTCAGTTGCAATTCTGAAAAAAGACAAATGCAAAGATACAAACACAATTTAAAGTTGCTAATTCTGAGAAAAATCCTGAGAGGAAAAAAAAACATCAGAATTGCAAGATTTAAACTTGAAATTCTGAGAAAAAGTCAGAATCACAAGATATAAACTTGCAATTATGAAAAAAATAATTCAGAATTGCAAAAAATGATTTAATCTCAAAATCTCAAAATAAAAATTCACAATTCTGAATTAAAAAAAAGTAAGAATTACGAGACAAAGTAACAATTTTTTGTTGAAAAAAAAATAAAAAAATATGAGCTTAGATCTCGTGATTTTGAGAAAAACTCCAAAATTACAAAATTAAATTGCAATTACATTTTTTTTTTTTTATCCTGTGAAAACAAGCTTCCATATTTATGACACACAAGCGTACAAAATAGTAAACACTAATTCTTGTCGTTCGTAGGACTGGTTGTTAAGCGTGTCAGAAATGCGTTTTGCTCATGTTTCATGAATGAAGTCCGCCGTTCATGTGCACCTCACTATGTTCAGGTTTTTATAGTCTGTCTGTTTTGCACTAAAACTAGAAAAGCAATCACGAGTCGGCCAGATGAATCTGATCTGAATGTGTGTGAAACCACCGGACAGATGATGGCTGTTATTAAAAAAAGAAAAAAAAAAAGAAAAGAAAAAACAACAGCACAACTTAATGGTCTGCTCTTAACCCTTGTGCGTCAATTTAAAAAGTCCTTAAAAGACAAAAAAAAAAAAAGGAAATATTATATACTAATATTTTGTTCTGATCATAACTACCAAAAATTAACTCATTTTCAGGATTTTAACCCTTTAAATGCCAGTTTGTTTACATAATGGCACGATTGTTTTTTTTTTTTTTAATGAAAAATTAATTATTTTCTATATACTAAAATGCTGAGATTTTATTTGGATATGTCAGTGACTAGCAACAACATTATTTTAATGCATTATTTTTGTGCAGTGTCAAATTTTAACTCAATTAAAAAATTTTAGGCAGAGGCTAAAAACAGAAAATCATGGGAAAATCATAAGAATTTAAAGACTTTTTAAAATAGTGGAAATGTTGACGTCTTGCCAACAGAATGAAAAACTATTAACAAAAAATGCATGATTTTGTTCGCTTAAATATTGACATTTTGATGGGTTTGAATTGGGACATTTTTGCCATTGAGGTCCTGAGCGCAACTATTTTTCTACCTGGTTTAAAATGGATTTATGAAAGGAAAAGAGAAATAAAAATATAGATTTTCACAGCCAAAATGATTAAAAAAAACAAACATGAAAATGAGTCCCAAGGACGTACAAGGGTTAACATGCAAACATTCACAAACTCAATAACCAGTCACGGGCGAAACCTGTCAGGAAATTGTCCTGGGACACATTTCACATCAAAATCAAAAGAAATGCATTAAAGACGAATAATATTTTGCATCAAGAAATTTAAGCTTTTTTTTAGACTTGATATGCTTATCTGAAGTAAAAAAACAAAAATCATTCTATTAAAGTAATGAGAATTTAATGACAATCATTAGAATAACAAAAATAAGTACAGAATTGTAATGTGCAAATGCATTACCATAATGAGATTTCTTTTATTGCATTGTGTTAATGAGATTTGCCAGGAGAGGAGAAAATGAAAATAATGTCAGAATGCAAAAACAGGCAAATTTGAATGATTTCTTTTATCTTTCGGTGTGAAATGTGACCCGGACATTCACTCGATCCATAAATGTGAACTCGAACTCGTGGAGCACGACCACTAGAAGGGCTGCTGATTGTTTTCATGTATATTTAGCAACTATTATTATGATTATTAATGTGTAGAGTAGCAGTGGAGTAACTTGAACATCACAAAACTCCTGTTTATCCTCAAACTACTGAGTAAGAAACCAAATTAAGAACAAAAAAACAGTCTCTAACCGTATACCAGGACATGAAACACTTTAACAGTGATTGCAGGTATTGTGTGTGTGTGTGTGTGTGTGTGTAAACAGAATTCTGGGATTTAGGAGTTTTGTCATTTCACATTCTAATGACAGGAGTAATAGTGAATAATCAGAAACAAGCACAGAATCAATATCCACCTTTTCTGCATTTGCCACAACACTCCATAATACTTCAAATACTGATTAAAGCACATTGTAAGAGCACATACGAGTCAATCTCACAAAATAAACAACATTTCCAGGTCATATTTCACCCCAAAAATAGCAAATTATATTTTTCTTAATGAAAATTTAGCTATTTTTAGGACCAAAAATGTTATTTAATGTGAAAAATTATATAATATTTAAATTGTCAAACACTGCTATAGGTATACATCACAAAAAAAGCTTAATTATTAATAAAAATATATATATACAAATTTTTAATAAAAAGCACCACGATGCAATGTAATCTTGATTATTTAAAAAATAAAAAAATAACTGATTTTGGCATGAAACATGACCTGGACACGCATTCATGAGATTGACTCAAACACGGAGTGCATAAAATCTGCACGAGAGACTGAAACATTGTAAAGCATCAGTGTATTTTTCTGTATTTGACTCTCACGTGTCATTTTGACGATTAGGATTAAAAGAGAATTTCATACATGTTAATAGTCCATTTGAAGACATTGCACTTGTAAATAAATACCGTTTTTTAATACAGCACATTTTGTTGTCATCTTGTTTCCACTACGGAATAAAAACTCAGACTTTATCTTACAATTACGACCTTTTTCTCAGAATTAAAAAAAAAATATTTGAATAGTATTTAAACTACTAAATCTGAAATAAAAATAAATTAAAGCTAAATAGAAAAATAAAAGTGACAAAACCATAAAACAAAATTACTAAGATGTCTGAAACTAAATATAAAATTTGCATTTAAAAAAAAAAAAAAAAAAGTACAAAAATTAGACAAGCTTCCTTGGCAGGAAACTGAAATAATTAGATTTAAGATTGTATGTTGTAATTCAGTTTTTTTTCTGCCATGGAATAAAAAAAAAATATTTAAAATTTAAATTTAAAATACTAAAACTTCTGTTATTGTTGACTACAACTAAAGTTATTAACTGTTTCAATAAAGCTGAAACTAAACAAATTCTAGAATAAAAAAAATGTATAAACTTTTAAAAAAGTAGAAAAATTCCTTGGCAAATGACTGTTTAAGCTGAAGTACTGAAATAAATAAAGCTAAATAAACATAAAAATGAAAAATAAGCATAAAACAAAAATAAAACTATTAAAAACAGCTTAAATAAATTATAAATAAAATATATATTTTAAAATAAAATAAATAAAATATATTACTTGTAAATAAAAAAAAATATTTAACTTAACTAAAATAACAAGGTTTAAGTAAATATAGCCTGTTAATATAGTAAATAAAATTTAGTTAAATAAAAATATTAAAAAAAATGACAAAAGCATAAAACAAAATTGCAGTTGTATGTTGCAATTCTGTTTTTTTTTTTCTGACATGGAATAAAAAAAAAAATACATTTTAAGAAATTTTATTTATATTTTACAATTCCGTTTTTTTTTTTGCAACCTACAGTATATCTAATAAACTTTTTTTTTTTATTAATTGTGACTTTTTATATCAGAATTCCTACCTTTTCTCGCAATTGTGACTTTATATCTCGTAATTCAGATTTTTTTCTCAGAACTGTGAAATAAAAATATATCTACCTTTTATATGGCAGAAATAAGCTTCCACAATATATTTTTACGTCTACTTGTTTTTTGTGATTAGTCACACAATGCAATTTTTCTAAGCAATTGGAGAATAGAAAAGCTTATGTTTTTGCATAAATGTCTAACTTTTAAGAAATAATTTCTATGATTTTCCAAGTCTAGAAATTGAATGTTTAAAATCCCCAACATATTTAAAGGAAAAAAACAGGCTATTTTTTTTTTTTGCTATAACCTTCTTAAAATTGTATCAAACCGGCTCATAACTGCAAAAATAGCACACAAAATGATACTGCGTTACGACAGAATACTTTTTGGTTTTGATTTATTGTGCTATGTACAAAAAAAAAAAGTGCCAAGTAAAACAGCAAACGTTTAAAACTTGTCAGGATGAAGCTCCATCTCCTTTTTGATTCTGTTCTCCACCAGTAGTGCTAGATTTGAGTCCGTCATGGGTAAATTGTAACTTACAAATACCTGTTTCTTTGTCTTCTTTGCTGAAAAGAAAGAGGGAAAAATAAATGGTAGAAAACTAGTTGAAATTTGACAGTCCTACCACACACAGGATTGAACGGTCTGACTAGTTAAAGCAGGTCTTACTGAGTCTCTGTGCAAGAGAGCTTGGCGTCGTGTCTGACGCGTCACCCAGAACCAGCGTGGAAAGAGGCACCGAATCCTGGGGAAAAAAAAACAAACACACGATATGAGCACTTTCATGACAGAGATACTTTCACAGGTGAACCGTCAGGTTTAAATTAAAAGACATTATCATAAGACAATATTAAATTACTATGGTTAGATCAAAGTTACTGGTTTCTACAAGTCAAATTATACAATTTGTTGTAAAAACAAAAGAGACAAAACATATTTAGAAATGACTACAACCATCAACAGTTAAACCAAAATAGATTCTCCCAACAATGGGTGTTAAAAACTGTTTTTGTTAAATTAAATAAAATTTAAATAAAATATAAAAATTATATTAAAATCTTAAAACACTGTTAAAAAATGTTGCAAATAACCTAAATAAATAAGTTTAAGTATTAAATTTACTAAAACTAAAATAAATGATATTTAAATAGAAATATAAAAGTGACAAAAGCACAAAAAATGTACTAAAAATTCTGTTGTCATTGTTGACTACAACTAAAATTATTAACTGTTTCAATAAAACTAAAACTAAATTTAATTTTTAGATTAAAAAAATGTAAAAACTTTTTAAAAATTATAAAAATTTTCATTGTCAAATAACTGAAATAATTAGATTAAAGCTGAAGTATTGAAATAAATTAAAGCTAAATAAACAAAAATTTAAAAAAAGCAGCATAAAACAAAATTTAAAACAAAACTAAAACTATTAAAAACAGTTTAAATAAAGTGTAAAAAAAATATAAATATTAGATAAAAAAAAAAACTTCAACCAAATTAAAATTAAATTTAGTAAATATAGACCGTTAATATAGCGAATATAGTAAATAAAATTAAAGTTAAATAGAAATATAAAAATGACAAAAGCACAAACAAAATTACTACAATTTCGGTTGTTATTAATTACAACTAAAATTTTAATAAGGCAGAAACTAAATATAAATATTA
This sequence comes from Labeo rohita, assembly GCF_022985175.1. Taxonomy (NCBI): domain Eukaryota; kingdom Metazoa; phylum Chordata; class Actinopteri; order Cypriniformes; family Cyprinidae; genus Labeo; species Labeo rohita. The sequence continues at coordinate 32,158,456 of NC_066888.1, forward strand.
TATTAAAAAATTTAAAAACGAGAGAGAAAAAAAAAGGTTCCTTGGCAAATAACTGAAATAATTAGATTTAAGCTGAAGTATCAAAATAAATAAAACAGAAATAAATTGAAGCTAATTAGAAATATAAAAAAACAAAAATGACCAAAATTTGTGTTGTTACTGTTAACTACAACTGAAACTATTAAAAACAGTTTAAATAAAGCGTTAACAAAATATGAATATTAGATGAAAAACATAAAAACAAACAAATTGGAAATGTTGCACTGGCAAATAACTAAAATAACAAGGTTTAAGTAAATATAGATAAAAGTAAATTAAATTAAAGCTAAACAGAAACAAAATTACTACAATTTCTGTTGTTACTGTTAATTACAACTAACTTTTTTAATAAGCCTGAAACTAAATACAAATATTAGATTAAAACAAAAAATAAATAAATAAATAAATAATAATAATAATGAGAAGTTTCCTTGGCAAATAACAAAAATAATTAGATTGAATCTGAAGTACTGAAACAACTAAAAAAGAAATAAATGCAAGATAATTAAATAAAATAACCTACATGTGTGTTGTTATTGTTAACTACAACTGAAACTATTAAAAACATAAATAAAGCATAAACATAATAGAAATATTAGATGGAAAAACATTAGAAATGTTGCATTTGCAAAAAACTAAAATAAAGTTTAAGTAAATATAGATAAAAGTAAATAAAAGTAAAGCTAAACAGAAAAAATGAAAATGACAAAGGCATAAAACAAAATTACTAAAATTTCTGTTGCCATTGTTAACTACAAAAATTTTAATAAGGCTGAAACTAAATATAAATATTAGACTTAATTAATTTATTTTTTTTTTAAACAAGATTCCTTGGCACATAAATAAATAAAATTAGATTTAATTAGATTAAAATAAAGTATAAATTAAAGTATAATTAAATAACAAAATAACCATTGTTTGTTAACTACAACTAAAACTATTAAAAAAACGGTTTAAATAAAGCGTTAATAAAATAATGATAATAAAATATTAGATGGAAAAACTTAAATTAGAAATGCTGCATTGGCAAATAACAAAAATAACAAGGTTTAAGTAAATATAGATAAAATAATTAAAATAAAATTACTAAACAAAATACAATAACATAATATAATAAATAATATAATAAAACAAGATAAACAATATAGTACACACACTGATTTACCATACGTTTACCATGGTAAACAAACTAACACAAACATACTAAACTAACCAAAAAGTACCATGGTACCACTTGTAAACACCATGGTATATGCATATGATTGTATGCAGATATATGCAAAAAAAAAAGAAAAGAAATAAATGAAAAATAATTAAATAAAATAACCTAAATGTGTGTTGTTATTGTTAACTACAACTGAAACTATTAAAAACATAAAGCATCAACAAAACAGAAATATTAGATGGAAAAAACTTAAAAACTTTAACAATTTAGAAATGTATAAAAAATAACTAAAATGGTAAAACAAGGTTTAAGTAAATATAGACAGAAGTAAATAAAATTAAAGCTAAACAGAAAAAATAATTACTAAATTACTAAAATTTCTGTTGCTACTTTTAACTACAAAAAATTTAATAAGGCTGAAAATAAATATAAAAATTAGATTAAAAAGCTTCCTTGGCACATAAATAAAATTAGATTTAAGCTGAAGTACAATTAAATATATTAAATAACATATAAATTAAATAAAGTATAATTAAATAACAAAAAAAACATTGTTAACTACAACTAAAACTATTAAAAAAAACGATTTAAATAAAGCGTTAATAAAACAATGATAATAAAATATTAGATGGAAAAACTTAAATTAGAAACGCTGCAATGGCAAATAACTAAAATAACAAGGTTCAAGTAAATATAGATAAAAGTAAATAAAAGTAAAGCTAAACAGAAAAAATGAAAATGACAAAGGCATAAAACAAAATTACTAAAATTTCTGTTGCTATTGTTAACTACAAAAATTTTAATAAGGCTGAAACTAAATATAAATATTAGACTTAATTTTTTTAAAACTTAAATAAAAAAACAAAAAACAAGCTTCCTTGGCACATAAATAAAATTAGATTAAAATAAAGTATAAATTAAATAAAGTATAATTAAATAACAAAATAACCATTGTTTGTTAACTACAACTAAAACTATTAAAAAAACGGTTTAAATAAAGCATTAATAAAATAATGATAATAAAATATTAGATGGAAAAACTTAAATTAGAAATGCTGCACTGGCAAATAACTAAAATAACAAGGTTTAAGTAAATATAAATAAAAATAATTAAAATAAAATTACTAAACAAAATACAATAATAAAATAATAAAAGGTAATTCAAAACATTAATAAATACTATAATAAAAGATAATTAATATAGTACACACACTGATTTACCACACATTTACCATGGTAAACAAACTAAAACATACTGAACTAAACTAAACCAAAAAGTACCATGGTACCACATGTAAACACCATGGTATATGCATATGATTGTATGCAGATATATGCAGGACTCACATATTTGCTGTTGACGGCCAGGGCCAGATTGGACAGAACCGGGTTTGAGCCGATCCAGAGGAAAAAGCCGCCGCTCAGCTTCATCACGTGGAAATGCACGAGCTGCTCCAGAATCTTCTCCGAGAAATCGTGGACCGTGATGGGCTCAACGAGCGCCTGAGCGCCGCAGTCACCGTTTACCACAGTCTCCATTCTGACAAAACCTCACACAACGGTCAATGAACGCAGAAATCTCATAATGAAAGTAAAAACACACATCTGACACACGCCCGAACCCGCCGCGCTTCCTCACTTCCGCTCACAGACAGCGACGCGACACCGCAGCGACACCCACCGGTCTGGCGGACGAGTGACGACAACAAAACCGTGACGGTTTTTATATTAACAAACTAAACGTTAATACAACACATGAATTTTAATTCAAATATAAATATAGAAAATTTCCATTATGTATATAATAATAAAAAAACTAGATGAGTAAAGTTTGAGAACAAACTTTAAGTTTGCCTGAAGGTTTGAAGCAGTTGTAAAAGTATGAAAGCAGCTAGCATGATTTAACACATTGCTTACATGATTTAACATGTTGTTAACATGTTTTAGCATGAATAGCATATTGCTTGTATTTTTATAGGCTGATTACAATGTTGTTAGCATGATTAGCATGTTGTTACCATAATTTGCAAGTTACTAGAATGTTGTTAGCATGATTAGCCTGATTAGCATGTTGATAGCATGTTTCGCACATGATTAACATATTACTAGCATGATTAACAAAGTTGTTAGCATGTTTCTAGCATGATTAGCATGTCGCTAACATGTTTCTGGCATGATTAGCAAGTTACCAACATGTTGTTACCATGATTAGCATGTTACTAGCACATTGCTAGCATGATTACCACATTACTACCATGTTGTTAGCATGTTTCTAGTATGATTGGCATGTAACTAGCACGTTGCTAGCATGATTACCAAGTTACTAGCATGTTGTTGACATGATTAGCATGTTACTAGCATGTTGCTAGCATGATTAGCATGTTACTAACATGTTGCTAACATGATTAGCAAGTTACTATCATGCTGCAAGCTGATTAGCATGTTGTTAGCATGTTTCTAACATGATTAGCATGAGTAGCATGTTACTAGCACGTTGCTAGCATGTTTCTATTATGATTAGCATGTTACTAGCATGTTGTTACCATGATTAACAAATTACTAGCACATTGCTAGCATGATTAGCACATTGCTACCATGTTGCTAACATGATTAGCAAGTTACTAGCATGTTGTTAACATGATTAGCATGTTACTAGCATGTTGTTAACATGATTAGCATGTTACTAGCATGTTGCTAGCATGATTAGCATTTTACTAGCATGTTGCTAACATGATTAACAAGTTACTAGCATGCTGCAAGCTGATTAGCATGTTTCTAACATGATTAGCATGAGTAGCATGTTACTAGCATGTTGCTAGCAGGATTAGCATGTTACTAACACGTTGCTAGCATGTTTCTATTATGATTAGCATGTTACTAGCATGTTGTTACCATGATTAACAAATTACTAGCATGTTGCTAGCATGATTTAGATAGCTCGATAGATTAGAAATATTAGAAATATTAGAGTGAAGCTTAAATGAGTCTAAATTGATTAGAAATAGAACATAGAAGGGAAGCTTGATTGAGCCTCAAGGGATTCTGGGAGTTTGAAGAGTGTTGCTCATTTGAACATTCCGTCAATGTAAGTCTATGGGATTTTTGGTGGTTTTGATAGTCTGGTTTATGAAAACTGTAAGGCGGATCAGTCTGAAAAGATACAGCACACCGAGTCAGACCAGTCTGAAGGTCTGGGCCGAGTTTGGTGGTTCTAGCTTGAAAACTCTAGGAGGAGACAGATACCAAAATTTGGCTCAGAAGAAGAAGAAGAATATTCTTAAATAGTAGATCAGTAAATTGGCTTTCTCAAGATAACTTAATTAACATAAATGCCAAATAAAGCTCACGCTTCTTTTACCATACAATGAAAGTGAATGGTGACTGACGCCGTTGAGCTCCAAAAATGACAAAAAAGCACTAAAAGTATTATAAAAGTAGTCCATATTACTCGAACGCTATATAACAAACACTGTGCAGTAATATGATCATGATTTATGTTTGAAAATTAAACCAGAATCTTGCTCTCAATCATCATTTGTGATAATGAACAAATTCATATAGCCTACCAAGATACTTCAAAATAAAAGTCAACTTTTTAGAAGGATTTTGACTCTAGTAATATTAAAATAAAATACTATCAAAGTAAATTATGTAATCTGTTATGGTAAAATAGTCTAAACACATTTAGAAACTATATATTAATATACTTTACATAATTTTTCATATGCATTATTATATATATATATATATGTGTGTGTGTGTGTGTGTGTGTGTGTGTGTGTTTATTTTTTATTTTTATGTGTGTAAAAATACATTTGGAAACTATATCATATATTAATATTTTATTTTTTTTAATCAATTTATATATTTTGTAAACTACCAGTCAAAAGTTTTTTGCACAGCAAGATTTTTAATGTTTTTTAAAGAAGTCTCTTCTGCTCATCTGCTCTTCAGCCTGCATTTATTTGATCCAAAATACAGCAAAAACAGTAAATTAAAAAAAAAAAAAATACTATTTAAAATAACTGCTTTCTATTTGAATATATTTTAATATGTAATTTATTCCTGTGATTTCAAAGCTGAATTTTCAGCATCATTACTCCATTTTTCAGTGTCACACAATCCTTCAGAAATTATAGAAATTAACACTTAGCAAGGATGCTTTAAATTGATAAAAAAATGATGATAAAGACATTTATAATATTACAAAAGATTTCTATTTCAGATAAATGCTGTTCTTCTGAACTTTCTTTTCATCAAGAAAATTGTTTTTTATATAATAATAATACTAATGAATGTTTTTTGAGCGGCAAATCAGAATATTAGAATGATTTCTGAAGGATCATGTGACAATGAAGACTGGAGCAATGATGCTGAAAATTCAGCTTTGAAATCACAGGAATAAATTACATTTTAAATATATTCAAATAGAAATCAGTTTTTCTAAATAATAAAAATATTTCAACATTTTACTGTTTTTGCTGTATTTTGCATCAAATAAATGCAGGCTTGGTGAGCAGAAGAGACTTCATTAAAAAACATTAAAAATCTCACTGTTCAAAAACTTTTGCTGGTAGTTTATATCAATATTTTTTTTACTGTGCTTGTGCATATACATATATATATATATATATATATAAAAACCATAGATCATGCATTTAAAATGAAAGCATACAGGTGATTAAATGGCTCAAATCGTGTTATAACGGTCAGTGGTTTTCTTTCGTTGAAACAAACAGAGTAATGTCTTTGTTTATTCTAATAACTGGACATCAGAGCGCTGAAGATGTTGATGGTTGGGTCAGAAACTCCTGCACCAGTGTGTTGAACTCGCTGGAATATCGCAGATGCAAATTGTGCTTCCCCTCCGTCATCACGTGCAGCCTGACAAACACAGACCATCCGTTAACAGACAGAAGAACATCATCTGTAATGAATGAGCTGTGACCGTCTCACCTCGAGCCCTTGATGTTCTGCAGCAGGTATTCTGGGTGAAATGAAGGCACCATGGGATCTTTGGCCCCGTGGATGATCAGTGTGGGACAGGAGATCAACGGCAGCACTTCCCTACATATGCTACCTGATGACAATCAAACATGTTTTAGCACATTCAGCATCTGCTTGAGGATTTTAATTATTCTATTATAATGAGAATTCTGCTTAACTGTGATAAGAAATCTACCATTATAAATATTTAAATAAAATAAAATAAAAAATCACCTGATAATCAGAAATTTGAACCAGCATAACATTTAATTTAGTTTTTAAAATATTACTTTGGAGCAAAGCTGCTTTATTGTTTAAAATAAAATAAAATAAAATAAAATAAAAATTTATTTTAGGCAGTAACACAGTTTTGTTCTAAAATAATATTTATAATTATATAAAAATAACATTCTTCATTTGTTTAGTTTTTTATTCAAAGAGGACAAAAAAAGTATGCTAAATGAATAAATCTAAATAAATGTAAAAGAATTTCACCCTTTTAATGAACTAATTTTATTCAAATTGGATTAAAGTATTTATTATTAATAAATCTATAATAATTATTATATAATTATATAGTATAATTATTATATAATTATTCTATTATTATAATGAGAATTCTTCTGCTTAACTGTGATGAGAATTCATGAAAATCATGATAAAAATAAATAAATAAATAAATCACCTGATAATAAGACATTTGAACCACCATAATATTTGATTTAGTTTTTCAAATATTACTTTGGAGCAAAGCTGCTTTATTGTTTAAAATAAATAAATAATAAAATAAAATAAAATAAAATAAAATAAAAATTTATTTTAGGCAATAACACAGTTTTGTTCTAAAATAATATTTATAATTATATAAAAATAACATTCTTCATTTGTTAGTTTTTTATTCAAAGAGGACAAAAAAAGTTTGCTAAATGAATAAATCTAAATAAATGTAAAAGAATTCCAGCCTTTTAATGAACTAATTTTATTAAAATGGAAATAAATAAAATAATTTTATTATTAATAAATCTATAATAATTATTATATAAATATATTGTATAGTTATTATATAATTATTCTATTATTATAATGAGAATTTTTCTGCTTAACTGTGATGAGAATTCATGAAAATCATGATATAAATAAATAAATAAATAAATAAATCACCTGATAATAAGACATTTGAACCACCATAATATTTGATTTAGTTTTTCAAATATTACTTTGGAGCAAAGCTGCTTTATTGTTTAAAATAAAATAAAATAAAATAATAATAATAATAATTTATTTTAGGCAATAATGCAGTTTTGTTCTGCATTTGTTTAGTTTTTTATTCGAAGGATAAAAGTGTCTGCTTAATGAATAAATGTAAATAAACATAAAAGAACTCCAGCCTTTTAATGAACAAAGTTTTTTCAAACGAAAATAATTAAATACATTTTTATTCAGAAACTGAAAACATGTTCATTATAGAAGGTGTATTTCAGTCATTTTTAAATTAAAAAATGGATAAAACATTTTAAAATATTATTTATAAAATTATATATAGTTATTTAGTTTTAATTTAGAAATGTATGTATTCAAGTCACTATGAACTCTGAACATATTTTTTAATATTGTCACAATGCAAAGAATAAAGGAGAAAAAAACTACCTTTGACATCTGATTTAGTAGATAAAACATTTTTTAAATTTTATTTTGGAACAAAAAATTATTTATTGTTTGTTAAATAAATAAGTTAATATTTTTTTATATAATTAAGAAATTAAATATATGACAGAAGTGGTGTTTATGATTTTGTAAATAAATAATGGCACAATGCAAAGGAACATATATCAGGCTAATCAGGCCACAACTTTAAAGAAAGCACTAATACTGTGTGACACAGATTAAAAGATTATTCACTAGTTCTCACCCTGCGGGTTGTGTGTGAAGCGGCTGATCCCGTCCACCCATTTCTCCCACGTCTCACGAAAGTACTGAGCGCCGTACACCTCCTCCATCGGCCGGCGCATTCGCTCGCTCCATAACGACACGTCACGGATCGCTAAAACGCACACAAGCATGTAAGTTTAATGTGATGACTTGATATTTTGCTCTGATATTCTCTCGTCCCATCTTACACTGGTAGATCTGAACATCTTCTTGAGAGACGTAAGCGTTGGAGCCCCAAACCACCATCTTCTGAACGAGCGCTGGGTTTAACGCGGCCGCAATTAGAGCCGTGATGCCGCCGTCACTCCAGCCTAACAGAGAAAAACGCCTGAAACCCAGAGCCTACAACAGAGAATTACAACAACAGTACAGGAACTATAATTAAAAAATAATTATGAAAAATATTTTTAAATAATCTAAATATTTTTAATACATTTTTGAACCACTAACAACATAACACACATAAATATAATAATATATTTTTTTTAAATAATATATATAAATACATAATAGTGCACACATTTTTTTAAATTAAAAAAAGTTAATTACAATTATATTTATAATTTATGATATATATAAATTTAATAGTTAAAAACAATAAATACAAATAAAAAAATGTCAAGGTAACCACACCACCACATTTTTTATATTTAAAACTGAAATTAAAACAAAATAAACATAAAATAAAAATACAAAATAATTATATGCACTAATAAGTACATAAAAATATTATTATATAATAAACATAAAAATAAATAACATTATATAAAACTTAAAAAAAAAAAAAAATTAATAAATTAACTTTAATTCAGAAATTGAACACATGTATTTGATGCATTGCATTTTGAAAACATTTTGATATATATTTTGCATGTTGATGATGCTTGACCCCTACTTGCATTAAATCCACTGCATCTTTAGCGTCTCTGTGGAAGAAATCAGGGGGAAAGTCTCTGTCTGGAGGACGTGAGCGCCCGTAACCCCGCGGGTCAAACGCCACCAGCGTGAAACGCTGCTTATCCAGCTTCTCCAACTGAGGAGCAAAATCAGTCTGAGCACATCCTGTCGACACAGGAACAAAAACAAAACTAAACTAAAAATGAAAATCACATGATCTGCCATAATGATAAAGAATACACTAGCAAACAAACATTCAGACACACTAGTGTTGTTATTGTTAACTGAAACTTCTAATAAAATACTTACAATTTACAGTAAGCTTTTATTTTTTTATATTAGTTAACATGAACCATAAAAACTACTTCTAAAGCATTTAGATATTTAACATTAACAAAGATATAACAAATACTGTAATACATGTACTGCTCATTGTTAGTAAATACAACATGTAATGCAGTGGCTAATATTAACTACTGGGACCTTAATGTAAAGTGCTACCACTAAAATGATTAAAAATCATTTGTGTTAAATGACATAAAGCTTAAAAAGTAAAATATAAATATTAGATGATAAAAGTAAAATATTTTATGAATATTTGAAACATTGCAACTAACTGACATAAAATAAATTGAAGTACTAAAATGACTAAAAGTTAAATAATAATAATAATAATAATAATAATATATATATATATATATATATAAAAAATATGACAAAAGTACAGAAAGTTACTAAATTCTAAATTACATTTTAATTAATGGTGCATCTAAAAATAAAATGGAATTGAAAATAAAATAAAAAAAAATTGTAAAAAAATAACTATATACTATCTATTGTAATAATACAATATAATAATAATAATAATAATAATAAAAATAATATTACTAATACTGTTGTTGTGAGAGACTGAAACTTTGACCTTATTGTAAAATGCTGCCACTAAAATGATTAAAAATCATTTGTATTAATTTAAATAAAGCATAAAAATTTAAATATAAATATTAGATAACAAACAAACAAAAAAAAATAATTATATAAAAATAAAAAATAAAAAAACTTTACATACTTTACTTTGAAATGCTGCAACTAACTGAAATAAAATAAATTGAAATACTAAAAGGACTAAAAGTGAAATAAAAAAATAAAAAATAAAATCTAAAACAAATGTGTGTGTGTGTATATATATATATATATATATATACACACACAAATGACAAAAGCACATAAAGTTGCAACATTCTAAACTAAATTACATTTTAATTAATGGAGCATCTAAAAATAAAAGTGAATTGAAAATATTATTAAATGCTAAATAATAATAATAATAATAAATAACTATATACTATCTATTGTAATAATACAATATAATAATAATATAAATAATATTACTAATACTGTTGTTGTGTAAGACTGAAACTTTGACCTTATTGTAAAGTGCTGCCACTAAAATGATTAAAAATCATTTGTATTAATTTAAATAAAACTTAAAAATTTAAATAGAAATTTAGATGACAAACATAAAAAACTTTAAATACTTTACTTTAAAATGCTGCAACTAACTGAAATAAAATAAACTAAAGTACTGAAATGACTAAAAGTGAAATAAAAAATAAAATCTAAAAAAATGTGTGTGTGTGTATATATATATATATACACACAAATGACACAAGCACATAAAGTTGCAACATTCTAAACTAAATTACATTTAAATTAATGCAAAATCTAAAAATAAGTGAATTCAAAATATCAATAAATGCTATATAATAATAATAATAATAAAAATAACCATATACTATCTATCTATTGTAATAATACAATATAATAATAATAATAATAATAATTTTACTAATACTGTTGTTGTGCAAGACTGAAACTTTGACCTTACTGTAAAATGCTGCCACTAAAATGATTAAAAATCCTTTGTATTAATTTAAATAAAGTGTAAACATTTAAATATAAATATTAGATAACAAACATAAAAAACTTTAAATACTTCACTTTACTTTGAAATGCTGCAACTAACTGAAGTAAAATAAACTGAAGTACCAAAAGGACTAAAAGTGAAATAAAAAAATAAAATCTGAAACAAATGTGTGTGTGTGTGTGTGTGTGTGTATATATATATATATATATAATTTATTTATATATACACAAATGACAAAAGCACATAAAGTTGCAAAATTCTAAACTAAATTACATTTTAATTAATGGAGCATCTAAAAATAAAAGTGAATTGAAAATATTAATAAATGCTATATAATAATAATAATAATAATAATAATAATAATAATAATAAATAACTATATACTATCTATTGTAATAAAACAATATAATAATAATATAAATAATATTACTAATACTGTTGTTGTGTAAGACTGAAACTTTGACCTTATTGTAAAGTGCTGCCACTAAAATGATTAAAAATCATTTGTATTAATTTAAATAAAGTGTAAAAAATTAAATATAAATATTAGATGACAAACATAAAAAACTTTAAATACTTTACTTTAAAATGCTGCAACTAACTGAAATAAAATAAACTGAAGTACTAAAAGGACTAAAAGTGAACAAAATTTAAAAAATAAAATCTAAAAAAAATGTGTGCATATATATATTATTTATATATACACAAATGACAAAAGCACATAAAGTTGCAACATTCTAAACTAAATTACATTTTAATTAATGCAAAATCTAAAAATAAAAGTGATTTCAAAATATTAATAAATGCTATATAATAATAATAATATTAATAATAATGACTACTATATACACTATCTATTGTAATAGTATTGCAATATAATATTAATAATAATAATAATAATAATAAATATTATTATTATTATTGTTACCACTACTGCTACTGTTGTGTAAGACTGAAACTTTCAGTTTTGTTCATAAATTTACATGTAAGCACAATATATGTTAATATTTAAAATTCATTGTAGTTTTTAGGATAATTAGAAACATAAACGCAGTCAAATGTGTGCTGACTTGAACTGTTTGAAGTGTCTGTAGTGAGATCAGACCTAAAGCTCCAGGCAGCAGCAGCACAGTGTGATTTCCTTCTCCAGTTGTCTGATAGTGCACATTCACTCCATTCACTGACATTTTATCGGAGACACACGCGCTGCACAAGAGACAATCATGAAAAACACACTTATATGCAAACAAAACTTCATCTGCACTCGCGAACTGGCGCTTTACCCGTAGAATCGTCCGTGTTTGGCGGTTCTGAAGACACTGGACAGGCAGAGCCCAGCTCGACTGGAAATGAGTGTCGCCATATGAGCAGAAACTGAACTATAAACACCCGTATCAGATGAAACAGTTTATGGCGAAAATGCAAGTGTGTGTCAATCGGCACGTTTCTTTCGGGATTACAATGATTCTTTGATTTCACCATCAGCAGATTCAACATTATTCACACGCATTCACTTCAGTATTCTGAGATGACTGGACGCGTTCAACTCCTTTCCTGCACCAACTGAACTGCCTTTAAACTATTTCAACAATTGTGAATTGAGCTACAAACTCGATCCTAATGCACAATGTTTCCATCAAACATGTTTTCTGAGGTGCAGCTAGTCAAATTAATGGAGTGTTTTTACTAGTCAGCAGTAAATCGGTTACCACACCTCAATATGGAGTAGATTTGTGATCTCTGGAATGGAAATATGGATATTTTATTTGTAAACATAACTGCTTTTTTCGTTTATTAAGTTATCTTGAGAAAGCCAACCTACTGATCTACTGTTTAAGATTCTTCTTCTTCTTCTTCTTCTGAGGCAAATTTTGGTATCTGTCTCCTCCTAGAGTTTTCAAGCTAGAACCACCAAACTCGGTCCAGACCTTCAGACTGGTCTGACTCGGTGTGCTGTATCTTTTCAGACTGATCCGCCTTACGGTTTTCATAAACCAGACTATCAAAACCACCAAAAATCCCATAGACTTACATTGACGGAATGTTCAAATGAGCAACACTCTTCAAACTCCAACTGACAAAATTCAAATCTAAACTCCCAGAATCCCTTGAGGCTCAAACAAGCTTCACTTCTATGTACTATTTCTAATCCATTTACACTCATTTAAGCTTCCACTCTAATATTTCTAATCTATCGAGCTATCTAAATCATGCTAGCAACATGCTAGTAACATGCTAATCATGTTAACAACATGCTAAGCATGTTAGAAAACATGCTAATCATGCTAGTAACATGGTAATAATGCTAGCAACATGTTAGTTACATGCTAATCATACTGGAACCATGCTAACAACATGCTAATAACTTGGTAATCATGCTAGCTACGTGCTAGTTACATGCTAATCATACTAGAAACATGCTAACAACATGCTAGTAACATGCTAATCATGCTAGCAACATGCTAGTAACTTGCTAATTATGCTAACAGCATGCTAACCATGTTAAAAACATGCTAACAACATGCTAGTATAATGCTAATCGTGCTAGCAACATGCTAGTAACATGCTAATCATGCTAGCAACATGTCAATCATGTTAACAACATGCTAGTAATATGCTAATCATGCTAGAAACATATTAACAAGCTAGTAACATGTTAGCCATGTTAGAAAACATGCTAGTAACATGCTAATCATGCGTGAAACATGCTATCAACATGCTAATCAGGCTAGAAACATGCTATTAACTTGATAATCAAGCTAACAACATTCTAGTAATTTGCTAATTATGCTAACAAAATGCTAATCACGCTAACAACATTGTAATCAGCCTATAAAAATGCAAGCAACAAGCTAATCATGCTAAAACCTTAAATCATGTAAGCAATGTGTTAAATCATGCTAGCTGCTTTCATACTTTTACAACTGCTTCAAACTTTCAGGTTAGGCTTTCTCCCGCTAACTTAAAGTTTGTTCTCAAACTTTACTCATCTAGTTTACATTAATGTTGTAAAAATCTAGCGCGCTAAACCAGTATTTACACGGAGCTTTTTGAAACTCCGAATGATTCACTGTTTCGAAGCGCTCGAATATCGAATCGCGTATCAGATCGAAACTTTGGAGTGGGTTTGTGAATCTTTTGATTCAGAGTGGAAGTTCCGAGCGGGTTTTGCAAATCACGATTCGCGCTCCAAAGTCCCGATCTGAAAGGATGAATCGCAAATCATTATTCAGATCTGCACCAGCCTACAGAGCGTGGATCGCGAATCATTTGATTTGGATCGGAACATCGGAGCGGGTTCGTGAATCTTTTGATTCGGATTGAATCTTTGGAGCAGACTCGCGAATCATTTCGCGAATTGACTGATTCGCGATCCGCGCTCTGAAGTCCCGATCTGAAAGAATGATTCGCGAATCATTTCTCGAATCATTTGATTTATATCGGAACTTCGGTGCGGGTTTGCGAATCATTTGATTCAGAGTGGGACTTCCGACGCGGATCGTGAATCATTCGATTTAGCTCGGAACTGCGGAGCGAGTTCGTGAATCTTTTGATTCGGATTGGATCTTTGAAGCGGACTCGCGAATCATTTCGTGAATTGAATGACTCGCGATCGCGATCCGCGCCCCTAAATCCCGATCTGAAAGGAGGATTCGCGAATCATTATTCATATCTGTACCAGACTACGGAGCGCGAAACGCAAATCATTTATTTTGGATCGGAACTTTGGAACGGGTTCGTGAATGTTTTGATTTGGATTGAATCTTTGGAGCGGACTCGCGAATCATTTCGCGAATTAAATGATTCGCGAATCATTTGATTTAGATCGGAACTCAGGAGCGAGTTTGTGAATCTTTTGATTCAGATTGGAAGTTCTGAAACAGATGGGAGCGAGTTCCGAATCATTTAATTTGCGATCCGCGCTCCAAAGTCCCGATCTGGTCGCGAATCATTATTTAGATCTGAGTGAGTATTGCAAATCTTTTTCTAAAATTCTCTCTCTCTTTTTTTTATTAAACTTTACAAAACATCAAACCATTAAGGCAGTTCATTTATAAAACCAAAAAAAAAAAAAAAAGAAAAGAGAAGGAAATACTACACAAATACAAATAACTTAAGAATCTTAACCACGGTTTTATTATAGTAAAAGTTTAGTAACCATGTTTTTTAAATATAAAATGTGTATAATATTTTACTACAAATACCATGGTTAAACTATGCATAGTGTAGCAAAAACATTTGTGGTTACCATATTTTTTTTGTTTTGTTTTGTTTTTAGTTGTTAGTTAACATTTGTTAATGCAGTGACTAACTATTGGGACCTTATTGTCACCACTAAAATTATTTAAAAATCATTTGTAGTAACTATTTTATAGTTTTTATAATTTTATAAAATAAAATAAAAATTTTATGATATAAGATGCTACACCTATATCCTTGGTATATATATATATTATAAAATTAATAAACTAATTTTGGTGTATTATTATTATTATTATTATTTTGCCACAGTTGATTCATAATAATAATATTATTATTATTTGCCATAATTAATTAATAATAATTATTGTTTGTATAACAAAAATGACTTTAGATATATATTTTTAATGATACATTTAATTTAATACATTTTAAATAATTAATTAAATTAAATTACATTTTAATACATTTCATTTGTAAGTCACTTTGGACTTAAAATGCAAAATGTAATGTAATGTGTTTTATCTTAAGTAGATTTTGATGTATTATTATTTGTATTATTGTTGTTGTTCTAAAATAATATAAATATCACAATATTACACAAAAAATTATGCTTGACTATGCTTGATAAATTATGCCAGACATTGCAGTCGTTTTTAACTTTATATAATGTACATGGAAAAATAATAACAAAATGTTTTTTTTGTGTTTGCAGTATTAAGATCGCTTCTTCAATTTGAATGTCTCTGATGCACGCATGTGAAAGCAAAGCTAAAGCTCTGGAAAAGTCGATAAGAGTGTTTCACTTCCCAGTGGCTCAAGGCCGCAGCGTCACGCTGGTCTGCGCCGGGGTTTCATTAAGCATCATCTGCTGAACATGCGTGTGCACGTGCAGTCGGTCCCACACGCGCGCGCACGTCTGTCCACAGGTGCTGGGATATGAGGGGGCGTCCCGGATCGGGCCTCTGGCCCCTTCAGCGTCCCCTGAGAGTCATCATTCACGGACAGGACAGTGGAATGTTTACATCTGGGTGTAGAAGCGCTTGTATAGCAGCAAGCGTATGGGGAATTGAAGGGGATTTTTCTGATATTTTCACAGTCTCCAATGTGAATAACAACCGTCAGCGCAACGTGAGCACGACAACATCAGCCGCTGCATGCAATAAAAGCGTTGCAAACAGTCCTGATATCTAAAAGCACTTGTGAAATGCTTCTATTTTGCATTCTTTTCTAATTTAATACCATTTTTGTGTGCTATACAAGCTATATTATCAACTGATTTGGTTCAGGTTGGATGCTTCTGTATTTCATCAGTTTATAGCTGAAAAACATAGATGTGAGATTGTTTTGTTTATTTTTTTCAGGTATGTCCCGGATTATCAGCACTTTTTGCAATGTTTACAATAAATAAAACATATTTAGTTAATGTATCCCATATAGAAATGCATTATATGAGCATATATAGCTCCATATCAAGAGATAAAGCTTATAAGGCAATATATAATTTTCCACATACTGACACAAGTTTATAACCTATATAGAATCCCTATAGTAAAATATTTTTGTGAGCAAATTATGATTTTTTTTTTTTTGTGGTATTATATGTTGCAAGCATATGTGTCAACAATATAGCCTATATGTACTTATACATGCAACTTTATTATAACAACATATATACAAAAATCTGAATATTTATATGTTTTGTATTTTTATTTTTTTTTTTAAATGCATGTCTGTTTTTTACATTTACTCATATAATATGAAAAAATTGACAGGTTTTAGGATGATATACATATGCATGACATATATGTACAAAAATGTGTTGCATAAACATATATATTTATAAAGGCTTATATAGGCATTTATGGACATTTAATATATTGGGATATGTAGATAATCATTTGGGTGAAAAGTGGTTAGTAGACATGTTTAAGATGTTCAAGGCTTGTGCATTGTGTATAATGCTGTTTCTTTGAGAATGCATGAAATAATTACCTGATTGGTAATTATTTTAAGTGGTAAACCCCAACTGACATCCAATGCATGCCCTTGCAATCATTATATAAAGTCTGATTTGCTTTTATTGTGTTTAATGTGTCTCTAAAGGCCCAATTGAAGGCCAAACCCCAAACTCAGCACTGAGAACATCTGTCCAAGGCACACAGCTTCTGGCTTCCTCTAACACAGCATATTTGATTAGGACATTTACTGTTTCTTGCTTTTGGGACAAGGTGTTAAACTCTTTTAGCAACTTATGGTTTTCCGGTTTTTCTTTCAGTTCAAATGAGAAAAGCCTGTGTGTTTTTTTTGGCATGTGTGAAAGAATATGGCAGCAGCTGTTGCTGGATTTGAGGACAGAGGGGGGCAAAGGGCTCTGTTGCCGGGCAAAACGCTTGAATTTAGCAACACGACCGGTTGACATTGCATTTGCTTGGTTTGCAGCAGGTCTTGATGGTGCACTGCTGAGAGTTCACCTGGTCAAGAGCACACTGCTGTTTGTGCACTTCAATCAATGGTCCAGGAAGTGTGATGTGTAGGTCAAATTAGGTCCCAAATGCACATTTGCATCTGTATGACTGTTTAATAAATATATAGGCTCACATAAATCACATAAGGAATGATGGACATGCAAAAATAAAGAAATGTTTATAGATTTTGATCTTTACTCTTAAAAATCATGGTTCCAAAATTAGTTTTGACACTGATTCCATAGAAAAACCATTTTTGGTTTGAAAATGGTGTATTTAATCACTAAGCACCAGCACTAACTAGATTAGAAGGAAGAAGAATGTCAGGATGGAGAAAGACGAGAAGATCTTGAAAGTCTCTCCAATGTAAAGAGGTGTTTTTCATAGAGATGCTACAACAGAACCATTTTTGGTTCTCCAAAGAACCTTACAGTGAACGGTTATTAAAAGAACCTCTTATTTTGAACACTTTTTTGAGATTCTCAAGTTCCTCATTGAACCATCAAACACTCTTAGAGGTTCTTTATTGGGATTGATGTTCCAGGAAGAACTTTAAATGTCAACAGAATCTTTATATTCCACAAAAGGTTCTTCATAATGTTCTTCACACAAAGAAAAAAAAAGGTTCTTCCGGCAAACAGTTCTTATAACATTTTTATTTTCAAATCTGAAGAACGCTTTTCCACTGTAGAGAACTTTTGCCCAATAAAAAAAGGTTCCACGGATGTTAAAGGTTCTTCATAGAACCATTTTTGCAAATAAAGTATTTGCTTTTAACCTCCATGGAACTTTTCGATTCCACAAAACGTACTTTATAGTGGAAAAAGGTTCTTCAGAATGTTCTTCACACAGCCTTAAGAGTTTTTGCAGCAATGCCATTGAAGAACTATTTGGATTTCCCAAAGAACCTTTCAGTAAACAGTAGAAGAACAATGGCTCTTCATGAAACCATCAATGCCAATAAAGAATCTTTATTTTTAGAAGTGCACTGACAATAAATGGTTCTTCTAAGTTTCTTTTTCGAAACCAAAATGGTTCTTCATAAATGTTTGATGGTTCCATGAAGAACTTTGAACATCCATGGAAACTTTACATTGCATGAAGTGGAAAAAGGTTCTTCAGAATGTTCTTCACACACTCTTAAATATAAAGTTGCCAGAATGGAGTTTTCACAGCGATGCCATTGAAGAACCATTTGGTTTTCTATCTTTCTAATAATTCATTTTGCACTTTTTTCTAGAATGGAAAGGTTGCATGGATGTTAAAGTTTCTTCGTGAAACCATCAATGCCAGTAAATAAACTTTGAGAGTATCTGATGGTTCCTTGAAGAACTCTTAACATCCATGGAACCCTTCCATTCCACAAACCATTCTTTATAGTGGAAAAACGTTCTTCAGAATGTTCTTAACACTAAGAAAAATGGTTCTTCTGTGAACTTTTCATTGAAAGGTTCTTTGGGAAACCAAAAATGGTTCTTCATCAATGTTTGATGGTTCCATGAAGAGCTTTTAACATCCACGGAATCTTTACATTGCATAAAGTGGGAAAAAGGTCTTCAGAATGTTCTTTACACACCCTTAAGAGTTTTTTTTTAAGAGTTCTCCCCACTGAAGAACCATTTGGATTCTCCAAAGAACTTTTCAGTAAACAGTAGAAGAACAATGAGTTTCTTTCTTTGTAATAATCCATTTTTCACTTTTTGTGAAATGAAAAAGTTCCATGGATGTTAAAGGTTCTTCATGAAACCATCAATGTCAATAAAGAAACTTTAAGAGTATTTGATGGTTCCTTGAAGAACCTTTAACATGGTCCTTTGATTTTACAAAACGTTCTTTATAGTGGCAAAAGGTTCTTCTGAATGTTTTTCACACTAAGAAAATGTTTTTTTCTAAGAATGGCTCATTGAAAGGTTTTTTAGGAAACCAAAATGGTTCTTTATCAATGTTTGATGGTTCCAAGAACTTTTAACATCCATGGAAACTTTGCATTGCATAAAGTGGGAAAAAGGTTCTTCAGAATGTTCTTTACACACCCTTAAGAGTTTTTGCAGCAATGCCATTGCAGAACCATTTGGATTCCCCTAAGAACCTTTCAGTAAATAGTAGAAGAACAATGGTCTTCTTTCTTTTTAATAATCCATTTTTCATGCAAAGGTTCCATGGATGTTAAAGGTTCTTCATGAAACTATCAATGTCAATAAAGAAACTTTAAGAGTATTTGATGGTTCCTTGAAGGACTTTTAACATCCATGGAACCCTTCCATTCCACAAGCCATTCCTTACAGTGGAAAAAGGTTCTTCAGAAGGTTCTTTGGGAAACCAAAAATGGTTTTCTTTCTTTTTAATAAACCATTTTTTCACTTTTTGTGGAATGGAAAGGTTCCATGGATGTTAAAGGTTCTTAATTTTATTTATTTATTTGTTTATTTAACAGGGACAGTGCATGGCCCTCAGCCTTACCAGAATTAGCTACAAGCTAAATTTCATCTGTAGTCCCTGGGCAGGAAAAAGTAACATACGGTTAATCCAACATCCATGGAGCTCTTTGATTTCAAAAACGTTCTTTATAATGGAAAAAGTTTCTTCAGAAGGTTCTTCACACTAAGAAAAATAGGTTTTCTGAGAACTTTTCATTGAAAGGTTCTTTGGGAAACCAAAAATGGTTCTTCATCAATGTTTTATGGTTCCAGGAACTTTTAATATTCCTGGAATCTTTACATTGCATGAAGTGGAAAAAGTCTTCAGAATGCTGTTCAGACGCTCTTAAGAGTTTTTGCAGCAATGCCATTGAAGAACCATTTGGATTCGCCAAAGACCATTTCAGTAAACAGTAGAAGAACAATGGTTTTCCTTCTTTTTAATAGTCGATTTGTCACTTTTTGTGGAATGGAAAGGTTCCATGGATGTTAAAGGTTCTTCATGAAACCACCCAGCAAGCAATTTTTGGTCTAAAAAACGTATATTAGCCGTTGAAACACAGCCTAGACGTCTAGGCTAAAATAAGGTTGTCATTGGGCTGTCAGTGAAAATTTAATAGACGTCTAAACATAGCCCTAGAATAGACGATAAATATATATATATATATAAATATATAGAAATATAGAAATAAAACCAAACACCTTGTAAACGCTGTTGACTTTGCTTACATGATGAAATATCATATATCTCACAAGTATTTTGCCAAAAAATGACATGTAACTAAATTCAAGATTATTTGGTCTAGAAGTGGGTTACAAATAGCCGGACTATATCGGCTCTATAGTTAAACTAGACGTTGAAATGACGACTATTGCTTGCTGGGCATCAATGCCAATAAATAACCTTTATTTTTAAGAGCGCACTAACAAAAAATGGTTCTTCTAAGGAGAAGTTCTTTGGAGAACCATAAATGGATCTTCTATAGCATCTCTTTGAAAAACGGTGCTTTATTTTTGAGAGATTTTCAAGATCTTGTCTTATCTGTAATCAGGTTAAATGATTAAATGCACCATTTTCACCTGCTGGATGATCAAACAGGTGAAAAAATCCCACAGACGTGTATTGGAGGAGGAACCAAACCATTTCTACACAACTGAAGATCACAGAGGCTTGTTCTTCTCTGGATCAATCGTAAATGTCGTAAACCAGCAGCCTGCAGTCATCACCTGAGAAAACCGCTGGCAAAACATTCACACTTTCTGAAAACAAACACTGTGAAACTCATTATCAGGTGATTCTTAAATAAGTGTTTCACTACAGTAGATCCCACAAGTGAAATCGAACTTTCCCTGTTTTCATGTGAGGAAAAGAAAGTGCGAGAAATCTCACAAGACAATGAATTTCTGTCTCATGTTTTGTAACTTTCTAACAGCAGTTTTGCACAGATGTGGGTGTGTGTGAGAAAGTCAGAATGAAAGATGTAGAAAAGGAAGGACGTTACTTTGTTTCCATGAAGTTCTAAAAAAAAAGAAAGCAAAATAAAGCAGTCATGAGTCAAAATCAGAACAAAAGGCTCTAAAAATTACAAACAAATGTCAAGATGAATCAGACAAATGGAACATATGATTTTTTTGGACTATTGCATTTATATTCAAACACCGGACATACCTGCACAAACATGAGATATAAAAATAGTACATATTGTGCATCTAGAGATGCTTACATGAAGTAACAGGCAAAGGTGACATAAATTACCAATTATTAATAAAAGTACCATCAGGCTTCTGCAAATCTACCATGGTCTTAAGAAAAGTGCTTAAATAAATAAATGCACATAAATAAATAACATTTAAAAACTGCTATATAAAATATTATATATTAAAAAAAAATATATATATATATATTAATAAATGTAAAAAAAAAAGGATTTTTTTAAATAACTGAAATCATTATTTTGTATGTTTTGTATGCAATCTTTTTTATTATTAATATTTTTTTTAAATTCACCAAATTACCATTATTCAAAGTGTCTAAAATAAATAAAAATAAAAAAATAAAAAAATATATAAATAAAATACCTATGATTTCTGGGGATATTTGAATATTACCTACAAGTTGCAACTAATCTTTTTTATTATTAATATATTTTTTTTAATTCACAATTTATTATTTTCAGGCAAAGGCAACATAAATTACTATATTTTTTTTTACATTTATTACAAAAATTATTAATAAATGTATCACCAGGCGTGTGCAAATCTGGTCTTAAGAAAAAAATTGTAAATAAATAAATGCATATAAACAAATGTAAAAACTGCTATATAAAGTAGTATATATTTAAATATGTGTGTGTGTGTTAAATATATAAAAAACATATATTAAATGACTTTTTAAATAACTGAAACCATTATTTTGTATGTTTTGTATGTATGTGTATAAATAAATAAATACATACACCATAAAATTGCTAAAATAATAAGCTGAAATAATAAAAATAAATCAATTCAAATAGATAGATATAAAATATGTAAATATAAATATATAAAATATTATATATTTAAATGCGTGTGTGTATATAAAATAAGAATAATAACATAAATAAATATTTGAATACATTTTAAAAAATTCAAAGTGACTTTTTTGTAACAGAAACCATTATTTTGTGTGTTTTAAAGTCTAATTTTAGTCTTGCACTAACGGCTGCTGGTAAAAGTCAAACTTTCCTACAGGGCTGACGATGTGAAATGAATAAAATATGTTCATAAATATACATTTTCAGCAAGCATGCCAGTTTCATATAGTGTCATAACTTCAATCGAAACAAAGCCGTTCTCATGGGTGTGTGTGAAAAGCGTTCATGTGCTGCTTCATGTATGTACGCATAAATGCACCTATAAGTGAAGGATTGTGATGTTGTTTTATGCATTTATGTGTGCATTTATGACAGTGTTTGTTCTTTGCATGTGATCTGAAGGCTGTTTCATGTCCGTAAGTCGACAATCTTTCATAACTTTCATCTTTTCTCTCCGACAACCCAAAATCTCTCAGTTTCCTAAATGAACGAGACTCGTAAGAGGCATCATAATTATCATCACTGAATACAGAAAAGTGTCCGAAAATTATAGAGATTATAAACAACATTAAACAATTTAAACATAAAGACATAAACAAATGGGTTAAATATTGTAAGAAAGACATTCTCTGACTCATGTATTAATAGATGTTGTGATGATTAATAGATGATATTAGAACCTTGAAAGACACACATTTGCTCCTTATATGAGTAAGTGTTTTTTTTATTTCTCATAAGCCTCTTTAGAAAAAAGCACCTGTCAAAATGACAATGCAAATATTTTACTAACAGTTGCATCTAAAATATTGCATCAGAATATTTCAGTGTTTCATGCACTATTATTTCATACCATTCTGTGGAAAGATGCATTTGGTGAATCAGTCTCATAAAAGTATTTTCAGGTCAAATTGATAAAGAAAACCAACTTTGGGCTGAAAGGTGAGACAATGATGTGAGATGTGATGACTTTAATTTCATGACTTGACAGTTTTGTAAGAGTTTCGTGGTGAACAGATGATTTAAGATGAGTTTAGCAGGTGGTTATTTTGCAGACGACGGGATTCATTTGAATATCCGGCCATCAACCACAAAATGTAACAGATTTCTGGGAAAATGAGTTTGCATTTTGAGTCATAAATAAACATAAAACATAATTAGATAGACAGATAGATAGATACATAGATAAATAGATAGATAGATAGATAGATAGACTGGAAAATATTAAATAAAAAGAACTATCAGTAATTCAAAATATAGATAAAAACTAATCTAATCTGTTAACTGGTTATATTTTTATATTCTAGTTGTTATATAAATTAAGCAAAAATAAATAAATAAATAAATATAACAGAATAAAAATAAAAATAAATAGTACAAATAATTAGTTAAATTAAAATAAATAAATAAATAAAACAATAAAATAAACAAAACTCTAAAATATAAAAACTTTGTTAAAACAAATTTGTTAAATTAAAATAATATATAAATACATTAAAACATAAATTCATTTAAAATATACTTTATATACATTCAAATATATGAATTCAGAATTACCATTTTTTAAAGTCCCTACAAGCAATAAATAAATAAAATAAATAAATAAATAAAATACCTATGATTTGTGGGGATTTTTGAATATTACCTACAAATTGCAACTGCTTTTTTTACTATTAATATTTTTTTTTAAATTTACAATTGCCATTATTTAAAGTGTCATAAATAAATAAATAAATAAATAAATAAAATAAAATAAAATAAAATACATGTGATTTCCGAGGATTTTTGAATATTACCTACAAGTTGCAACTGCTCTTTTTTTTATTATTAATATTTTTTTTTTAAATTTACAATTGCCATTATTTAAAGTGTCATAAATAAATAAATAAATAAATAAAATAAAATAAAATAAAATAAAATAAAATAAAATAAAATAAAATACATGTGATTTCCGAGGATTTTTGAATATTACCTACAAGTTGCAACTGCTCTTTTTTTTATTATTAATATTTTTTTTTTTAAATTTACAATTGCCATTATTTAAAGTGTCATAAATAAAAAAATACATACATACATACATACAGAAAATAAAAAACATATGATTTCTGGGGATTTTTGAATATTACCTACAAGTTGAAACTAATCTTTTTTATTATTATTATTATTTTTTTTAAATTCACAATGACCATTATTTAAAGTGTCTAAAATAAATAAATAAATAAATAAATAAATACCTATGATTTCTGAGGATTTTTTGAATATTACCTACAAGTTGCAACTAATCTTTATTATTATTATTATTATTATTATTATTATTATTTTTAATTCACAATTACCATTATTTAAAGTGTCTATAAAGAAAGAAAGAAAGAAAGAAAGGAAGAAAGAAAGAAAATAAATAA
The DNA here is from genome assembly GCF_022985175.1 of Labeo rohita. Classification (NCBI taxonomy): domain Eukaryota; kingdom Metazoa; phylum Chordata; class Actinopteri; order Cypriniformes; family Cyprinidae; genus Labeo; species Labeo rohita. Next base: position 32,183,456 of record NC_066888.1, read on the forward strand.
ATAAAATACCTATGATTTTTGAATATTACCCACAAGTTGCAACTAATATTTTTTATTATTAAAAAAATATGTATTTTTTTAAATTCACAATTACCATTATTTAAAGTGTCAATAAATAAATAAATAAATAAATACCTATGATTTCTGAGGATTTTTGAATATTACCCACAAGTTGCAACTAATCTTTTTTATTATTACATTTTTTTTTAATTCACAATTACCATTGTTTAAAATGTCTAAAATTATAAATAAATAAATGAAATTATATGCAAATGAATGAATGAATGAATGAATGAATAAATACATAAATAAAATATCCATAATCCAAAATAATTATTCAAAGGAACATAGTTTACTGTTCTAGTAAACTGAATACATTTCAACAGATGCATACAGTTCCTGTATGTACAATATATGGATTTCTGGGTTGAATATAGTTTCTTAGTGAACTTGACCTTTAGATTCCCACATAAAAAAGGTCGGAAAACAGGGTTTAACATTTGTGTTAAACCCTGTAATATTTCTTATTTGACCTTTTAGCACGAGCAGATGAAAGAGCTGTCATTGTGTGTGTGTGTTGCTGAGTAATCGCAGAGTCCCAGAGGACTCGTGTTCCCGTCCAGTCATAACATAAGGAGCAGAAACACTCACAGGTGCACTCGGCCACCAAAACTGCTCCGTCATTTAACACGGAGGGGAATTTGAGGCTTCAAACTGCTGCTGTCATGTTCTTGTCAGGTCAAGTCTGACTAATAATCATCTGTGATATTAGTAAAATCCCTCAATGGTCTCCACATAAACGTACATCATTTCAATAGAGTAGAAGAGAGATTCAGTCAAATACAGTATATATATAAAATAAAATTATATATATATATATATATATATATATAATAAAATTAATTTAAAACTAAATTAATTAAATTACTAATAACTAATTAGATTACTAATAAAGTAACGTCTCCTTCATTTAGCACTAAAATAATATGAAAAAATTCCACAAGCAAAAATACACAAGCAAAAAATTACATAATTAAATATAAGTGTACATTTTACGTTTAAATATAAAAATAAACATAAACTAATAAATTAATTTATAGATAAATACATTCATAAAAAATAAAATAGAATGAAAAAATAGATAAATATTTATTTTTATTTATTTAGTAATTACCGATAATTATAATTATATATATATATATATATAATAAAATTAATTAAAAAATAAATTAATTAAATTACTAATAACTAATAAGATTACTAATACACTAACATCTCCCTCATTATAGCACTAAAATCATATGAAAAAGTTTCCACAAGCAAAAAATTTGGTGTAAATTTTTTTTTTTCACTCAGATATTGCTATTAAATTTCACAAATTATTACAAAAAAAAATACACAGTAACACACTTACATTTATACACGTAAATATAAGTGTACATTTTACATTTAAATATAAAAATAAATATAAACTAATAAATTAATTTATATATAAATACATTCATAAAAATTAAAATTGAATGAAAAATAGATTAATATTTATTTTTATTTATTTAGTAATTATCTATATATATATATATATATATATATATATATATATATATATATAATAAAGTTTATTTAAAAATAAATTAATTAAATAAGTAATTAGATTACTAATAAAGTTTCCACAATCAAAATATTTGGTGTAAAAAATTTTGTTCACTCAGAAATTGCAAGTAAATTTTACAAATAATTGCAAAGAAATGGCAAGTACCACAGGGAATCAAATCCAAAATTTGTATTTTCTTGTGAAATGTACTTTCATAGTCTGTTTTAAGCTTCAAAAATTCATTTTTTACAGTGTATAAATGTTACACTTTACAAAAAAAAAAAAAAATTGCAAATAAGAAGTCTCAAGTATAATTGTGTGTGTGTGCGTGTGTGTGAACTTTCAAGACTTTGCGCTTCACACCTGTTGCTCCACCCATAAAAAGGCAAATAATTATGAAAAGTTCTGTCTGAAAACTGAAGTACATGAGTTATCAAAACCAAATTCACAGCAGCCTCTGCTGAAGACACCAGTCACAATCACAGCTCCTGTTATTTGCATTACTTAGATTATATTTCCACACTTTAATTTGTCAGACTGAGGATGTCGGGAAGCTCCGGGAACGGGAAGTTGCGTCAGTGGCTGATCGAGCAGGTGGACACTGGGAAATATCCCGGCTTAGTTTGGGAGGATCGAGAGCGAACCATATTTCGCATCCCGTGGAAACACGCAGGGAAACAGGACTATAACAGAGACGAGGATGCAGCGCTCTTCAAGGTGTGTAAGAGTAATACATTTAAAAATTAATAAGCAATATTAATAAACAACAATAATAAATGATTAAGTATTTTATGTCAAAGTGCATGCATGTATTTTGCCAAATGTTTTAATTGTGTAAAAGTGTATTTGTGCATTTTTTATTTAATTTATTTTTTATTATTATTATCTTTTTTTTTTTTTTTTGTAAGTGCAAGTTGTTTTTAATTGTTTATATGCATGCATTTTATAATGCATTGGAGTTCAGGCATTTTTAAGTGTGTAAACACCTGCTGTATATTCATATGTTTATGCAAATGAGATGTGTTTAGCATAATCTATGTTAATGGATTGTCACTGAAGTCTGATGTATTGGATCAGGCCTGGGCTTTGTTTAAGGGCAAGTATCGTGAGGGAATAGATAAACCGGATCCACCCACCTGGAAAACCCGGCTCAGGTGCGCCTTGAACAAAAGCAGCGACTTCGAGGAGCTCGTGGGCCGGAGTCAGCTGGACGTGTCAGAGCCGTTTAAAGTTTACCGTGTTATTCCTGAGGGAACCAAGAGAGGTGAAACACACAAACACACATTTATATACATAAATTTAAGTAAACATATAATTATGTGTTAATATGAAATTCATTTATTACCACATAAAATAAATATTGCATCTATATATACACATTTACATTCATTTATAAATAATTAAAAATCACTCACACACTATATATATTTAATAATTATTATATAGATGAATAATTAATTATAACTTGGAGAAAATAATAATTTTTTAAAAGTATAAATAATTCTATAAATAATGAATTATTAATTAATATATAGAGAAATATTAATTTATTCCATGTAATAAATAATTAGAAATATATATGTATATGTATATATAAATAATAAAAATTAAAACTAAATGAAATTAAATTGCAGCTAAACTCAGAGGTATATTTTATTTAATAAATATGAATTTATTTATTAAATATACATTTATCTATTTATTTATTACTAAACTTATAAGTATATAAATAATAAAATTAATATTAAATTACAACTAATTTCAAGAGGTATATATATATATATATATATATGAATTTATTTATTAAATATACATTATAGATCTATACAATTTAATTTAATGTAGTATTAATGTGTATGATTTATATATATATATATATATATATATATATATATTTTAATAATTATTATACAAATGAATAATTAATTATAAATTAGAGAAACAAATTAATTATAAAAAATTACAAATAATTCTATAATTAATTAATATAGAGAGAAATATTTTTTTCCATGTAATAAATAATTAGAAATATATATGTATGTGTATATATAAATAATAAAAATTAAAACTAAATTAAATTTTTAATTTTTTAAAATATATATTAATTTATTTATTAAATATGCATTTATTTATATATTTGTTTATTACTACTAATAAATATTAATCAAATTAATATATACATATATATATATATATATTTAATTCTGTGTACTGTGTACTTTTTTAGATGCATAGAAATTAGTATATGTATATAAATAATACAAATTAATAAAACAATTCAATTACAATTAATTTCTCCTTCATTTCAGCACCAAAATCATATGAGAAAGTTTCCACAAGCTCAGGTCACCATAACTACCCCTTTTATCCTTCATATGAACCTGTGGAGGGTCAGGTAACACCATCCCAAACAAGCTTTTTGCAATTTACTACTAAATTATACTCTAAAGTAATATCTGCCCATGATAATATGAAAGGGAGATGACAATGAAACCAGCTGTTCTGTGTCCGTCTTTCTGTACAGGTGTGTAACTTCATGTCTGCTGCTGACAGGAACTGGAGGGACTTCCTGTGTGAGCAGAACTCACTGTCCGACGTCCACTTCAGCCAGAACTCACGCTGGGACGCTGGTATTCACTCTCTCTCTGTCTGTGTGTAGTCATTAAAAAAGAATTGAGTTTTTCACAGTAAAGAGAATGTTTGTGTGTGTGTAGGGTACCAGATCAGTGGCTCTTTCTACAGCTGTAACACGTTTGACTCGCCTCCGTCTCCGTTCACTCTGGACGCCAGCATGAGATCAGCGGAGGCCATGGCGCTGTCAGGTACAAACACAATAAAAAAAAAAACTCCCTAGCAACACCCTGGCAACCACTTAGAACATCTTAGCACACAACAATCGACAGCCGGCAACCAATCAAAGCCAACATGTAAAACAGTTGCCATGCCAACTTGCTACTGTAAACAAAAGCTTGCAATGCTTGCCCCGCCTCCAGGTTCTTCTGATTGGTCCACTTTTGGAACTGACACTGATGAGTGTTGCCAAGTCCATTGTTTCCATCACCCTGTTTTTATGCACATCAGAAACAAATAATGGAAATAGGAAATGTAAAAAAAAGAATCCCTTAAAAAAAGAAGGCTGCAAAAAAAGTATAGAAGACGGAAGTGCATTTTCTGAATAAATTCCTCTACGTGCACCAAAAAAGTCATGTGACTTTGTGCGATAGGACAGAATATTATATATTATATATTATATAATATATATTATATATAAAAAGTATTATATTCAGTGGCTTATCCTACTTTAATTAGTGATATTTAGTGCTAGTTTATCAGGAAGTGACGATTTTGTTCTCTTGGACTTGCTGGATGGAAACGGTGCTTATTTACACATATCTTAAATACACAATTTTGGATGGAAACCTGGCTACTGTTGCCACAGGTTGTTTTTCATGTTGATCTCCCGCTCCAACACAAGACGAACCCACCAGAATGCTATTTCCACAAAGTGAAAAAATACAGAAAAAAGTAAGGTTGATTTTGTTTAGCAGACCTGGCAACCCTGACTAACATTTTGACACTTTAAAAAGCTAATAAAGGATTGTTAAACTTATTTACATGTAAACATTAATCAGCACAAACATCATTGCAAACTGAAGCCCAAGCAGGCTTGCTTGACATTTGTGAATTCTTGTTGAGCTTCCGTAAGATCCAGTGAGGTTTGTTTACACGTTAAGCAAGTACAGTAGAGATTTTGTTTTATTTTATGTAAATAAACGCCTAAATTAAACGAATTCATCATATAAAGTAATCAAGTCTCTTTGGAAAATTTGAACTAAACCACTTGGTTCATATGGTTTAGTTGTACAATCTCTTTATGAACGTTGTGAAGCATCGAAGTAGACAGGGTTGCCAGGTCTGCGAAACAAAATCAGCTCAACTGCCATTCGAAACCCATTTACAATTTTTGCACGGTTTTCTACTGTCGGGGGTCCCTTCCATCAAAATAGCATTCTGGGAGAACCCATGAAATTAAAAACCAACCCGTAGCATCAGTGTAAGTGCAGCTCAATTCCACTGGAATAAACACAGACTTGGCAACATACTTGGTCATATTTGAGTAGCCTGTCAATGGAGGAACAGAAATCTCCCAGATCTTATTAAAAATATCTTCATTTGTGTTCCAAAGATGTCTTACAGGTTTCATGTCCGCAGGTTTAGGCAACCCCAATAATGTGATATTTATCCACTGGAATGCAAATTTTACTAGGAGAACCCCGCCAAAAAACATATACTTTACCACCCGGAATGTGATTTTTACCAAGAACGTGATTTTTCACTGAAATGCGATTGGCGGGTTTTGTTGTGAAAACCTGGCAACCCTGCTGCGTGTAAAAGTTGAAATTCTTATAGCTAAAAGTTGGGCTGATTTTGTTTAGCAGACCTGGCTACCCTGACTACTATTTTGACGCTTCAAAAAAATTTAGAAAGAGATTGTCAATCTTTATTCAAATATTTAATAAACACATACATTATGGCAAACAGAAACCCAAGCAGACTTGCTTAACTTTTGTGAATTCTTGTTTTAAGCGGACATTTGAGCTTCCATAAGAATTAATGAGGTTTGTTCGTGTGTCAAGCAAGTACAGTAGAGATTCTGTTTATTTTATGTAAATAAAAGCCTAAATTAAATTAATTCATAATATAAAGTGATCAAGTCTCTTTGGAAAATTTGGACTAAACCACTCAATTTATATGGTTTAGTTTCACAATCTCTTTATGAACTTTTTGAAGCAGTCGTGGCCAGAAAAAGTAGTCAGGGTTGCCAGGTCTGCTAAACAAAATCAGCTCAACTGCCATTCAAAGCGCATTTGTGTTTTTTACGCAGTTTTCCACTGTTGGGGGGCTCCTCCATCGAAATAGCATTCTGGGGGAACCCATGGACTAAAAAACAACCCACAGAAACAGTGTAAAAGTTGCCCAATTCCACTGGAAAAAAACACAGACTTGGCAACACAGGTCAAATTTTGAGGAACAGAAATCTCTCAGATCTAAAAATATCTTCATTTGCGTTCCAAAGACGAACAAAAGTCTTACAGATTTCATGTCTGCGGGTTTAAGCCACCACAAGAATGTCATATTTATCTCCTGGAATGCAAATTTTACCTAACGCCGCCAAAAAGTGCATATTTTATGCTCCAGCACGTGATTTGGCTAGTTTTGTGTAGCCATTGGGTGGGTTTTGTTGTAAAAACCTGGCAACCCTGCTGCGTGTAAAAGTTGAAATTCTTTTAACTCTGCATGGTGTCTTACAAGACACTGCAAAAGACACGAGGTGTGAACACAAAGGTTGTACACATCTGTCTAGCATGTGCAAAATAATAGAAAAGTAGTGCATTGTAAAATGCTTTCTATTTGAACGGCCCCTTAGAAAATCTCCTAGTAACAGTTTAGAAACTCACCTGTGTCTCTGATCTTCTTCCAGACGCCCGTCTGCAGGTGTCGGTGTTTAGCGGTGAGACTCTGGTCTCAGAAGTCACCGTCACAAGCGCCGAAGGCTGTCGATTGGCTCCGCATGATGACAACTGGACCTACAGCGGCCCGGGCGGCCCGGAGGTGGTTCCTCTGCCTCAGGCTGAGAGAGGAGCGTTGGAGGGGGGCGTCCTGCTGTGGATGACGCCCGACGGCCTGTACGCCCGACGCTTCTGTCAGTGCAGGGTCTACTGCGACGGGACACACACAAACCTAAGCGCCAAACTCTGCAAACTAGAGAGAGAGCAGACCAGCAAACTACTGGACACACAGCTCTTCCTGACAGGTTAGAACAGCTCAGTAATTACTGAAAAGTGTTTAATATATCTAATATTTAATAAGTAAAGGGAAATGAAAATTCTGTCTTTGTTTACTCACTGTTATGTTGTACCAAAGCTTCCATTTATCTTCATAACATAAAGACATTTTTAATGAAATCTGGGAGATTTCTGTCCCTCGACTGACAGTCTACACGGCTACCACCAGTGTTGCCAAGTCCACGGTTTTAACACATAATTCGGCTACTTTTACAGTCTACTTTTAGTCTTTGGGTTAAAGCAATCACCCCTCCAACACCCACTCACCAGAATGCAAAGACAGAGCCAAAAAAAAAGCATTAAAAAAGTGGCTGATTTTGTTTCGCAAATCTGGCAACCCTGACTACCACTTTTATGCTTTGAGATTGTTAAACTTTATTCACATATAAACATTAATAAACACACATCATGGCAAACAGACGCTCAAGCATGCTTGCTTGATGTGTGTGAATCAAAGTTCATTCTTGCGTTACGCAACACTTTTGAGCTTGCGTGTCAAGCAAGCACAATTAAGCTTCTGTTTATGTTTTGTAAATAAATGCCTAAATTAAATGAATTCATCATATAAAGCAATCAAGTCTCTTTGGTAAATATGGACTAAAACACTCAATTCATATGGTTTAATTTATGAACTTTTTAAGGCATCAAAGTGGTAGTCAGGGTTGCCAGATCAGCGAAACAAAATTCAGCGCAATTGCCATTCGAATCCAATTGCGTTTTTTTTTGGGCAGTTTTTCACTGTTGGGGTCCCCTTTGTCAAAATAGCATTCTGGGGGAACCCATGGACTAAAAAACAACCTGCAACAACTGTGTAAAAGTATCCCAATTTGGCTGGAAAACCATGGACTTGGCAACACAGGTCAAATTTGAGTAGACTGTAAATGAGACCGAAATCTCTCAGATTTAATAAAACATTTCAAAAATCTTCATTTGCATTCCAAAAGTCTTACAGGTTTGGAACAACATAAAGGGTGAGTAAACTTTTGGGTGAACTCTCCCTTTAAGTTTACATGCATTCATTCCTGCAGAGCTCCAGGGTTATTTCCTGCACGCTCGTCCTCCTCCGCGTTTCCACGTGCAACTGTTTTTTGAGTGCTGTGACCCCTCCGCAGACAAGAGACCCCTGACAGTCCAGGTAACAACCTTTGACCTCTCCATGCTCTCTTAAAGGCAATAATCACCTCCACTCGATTAAACGCTATCATTCCTCCTGTCCTACAGGTGGAGCCACTGTTCGCCCGTCAGCTGCTGCTGCTCCTCCAGCAGGGCGGAGTGAACTACATGAGGAACAGCCATGAACTTTCACCTCTGACCCCTGAGCAGGTTTACCCCACCCACCAAGAGTATCCAGTCATCAGTGGACACCAGACGCATGGAAATTTCGTACAAGAGTGACCCAAAGAAGTTTCAAGACACTTCAAGACACCAATTTATTAATATACAGTTAACATTAATAAACCAAAATCCACATATAGGCTTTTATATTTACTGTTGCCAAGCCATGTAGCAACTTAATGCATTAATACAGAATGTCAAAATCAATCAGTCAATCAATTAATCAATCAATAAGTAAATATGAACTTGTATTAAAAAGGGTAAAAATATTTATATAGATATAATTTAAAAAATTAAGAAATATTTCAATGACTGTCTGTTTAATATTGTTTATGTTTTTGTGCTTTATATTTTACTTTTTCTGCTTGTACTGTTTTTATGTTGTAAAACTGATTTAACAAAATCTCAGGGACAAAATCTGTTTGAAATGTATTTCTTCCTATGTTTGAAATAAAATATCCACATGAAATAATACTGCAAATGGGGCCTACCATTTTAAAAAATATTATGTATTATGTAACTATATATTATGTAAAGATAAACATTTCAGGAACTACTACTCTTTATGGGTCTGGGATCAGGTCTCATTGGTGTCCAGCCATTTTTAGTTGTACAAAACAGCTGCTTGATATTGCAAATTGACATGTCTTACCATATTATTTGAATGCATTATCTTGATTATAAACACACTGGTTTGTAGTATTCCTCTCATTATTTCCTTATAGTGGCTAACGAACCGAAGGTCTCGTCCATAGGCTTACTGCAGCATTAAAAAAAAAAATAAAGGTGGGTAGTTAAACCATGCTAACTACAAATAAACCATAGTTTTCTTACACTAACCATAGATTAATTACGTTTTTGTAGTAAAACTGTGGTTATACAAAAAAAATAAATAAATAAAAAAAATAATAACAAAATAAAATAATAATAATAATAATAAAATAAAAAAAATACACTTTTACTACAGTAAAACCATGGTTAATTTGTGTGTACTTTCTTTTTTTCTACATTTTGTTTTTATAACTGTACTGCCTTAATAGCTTTGCTTTCTGCAGTTTAATTAAAAAAAAAAAAAAAAAAAAAATTTGCGAACCTGCTCCGAAATCCTGATCTGAAACAAATGACCCATCACTACGTGCTTTTTCAAATCATTACAAGCGAAATTTGGAAATGAACGGGTTTTTAATACGGTTTCCTGTTCCTTTTTTCGCGTCTTCAGCCATGTTTACGCCACACTATTATTGGCTTAGCTTGCTTATATATATATATATATATATATATAAAAAATGTTTATTTATTTTTTTTTTTTTGAATTGTTGAATACTTAATTCCTAAACGGGTATTTTAATAATTTAAGAACTTTTCAAGCACCTCTTCAGGAATATTGCTAAAAAAATCCAATTCAAATACCAAATATTTGCATTAAATAATATATAAAAACCAATAGTCATTTACCTCTTCATTTATTGCATTTATTTGGTTCACTTTAAAACACAGAAATACACAATAAATATGACATTCACAGGTTACCATACACTGGACAGTGTTTGAATTCAGAGACACGTTGAAACACTTGTAAACTTTTTTTCCCCTCTATGGACCATGTAATGCGGTTTTGGAATGGACAGGGTTAGTTAATGCCCACACATGGCGTTTAGTAGTGAAATGAGAGGATGTTTCCAAAGAGCTGTGCAACCCATCAAGCTTCCAACGGCAGGAACAAGCATTGCACCATGCATCCGTTCACGCTTTCCTAAAGTTGGATTCACATAGTCGTGCTACCGCAAAACAGGAAGTGATGTCGTCAGTGATTGCATACACAAACGCAGTGGTGAACCTGATTTGCTAGAACTCGGTTAATGAAATCAGGCGTGCGATTACCATAGTGTTCACGAGTAATACTGGCATAATTTCAAGTGCTTCCCTTTCGAATGAACTAGAAAAGGTCCCAAAAATATCACAAAACACCAAAACAATCGTCACGTAGGAATATGATCACATGTCACGTCCGATATAAAAAAAACAACTCAAATAGAAAAAGAAAATTTGAAATATAAAACATTGGAGAACAAGGCAAATAAAATGCTTTGGTCAACAAAACCAATTTGCGAACATATTGGCATTTACTTGCGCTCTCGTCAAACGAATGTGAAAATACACCAACTGAACGCGTCAAATCGCCACTATGTAAACAAAAAATACCATTTGAGCAACTGGTTTTAAAGCGACAGATTTGGCCACCGAATACGCCTTTGAACGCTTTCCGAGTATCATACACAGTCGTCGCCGTTCACGTACATGTATATGTGTTTATATATCGGTTATATTTCAGCAGGAGAACATCTCGAGAGAATATTGCATGCTGGGATAGCTGTGGGCGGCATCGCTGCCGCGAATTTCAGTCTCCGTGCTCTAAACTTCAGACCGGGAGAAACCAAGTAAAACCACGTCATCCGGATTCACGAACAGCCTCGTACAGTACGGGATAAAGCGTCAAGTAGAACGAACGTTTCTTCGTATGTCATCATGCCGTGAGCGTGGCGTGTCTCTCGGTGTTTGCGTGGGTATGTTAGCGTGTGGATGTAGGCGTGCGGCGCGGGCGCTCATTCGAAGGCCCACACCTCCAGGTTTTGGACGGTAAAGTCCTGTTTGGAGGACAGTGGCAGGTTGTTGAAGGTGGAGCATTTGGACGTGGTGCCGTGGTACAGGTCGGCGTCCAGCCACAGGCCCAGATGACCCCTGGGAAGCGGATAGTTGAGCGTTAAATACGCAGCAGCGAGACCTGCATGCACGACATGTTAGCATGTTTCTAAACTCACCCTCCTCCACCGATCTGAAGGGAATCCGTGTTTCCTTTCACAAAGTATGAGTTTTCACCCGTCCAGCGGTAAACCTGAAGACATTGAGGGTCATTAAATGATTTTCTGTGAAGTTGCTGTGCGATGATGTGTATTGTGAAAAGCGCTATACAAATAAACACTAATCAACTAAAGACAAACATCATACTTGAAGTTTGAAAAGATTTAAGGCCCTTTCACACGGAGTGTGGGGTTGCTAGGGCTTTACTTAACCGTTGCTATGGTTATTTCTAGGGTGTTACGAATGGTTACCAGGACTATGTTCTAAATGTTTACTAAGTTATTCTGGGTGGTTGTCCTTTGGTTGCAAAGGTGTTCACACTGATTGCCAGAACACTGCCAAGCAGTTGCTAAGATGTTCTGAGTGGTTGCCAATGATCTATGAATGGTTTCTAGGGTGTTGCTAAGGTGTTCTGGTTGGATGCCTGGCAGTTGCAAAGGTGTTCTGATTGGTCAACAGGACAGATGAGATATTCTTAGTGGTTGTTAAGACTGTGTGGTTGCCAATGTTCCCTAAGTGGTTTCTAGGGAGTAGCTATGCAGTTACTTAGATGTTCTGATTGGTTGACAGGACTATGTTCTGAGTGGTTGCTAGGTTGTTGCTAGGCAGTTGCTATGGTGTTCTGGGTGGTCACCTGGCAATTACAACAGTGCTCAGATTGGTTGCTAGGACATATGGTTGCCAATTTTCTCTAAGTGGTTTCTAGGCTGTTGCTAGGCAGTTGCTAAGGTGTTCTGGGTGGTTGCCTGGCAATTACAGCAGTGTTCAGATTGGTTGCTAGGACACTGAAAAAGCAGTTGCTAAGATGTTCCAGGTTACCAGAACAATGTCAAAGAGCTGTTAAGATGTTCTGAGTGGCTGCTATGGTTGTGTGGTTTCCAGAATTCTCTGAGTGGTTGCTAGGTTGTTGCTAGCCAGTTGCTAAGGTGTTCTGGGTGGTTGCCTGGCAATTACAGCAGTGTTCAGATTGGTTGCTAGGACACTGAAAAAGCAGTTGCTAAGATGTTCTAAGTGGTTGCCAATGTTCTCTATGTGGTTTCAAATGTGTTGCTAGGCAGCTGCTAAGGTGTTCTGATTGGTTGCCAGGACATTGCCAAGGAGTTGCTGAGATGTTCTAAGTGGTTGCTATGGCTGGGTGGATGTCATTGTTCTCCAAGTGGTTTCTAGGGTGTTGCTAGGTAATAGCTAAGGTGTTCTGGGTGGTCACCTGGCAATTACAACAGTGTTCTGATTGATTGCCAGGACATAGAAAAAGCAGTTGCCAAGATGTTTTGAGTGGTTGCTAAGGCTGTGTGGTTTACAAACGTTCTCTGAGTGGTTTCTAGGGTGTAGTTAGGCAGTTACTAAGGTATTCTGGGTGGTTGCCTGGCAGCTGTAAGAGTGTTCTGATTGGTTGCCAGGATATTACCAAATAGTTGCTAAGGTGTTCTGAGTGGTTGCTAAGGCTGTGTGATTGCTATTGTTCTCTGTGTTGGTTCTAGGGTGTTGCTAGGCAGTTGCTAAGGTGTTCTAAGTAGTTGCAAATGTGTTATGTTTGCCAGGACACTGCTAAACAGTTGCTGAGCTGTTCTGAGTGATTGCCAAGGCGTTGCTATGTGGTCGCCAATGTTCTCTAAGTTGTTTCTAGGGCGTTGCTAGGCAGTTGCTACGGTGTTCTGGGCAGTTGGAAAGGTGTTCTGATTGGTTGCCAGGACAATACCAAACAGCTGCTAAGGTGTTCTGAGTGGTTGCTAAGGCTGTGTGGTTTCCAATGTTCTGTTGGAAAGTGGTTTCTAGGGTGTTGCTAGGCAGTTGCTAAGGTGTTCTGGGTGGTTGCCTGGCAGCTTTAAGAGTGTCCAGATTGGTTGCCAGGACATTACCAAACAGTTGCTGAGATATTCTGAGTGGTTTCTATGGCTGTGTTGTTTCTAGGGTGTTGCTAGGCAGTTGCTTAGGTGTTCTGGGCAGTTGCAAAAGTGTTCTGATTGGTTGGCAGGACATTGCGAAGGAGTTGCTGAGATGTTCTGAGTGGTTGCTAAGCCATTGTTAACTGGTTGCTAATGTTCTCTAAGTGTCTCTAAGGTGTTGCTAGGGAGCTGCCAAGGTATTCTGTGTGGTTGCCTTGGCATTCTAATTGGACATTACCAAACAGTTGCTAAAATGCTGTTAAGTGGTTGCTAATGTTGTATGGTTGCTAATGTTCTCTGTGTGGTTTCTAGGGTGTTGTTAGGTAGTTGAAAATGTGTTCTGATTGGTTGTCAGGGCAGCAACTTTGACCCCTAAAGTCTAAGTAGGTCAGAAACACACCTTGATCTCTGGGCAGAAGCTGTAGAGGAAGGTCTCTCCTGTCCCATAATAGTGCTCACTCAGTCGGAAAGGGTGAGTGGAAAACGCTCCAAAAATCTGTAGGTGAAAATGAGTCTTTTAACACAGCGATACCAGTTTCATCAGTTTTACACTGACAGTGATCACAGTAGTGTATACCTGGTTGTCCATGTCTTTGATGATCATCAGCACAGGGCAGTCCAGCTCCATCAGGTTCCTGTACAGGGTTTTCAGGCTGGTTCCGTGTACCACTGTACTGTAGACCAGACGCCACGGATAACCCTGAACACGGGCCGGCAAACGAGTGGACAACTGCAGAGGAGCATATCAAATGAATCACAATGATCACCACTTATATCATCATGTAATATCACAAACAAATCCCTGATTCTTTTGAAACGATCGTTCTGTGTGAGAAACGGAACGTTATTTACAACTTCATTAGCTGTAATCCAGAGCCTCAGTCAAATGGTCCAGAATGATTCTTTTGAACTGATTCTTTTAAGTGAGATAGTTGAACCAGTTCACCAAATCAAACTGAATCGTCTGAATCATTTCACGATTAGAGCAGCACAGATCTACAAGTTACTCAATCAAAACTCACTTTCAGATGCCTGACACAAACAATTCATTCTTTTGAACCGATTCTTTTGAAACGATTGGTCTGTGTGAGAAATGAAAACTATTTATGACATTATTACCTGTAATCCAGAGCCTCAGTCAAACGGTCTGTAATGATTCATTTGAACCGATTCTTTTTAGTGAGCTAGATGAACCAGTTCATCAAATCAAACTGAATTGTCTGAATCAGTTCATTACTCGAGCAGCACAGATCTATAAGTTACTCAATCAAAACTCCCTTAAGATGCCTTACAGTCACTCCAACTCAAAATAAGCCAAAATAGCGATGTATCTGATCCTGTCATGGATGAATCATTCAGCGCTGTAGTTATGTTAGTCACTGAACTGAGGAACTGGTTTGACTCGGACTGCCAATGATATGCGCATGTGTGAACCCAACACTTAAATGAAGGGGCCAAAAGAATGTTTTTATGGTTTATTATTGTTTATGTAAAAGGGAAGCTGATGGAGACTAGTTTGTTGACTTTATATGCTTTAGACTTGTCGAACATCCATGTTTCATATCATTACTGCTTTTTATCAATGTTGTTATTACCCATACGGCAAAAATATGCATTTTTCTGGCCAAAATATATTTTAAATATATGCAAAAAATATGCTTTAAACAGTGAAGCTTAATTAAATATGTTTTGGAAAATGAAAATACATTTACTTTCAACCTTCACATACCAAAATATATTTCAGGGGCAAGAAAATACATTTTAGTCTCACAGTAGCCTACATTCAGGCTTTATTCATTTATTTTTATTCAAATATGTTTAAATAAAGTTCTTCTTTAATTGTAACACGTTAATATATTTTTAAAATATATGGAGGGCAAAATATAAATATATATTTATATTTTTTTTAAAAAAAAAAAATCAAAAATATACAAAAAGAGGCAAAAATAAATTGGTAGAAAATATATCTACCTAAATATATATTGAAAAATATTTTAACAATATATTTCTGACCATTTTTGTATATTATGAAATACATTTTAAAATATATATTTTTTGTTGTATAGGTAACCAAAACTAAAATTATTATATATCTAAAAAAATAATAATAAAATAAAATACATTTATATTTAAAAAAAATTGAAAATAAATATTTTTTGCTGTAATTAACTCATTCTAACTATTAGAAATATTTTAAAAAATTGAAAATATATATTTTCTGCAGTAATTAAAAATATAAAGAATAAAATTATTATAAATCTAAAAAATAAAATAAAATTATATTATATTTAAAAAAAAAAACAGAAAATATATATTTTTTTGCTGTAACAAACTATTAAAAATATTTAAAAATAATTTATATATTATTTTAATATATATTAAAATATATATATATATATATATATTTATATTTCAAACATCTTTTTTATGGTTTATTATTGTTTATGTAAAAGGGAAGCTGATGGAGACTAGTTTATTCACTTTATATGCTTTAGACGTGTCAAACATCCATGTTTCACATCATTACTGGGTGCTTTAATAAAAATAATTGCGAATATGTTACGTCATTTCAACTAGTGAATTGAACCAGTTCACTGAAACAAACTGTCCGAAAGAACCAGTTCGGAATCGGATTGGAAAAGAATCATATTTCCCCATTTGCCTGAGGCTCTGGATTACAGGTAATGTTGTAAATAATGTTCAGTTTCTTAGACGGATTATTTTGCTTTATAAAAACTTGATATATTAATTCTCAAAAACCAACACTGACTTGCATTTTATGAATCACTATTTTTATTTTTGGGTGACCTATCCCTTTAAAACAGCAAATAATGGAGACCTTCTCAATGTGTGTATCCTCCAGAAGAGCACTGGGGTCCATCAGCACAGGAAGAAGATCTAGAGGTTCCTCATCCTCGAAGCTGAAGCTCTGGCGTCTCTTGGCCTCATTAATCGTGATGATCTGATGAAGAACAACAAATCAAGCTCTCACATTTATCATAATCTTTTAGGTGTTTCTCACAAGTGTTCTGGAGTCGCACGTTCCTCACCTCCCAGCTGCGAGGAACCGGGTCACTGAAGAAGTTGTCGATCATGGGAAGCTCGTCTTTCTCCACAACCACAAAGCCCTGCTCCTGAGCGTCTTTCCCATAAGTATCAGGAGACCATTGGATGAAAAACGAATACAGGTGGTCCACTCTTTGAAGAAATGGCAGGACGGTTTAATTAGAAGCATACATTCATATTAAACTGTATATTATATTATAAAAACCCATCTGTACCTCTCTTGAGGCACGGCAAACCAATACTCCGGCTGCCGCCCTCTGCCGACGTACGAGTGGGCGGGGCTAGACGTCCTACCAGTGGCGAAGGACTTCCTCATTGGCTTCCCCACCTTAAAGCAAAGGAACATGGGCGGAGCTTTGCTCTTTTCTTCGTTGGACAGCAGCATGTCTGTAAATCAGATCAGATATCAGCTCTGAACATCCGACCGTCTCCCGGCCTCATTAGTCACGATGATCTAGAGAACAGATTGCTAAAGATATCTGAAAAGCGTTCTTCTATTTAGGAGACACTGGTTATTAAGCGCACGAGGGACTGAAGCTTCACGTTGACTCTGCTGCAGGGCCATGTGGGAAATTATGCAAGTGTTCAAACTCTGTTTGTTTTTCCAATGTCACTATCAGCTTCTACTGAGAGGAATGATAACGTCTCATCTGTTAAATATATACGAGCTTGAACACTAGAGCTCTGCTTAAAAATCTTGTTTGGGCCAAATGGAGAAGGCCCATTTGTTTTGTAACATACTAACGAGTTAAAGGGTTGAGCTTTCTGTGAGCCTGGGTTCCAAATTTGTCTCTTATTACCCACACGGCAAAAATAGGCATTTCTCTGGCCAAAATCTATCTTAAACTTACACAAAAAATATGCTGTAAAGAGTGAAGCTCAATTAAATGTGTTTTTGAAATTGAAAACATATTTACTTTCATCCTTCACATACCAAAATATATTTTAAAATTTTTCTCAGGCGCAAGAAAATACATTTCCAGTACTTACAATCTTATGGTAGCCAACATTTGGGCTTTATTTATTTATATTTATTATTCAAATATGTTATGTTCATACACACTTTAAATGAAGTTTTTATTTAAATGTCACATATGTTGATTTTTTAAAATTAAAATTAAAAAAAATTTAATTAAAAAAAAATTAAAATTAAAATTTTAAAATTAGGGGCAAAAATAAATTGGTAGAAAATATATCTACCTATTTATATATTATAAAATATCAAATATCCAATCTAACATATTTTTAGCCATTTTTGTAAATTATTAATTATATTTAAAAATATCTTTGAAAATATATATATTTTTGCTGTATAGATAACCAAAACTAATAATAACCAAAAATAAATTGCCGGAATTTTATCTACCTAAATATATATTGAAAAATATTTTAACAAATATATTTTTGGCTATTTCTGTATATTATGAAATATATTTTAAAAGTATTTTAAAATATATATTTTTTGCTGTATAGGTAACCAAAACTAAAATGATTGAAAATCTAAAAAAAAAAAACAAAATAAAATAATAATAAAAATAATAATAATTTTTAAATGTGAAAATATATATTACTTGCTGTTTTTTTTTTGCCAACTAAAACTAAACATATAAATATATAAATATATATATATATATATATATATATAAATAAACAATAATAATAATAATAATAATTAAATATTATTATATAAAAATATATATATATTTTTAAAGATTATATAATAATCTTAAAATACATTTTCAAAAATGAACAAAAAAGGTCCAAAAATAAATTGGTAGAAATCAATTGAATTTTTTAACATTTTTGACATTTTTTGTATTTAATGAAATATATTTCAAAACTTTTTTTTTGCTGAATTGGTATATAAAACTAAAACTTTTTAAAAAAAATAAAATAATGATTTTAGTTGAAGTAGTGAAATTGTTAAAACTAAAATTATAATATAAATTAAATCTAAAAAGATTAAAAAATTTTTTTTATAAAATTCAGAAATGTTGCAATGGCCAATAACTGAAGCAAGTTAAACTTTAACTTAAAATTACTAACTGAAATAAACCAAAAATAAATGAAAACCAATATTATCAAACAAACCAAAAAACCTAATAAGTAATAAAATAAACTAATAAAAAAATGTCACAAGTGCATATTATTAAAAATTAAACTAAAGCACAATACCAGCTCATTCAAAATATTAGTAAAAAAAAAACACTTTTTGGCTGTGATTGGTCAGTCTTTCCTGTCAATCACACAGACTCACCTTCGATTGGTCTCTGCATTCTTTTTAGCAGCCATGACTTCATCTCAGCCTCATTGGCCCGTCTGCGTAGCTCTGCTTCCGAAAGCTCTACATCTGAGTTTGGTCCCTTATTATCCTCAACATTTGGTACAGGCGAACTACATTTCCCAGAGTCCTCTAGGGTCGCCTTCCCTTTTTGGTCGTTTGCGGTCGCCTCGATCGCCGAGACTCCATTTACTAACGTTTCACCCGTTGTTTTGGTCATCTCGTCCACTTCTACGACAGCTTCATTCCCATCATGCACCAGTGCCGTGGGCTCGTCCAGCTTGTCCGGAAGGGACTGTAGCAGCTCAGAATTTTCATCCGTGGAACGGTTGGGAAGACCTTCGTCCTCGTCTTCCTCAGCACGATAAGACCTCATGGATTTGTCTGTTGGCGTCCAGGTGGGCGTCTTTCTTTGCTCCAGCAGTGACGCCCCCTCCTGGCCGGAGCAGGTGGTGTTAGAGTCGCTCTGTAGCAGCTCCAGTTCGGTGAAACCTTCATCCGACGGCGATTTGTCAGCGATCTGGCACTCTGATATCTCAGAGACGGCCGTTTCGATATCGTCTAACACGATTGGCCGGTTGGGCGTGCCGAGAGCCTCGTAACGACTAAAGGGGTTCAGATCTTGTTCGGAGGGAAGCTCCTCCCACTCACCCGGCCTGTATAAAGGACAGAGATCCTGGGGTTCATCACTGCCACGGGCAACAGCGCCCATCATCATCATCATTGTGAGGGTGGAGATGGTGAAATTAAAGAGAAAAACAAACAAAACATCCAAAATGAACCAACACAAGACAACTGAACAAAACAGAACGTGACAAATAAATAAGACAAAACTTAAGGGATAAAAGTGATGTTTGGTGTCAAAATAGAATTAAAATGGAATGAATAAAAAAAGTGAAGGAGGTGGACTATTTCAGGTGATTTACACAAATAAAACCGATTTGTCCCCCGGTTTGTGAGAATGAAGTAAAAATGCATTTTCAGTAATACATTGACAATGGAAGTCTATGGAGCAAATGTGCAAATAAATGCTTAAAATACGCAACTATCATGCCTTGTATAAATTATAAACTTTTCACATAACATTTAAATTGTTCACTTTGCCACTAAGACTTTTCTGTAAATGTGTGGTTAAGGTAAAAAAAAAAAAAAAAAAGAAGAAAGAATTAATTAATACATAAGTTAAAATAAAAATAAAATAAGTTAACAAATTAAAATAAATAAAAAAATAAATATACATTTTATAAAATAAAAAATAAAATAAGGAAATAAATGAAAATAAAAAACATTAATAAATAGAATTAAATTACATTTACATAAATAAAATGGCCAAAAATAAAAATAAATTAATTCAAAATAAATATATTAAATTACATTTAAATAAATAAATAAATGTCATAAATAAACAAATCAGTTAAAATAAATGATTTCAAAATAAAGAAATAAATTCAATAAATTGCATTTAAATCAATACATGTAATAAAATAAATAGAAATTTAAAAATAAAGTATAAAATAAAAATTAATCAAATTAGATGTATTAAATTACATTTAATTAAATAAATGTCATAAAATAAACAATAGTAAATAAGTTATAAAATAAATTGTTTCAAAATAAAAAATAAATTAATTAAATTACATTTAAATAAAATTCATGTTAGAAAATAAATACAAATTTAAATATAAAAAGTAATACAATAAAATAATGGAAATGCGTTAATGGAAATTAAATGAAATACATGAAAATATAAATAAAATAAATTTAAAAATAAGTAAATATATAAATACATTTTATAAAATACAAATAAAATGGGCAATAAAAGAAACTAAATAAATTAAAACACATAAAATTACATAAATAAATGTAATAAATAAAAATAAACTAAATTAAATCAAAATAATATTAAATTACATTTAAATAAATTATTAAATATAATGAAATAAACTAAATAAATTTGTTAAAATAAAATAAGTGATATGAAAATACTTAATTCAATTACATTTAAATAAATAACATTTTAAAAATTAAAAAGTAAATCAAATAAAAAAAAATTTTTTAGTTAAGAATGAAAATGAAAAATTACAAACAAACAAACAACCAAACAAACAAAAATAAAACTAAACAGTTGGATTGGCATTGGTCATTCGCAGTGGTTAAATATCAAATTAACTCAGTTTCAACCATTGAAATATTTACTGAACCAAAATTGACACCACAGAACTGTGATACAAATGAAACCATGAGAAATTAGAAAGGTTAACACCCTTAAGATCAAAAAACTAAAAAATCCAGCTGGTCATAGAGTACATAATAAAAGTCCTACTGCTAAAACAAAATTTCATTGCTGTCCCAAAACAAAACCTGCAGCGCGTTACCAGCAGCGAACACCAGCGCATAACTATTTAAATCAAATATTTTTTCAAAGAGGAGCATCTAAGACAACAACCAACTGTAAGAGAGAAAGACAGAAACACAAAATAAGACCGAGAGAGAAAAAGGAGTCTGTTGCTTACGATGGCAGTGCGTCCTTCAGCTTCATACGGGACACGTCGTCATACAGCGCCACAGACAGCACCTCCTCCATGGGGCAGATGAGGCCGTACTCCTCACAACCGTTCTCAATCACCAGCGGGTCAGATTTGTGCGGGTCAAACATGATGTTGTTGGGTGTTATAATCATCACTCCTCCCACAACTCCCTGCAAGACAACAAATAAAACACACATCCCAGAAACCTCAATTAAAGCTGAAGTGTCTTTTCTGTATCATGAAAATTGTTATATTGAGTAAAAAAAATGGCTGTAAATACCTTGATCAGAAGGCTACATTTACTCACTTCAGACTGAGGCTCATTCATTTTACTTTTGGTGTAAAAGTGCTTTTACAGTTGCCAAAAATATAACTTTTGGGTTTTTTGCTATTAAGAATAAATAAATAATCAAGCCCAGCTCAGGTGAAAAAAGTAACGCAAAATTAACGTAATGCATTAAAGTCCATGAAAAGTAACTAAGTAACACAATTTGTTACTTTTTATTGGAGTAACGCAACATTGTAACAAATTTCTTTTAAAAGTAACAGCATCGTGTGACGCTCACCATGCCGTCAGTGAAGTACTTGCAGCTCATCTTGATGAATTTGACGGTGGCCGGGCTCTCGTCTTCAGACAGGGGCGACGTTTCTCTACGTACGGGACGTCCGGACCTGCTGCTCGATTCGCCGTCCTGTCAGATGGAGATATCAGAGATCCATTAGTGCCGTCTCATTCAGACCAGAGTCAGCAAATTATTCATGATGCTTATTATGACTGCATTAGCCAACAACACAGCAGACTGAATATACAAATCAGCGAAAACTCCTCAGAATGAAACATACTGGAGATCTCCACAAGCAAAAAACATGTTTAATATCTTTAGTATATGATTTTTAGTGTCCTACTATGAGCTCAAGAGTTCGGAGGAAATTGCAGGGGGTTTGGGAATCGATGAAAAGCTACTAATTATAAAAATGTGAAATAATACAAATTAAAATAAAACAGTAAAATAAGAATATTTTATTTGTTTACTTGCATGTCATTAACTGACACCAGAAAACTTTTGTGAATTTATTGAACAATTTATTGAACAATTTATTGAACGTTGAAATTATTAAAAATATTATATTAATATTAATATAATATATATTTGATAATAAAATAATTGTGCTTGTTATTTTTAATATTTTTTTTTTCAATATCAGTTTTAGTTTTATAATCATTAATTGACATATATAGCTAAAATAAAATATTAGATTAAAAAATTAAAGCAAACCAAAAATAAGCTGAAGTTGAAATACAATATTGACTAAAATAAGAAAAAACTAAATAAAAATGACACAAGCACATAACAAAATTAATAAAACAAAAATTGAATTGAATAAAAACATTATATTAATATTAATATAATATATATTTGATAATAAAATAAGTTTGTTATTTTCAATAACTTTTAAATATGCTTTAAGTTTTTATTTTTATTTTTAGTTTTATAATTGTTAATTGATATATAGTTAAAATAAAATAAATATTAGATTAAAAATACATAAGTAAACCAAAAATAAGCAAAGTTGAAATACTACATTGACTAAAATAAAAAAACCTAAATAAAAATGACAAAAGCACATAACAAAATTAATAAAACAAAAATTGAATTGAATAAAAACATTATATTAATATTAATATAATATATATTTGATAATAAAATAAGTTTGTTATTTTCAATAACTTTTAAATATGCTTTTATTTTTTATTTCAGTTTTAGTTTTATAATCCTTAATTGATATATAGCTAAAATGAAATATAAATATTAGATTTAAAAAAAATCAAGTAAACAAAAAGCTAATTGAAATACTACACTGACTAAAATAAAAAATAAAAAAATAAAAATGACAAAGGCACAAAACTAAATTAATAAAAATATTATATTAACATTTAAAAAAATTGATAATAAAATTGTGTTTGTTATTTTTAATAACTTTTACATATGCTTTTATTTTTTTATTTCAGTTTATTGATACATATAGCTAAAATAAAATATAAATATTTGATTAAAAAATATTAAACAAAAAATAAGCAGAAGTTGAAAAACTACATGGACTAAAATAAAAAAAAAAACTAAATAAAAATGACAAAAGCACATAATAAAATTAATAAAACAAAAATTTAAATTAATAAAAAATATTAATATTAATTAAAAAAATAACAATAAAAATTGGAAGTAAAAAAAAAATAAATAAAACTTATTCTTCTTAATAAATATAAAATATGTTCTAGATTTCAGTTAATTATAATAACCCTGGTTCCAGCAACATATTGCAATCATCCCCATAAACAATTATGATAAATGATGAAGCAATAAATCAAACATATACTTATAAATTAAGTATCTGAATATTTTGTAATAAATTACATAATGTATTTTTCAGATTTGTAATTATGTTTAAACAATAGCTTTATTATAGCCATAGTTTTATAGCTTTATTATAGTGTAGCGCATTGCATCATGGGATGTTTCACTCATAAAAGAGCTTAAGCACACAGTCAGCAGTGTTTGTCTTCCTTATGATACTCAAACACCGTTTTGCTCCACACAGTTTGTATTGTGGTGATTTTTTCTAGATTTAAGAGATTCTTACAGGCCGTCTGAAGCGTCTTACCTTCAGCTCCTTCTCTGATGCTGTGAGATGTTCAGAGGAGCCGTTGACCTGAGAGCTGCGCTCTGATTGGTCCACGTCAGGAACGAAGAGTTTCTGAGTGGGATTGATCGAGTAAAGCGAGGCATTAGGTTTTGTTTTTATCGAATCACAAATCAAAGAGCAGCAGAGGAAACTCACCTGTCCAGGTACGACGCTGTGTGAGTACAGACGGTTCAGATGCACTAGTTTATTCGGGGTGATGTTGAACTTCAGAGCGATGCTGTTCAGAGTGTCCTTTGGTCCAACCTGATTATACACACATTCAGTTAAATACATTACAATATAAGTCAATTAATTCAGCAGATGAGCAGCGATTGTACAGTAAGATGAACTCACGGTGAACTCCACTGTTCCTGGAGGTTTACTTTTCTCTTTCTTGGTCTGGATGCACGATTTACTGTTGTCATCTGAAAGAAGAGATTCAAAACACTCAGTAAGTACAGACATTTACAAGAGGCTTTTATTTCTACTAAATTACTGTACAATTATTGCAATTACTACTTGCTGAGAAAGACACTGAATAAACACTGGTTTAATGACACAGACGCTCTAATTTTACACACCATCCACCTCTGTCTCTGTGTTTTACTGCACAATCACAATATATATCCTTTTTAAAAAAATACTGGAGCAGAACAATAATGAAAACACATGTAAAAAAAAATAAAACAATATAAAAATAATTAAAAATAAATGTAACATAAAATCACTAAATATTTAATAATATTTAAAAATATAAAAACAATATTTAAATTATTTAAAACTTATTTTATTTCAGCTAGCTGTCAAGGGAAAAAAATAATTTAGTTTTACTTGATTAAAATAACTACAACAAAAAAGAAAATAAAAATAAAAATGACAAAAACAAAACAAAAAACAGATTAATTTATACCAACTATTACATAAAAAAAATAAACAGACAACATAAAAAAAACACTAAAAACCTAAATAATTAAAAAATAAAGAGGCAAAAATCACATACAATTATTAAAACTAAAAAAAAAAATAATGAAAAAATGTAGACATTTAAAAACTACTAAAAAAAGACAAAAAAACCCACAAAATTATTAAAATTAAATTAAAATAAACTGAAAACATTTAGCTTATATAAAGACAAAAGCACATAAATTATTAAAACCATTACATTTAAAAAAAAAATAATAATAATAACACTAATAATAATAATAATAATAACATATAGACATGAAAACTAATAAAAATGACAAAAACACACAATAAAATTACTAAAACTAATTAAAATAAACTGAAAACATAATTTAAATAAAGACAAAAGCACAAATTATTAAAACTATTACATTAATTTTTTTAATATACATAAAAAATAAAAGCAAAAGCACATAACAAAATTACTAAAATTAAAACGAAAACTAAAAGCCTAAATAAGCAAAAAATGGAAAATAGAAAAAATGGGCTAAAGCACATAAAATTAATAAAACTAAATAATAATAATATACTAATAATAAAAATAATAATAATAATAATAAAACACATAGACATATGGAAACTAAGACAAAAACACACAACAAAATTATTACAATTAAAATAAACTGAAAACATTTAATGTACATAAAAAAGACAACATCACATAAATTATTAAAATAATTATTAAAACAATTAAAATAGAGAACATAAAAATAAAATAAAAAGGCAAAAGCACATAACAAAATTACATAAAAAGCACATAAAATGATTAAACCCAAACAAAAATGATTTGAAAAACTAATAAAAAAGACAAAAACACACAACAAATATACTAAAACTAAAATTAAAATAAACTGAAGACATTTAATTTATATAAAAGATAAAAGCACATAAATTACTACAATTATTACATTAAAAGAATTATAATTTTTAAAACTATAAAATCATTAAAACTAAAGTGAAAAACTGAAAACATAAAAAGATTAAAACTAAATTAAATGACAAAATCATAAAATTAAAATAATTAAACAATGAAAATAATGAATTTAAAAAACTGAAAAGCTAAAAATGAACAGCTTACCAACACATTAATAAATATTAGTATAAAAACAGCACTAAAATAACACTGGTTCCTATCAACACCGACTGTACAAAT
Organism: Labeo rohita; assembly: GCF_022985175.1. Classification (NCBI taxonomy): domain Eukaryota; kingdom Metazoa; phylum Chordata; class Actinopteri; order Cypriniformes; family Cyprinidae; genus Labeo; species Labeo rohita. The sequence goes on from NC_066888.1 coordinate 32,209,646, forward strand.
GACTTTAATTTTCTATTGAATAAAGGCTTGCGTAACGAGCCGCTGTTGACACTGTTCGTCAAATATAAAGAACAATACGAGCGTCATTCAACACCGTGGCGCTGCTCTGAAACTAGAGAACAGACGTCAACATACAGGACCGAACACGCATGCATGATATTATCACTCTAAACAAAAACACTAAACAATCAGTATCAGCTTAAGTCTGTATAACTGGTTTCTTATATCAAGTGTGTTCTGGATGGTTTCTGATGCTCTTGTGTGAATGTTTTGGTCAATGTACATCAGTGGGATTATGTGTTACATCGGGCTAGTTCCATTCTGTAACTTCCTTAAACAGTGTGTGACCTTTGACCAGGTGGTTAGGGTCAGACTGTGTTTATGTGGTTAGGTGGAAGATCTGACCCTCTTCCTGAACACTCTTCCTCAACCTCCCATCTGTCTGACTCAGATAAATAACACAGTCACTGCTCATCTGCTGGCAAACTTCCTGTTTAAGTCTGTAATCCCCACAAACACGGTCATGTCAAATCAAAATCCACAATCAATATTCCTGGTCATATTGTAAACATTTCAGGTGGTGGTTCATAATTTTGCATCATAATGTAATAATTTGCTCCTTTTTGCTGATGTAAACAAGGCCACATGGACAATTAAACCTATTATTTAGCAATAATTAATAAAATAACTTTTCACAATTAAAATAAACCATTAATATTGATTAAATAAAATCTGTTTTAATTAAAAATGAATATTTTCTGGCTGTTTGCTGTTAAATTGACTATTTTATTTTTGTTTTCATGGTGAAATCTAGGGCTGCATGATTTGGGAAAAAAATTCATTGCAATTTTTCTGATAATAATAACAATAATAATAATAAAAATAATATAATGTATCAATACAATATAAAAATGCAATAATAAAATAATATAACTATATAAATATTGGATTGAAATAATATTTAACTGAAATAAAGCTGAACATTTTAACCTTTTTTTTTTTTATTTAAAAATGTTGACCTAAAACAAACCAAAATGAAAAACTGAAAACAAACTACTAAAACAAAATAAGAAATATTACTACTGTAATATTAAAAAATTGAATATTTAGGAAAAATGTAATAGTAGTAATAGTAATAATAATTTTCATTATTACTACTTAATAAAAAGAGAAAAATTAGTATAAATCAAAAGAAACATTACTATTGTAACATAAAATGAAAATGAAATATTATAATAATAATAATAATAATATGTATAAACATAATATCTAAAAATGCAATAATAAAATAATATAACTATATAAATACTGAATTTAAATTTTTTTTCTGAACTGAAATAATAGTTCACTGAAATAAAGCTGAACATTTTAATTTAAAAACCTTAACGGAAATGAGAAATGTTGCCTTAGCCACTAACTGAAATTAATAAGTTGAAGTTGAAATACAACAGTGACTTAAATTAAAACCGGAAAAATAAATAAATAAATTAATTAATTAATAAATTAATTAATTAAAATGACAAAAGCACATGACAAAATGACTAAAACACAAATCTAAATAAAACTGAAAACATAAAAAAAATACTGAAACAAAATAATAAATTTTACTACTGCAATATAAAAGTTTTATATTTAAGAAAAATGTAACAGTAGTAGTAGTAACAATAATTTCCATTATTATTATTATTACTTAATAAAAATATAAAAATGACTTTAAACCAAAATAAGAAACATTACATTTAATAATAATTAATTAATAATAATTATTATTAAAAAAAAAATAATATATATTTTTAATATTACAATACTAATATTTATTCACTAATTTACTAATATTTATTATTATTATTATTATTATTATTATTATTATTATAAACTAATATTTATTTATTATTAATTTCTTCAATTTAAAATGTTAAACTATTTTAGTTTTTTTAACAGAAATCCTTAACTTACCGAACAACAACAACAGAACAAAAAACGCAGCTTCTCTTTTGTTGATAAGAGCTTCTGAGTATGGGAAGATGGTTTTTGCATATTGTGTTCCCAAATGCAATTTAATTAAAACTCAACCTTTGCAATTTAATAATAAAGACATGTCACAATTTTGATTTTATTTTGATTAATTTTGTAGCCCTACTCAAAACTAAACTTGAATTTTTAAGATGCAAAATAGATACTAAATAAAATAATAAAAAATATATACAGAATTTCCAAAAAAAAAAAAAAGATTAATTTGATTACAAGCACTACTTTATATACATTCGAAGTGTCTGAATGTTCACCTGATCCGTCAGTTTGGCTTCTCTCTCTTTCTGCATTCCTTTCCTGAGATTGTCCAATAGGAGCGGGCTCACGGATGACTGGCGTCTTGGATTCCAAATCCGACTGGTTCTGCTCAGCATCCGCTTTCTCCGATTGGCTCTGCTTCAACTGCCGCTTTTTCTTCAGCCTGTGATCCACAAAACAAAAATGCAACATTATTAGCATCAACTCAAATGTCAAAACAGCAACAAAGAAACAACTTAACAAAAATAAATTAAATCCTCCCACATTAATGACACTTTTGCTCTGCTGGGTGTATCTGTGCCAAATCAGTCTAGAGAAACTGCAGTGGTCAGAGCCAAGATGGCCGAACAGAGCTCAAATAAACAGTTAACCACATATTCTCCTTACTGAATTCAGTATATTACAAAATACATTTTCAGGTATTTTTGAGTGATTTTGAGGTGAAATGTGTCACGTCATGTTCTTGATGTATCGTGAGATTCATATGTAAACAGACTTGCAGAGAAAGACCGAGAGGGAAACCGGAGAAGAGGATTTTCTAATGGTGTATGACGGCGAGGGGAAGCCGATCGATCAAACTGGAGACACACTTAAAGCTGAAGCCGCAGGAAAGACTCTGCTGCAGTAACACACACACACACACACACACAGAGAGAGAACGGACACATTCCTCCATCCAGCTCATATCCCACATTATAAATGACAGGAAACAGATCATAACAGCATGTGATCCAGCGAGAGATATCAGACTGACCCATCTCATGTTAATCTTCTGTTTCTGACAGACACTGGGCTGTAGAATCACTCCTACACGATATCATAAAAACTACTATTTTATTACAGCCTATGGTTAAATGTTGAAACATTTTGAAGTATTTTAATAGTAAAAGTATTTAAAAATAAACCAGTAAATAAAAAAAAAAAATAGTAATTATATACTATTGCTGCATTTATTCAATTTATAATTTTCATGATTTTATTTTAGTGAACATTTTAGTAATGTGCTGTTAATTTATACTTTCAGGTTTTTTTTAATTTTAGTTTACATTTTAGTATTTTTTTTAAATATATTCTTGTGTCATTTTTATTAGCCTTTTTTTTAATATATCCCACAGTGACAATTTGAAAACAATCTGAAATATTTTAATACTAAAAGGTTATGTACTATTTATATACTACTATAGATATATTAATATTTTAGCACATAACAAAACTACTAAGATGTGAATTAAAATTAAATAAATAAATAAATAAATAAATATATATATATATATATATATATATATATATATATATATATATATATATATATATAATTTTAGTTTACAATTTAGTATTTTTTTGTGCTTGCAAAAAAATAGCTTTTTATTTCAATTATTAATATTTTGAAATAGCTTTTTATTGATATTTCTGTTATTTTAATTTTAGTTTCAGTAATTTTGTTGTACTTTCGCCATTTTTATTAGCTTTTTTAATATTTCTTTTTACAACAATCTCTATACATCCCACAGTGAACACTGTAAAAAAATAAATAAATAAATAAAAATAAATAAATATATTTTTTTAATTACATTTTTTTAATACCATTTTATTTTTTTTGTCATGTTTTAGTAATTTTGTTGTACTTTTGACATTTTTATTACCTTCTGGTTTTTATATTTCTTTATACAACTATTTCTATACATCCCACAGTGAAAATGATTAAATAAATAAATAAATAAGTAAAACAGTATTTTTAATAGTAAAAAAACACAACTTGTTATTATTTTTAACTATTTAAATTTTTTATGTATTTTTACATTTTTATTTTGTTTTAGTAATTTTGTTATATGCTTTTGCCATTTTAATTAACTTAATTATACTAAAAATCCAAATTTTAATATAGAAAGTTATAATTATGACATACAAATTTGAAATTGTAACTAAAAATTAGCTTAAATATTTCTTTACACTACCATCTCAATGCACCCACATCAAATATTTACAAAAAATTATGCAATAATATTAAATACAATTATTTTAATAATAAAACGTTTTGTATTATTTATACACTATTATAATGTGTATAAATATTATAGTATTAGTATCTTATTTTAGTTTTAGTAATTTTGTTCTGTGCTTTTTGTTCTCTTTTTTTAAATATTTCTTGATAGTTTTACTTTTAGTTTTACTTCAATTTTAGTAATTTTTGTACTTCAGCTTAAACTTGCTCATCTCAGTTGGCTGCCAAGGCAACATTTTTAACTTTCAGTTTTTCATCCTAGATTTACATATTATCCTATTTCAGATTTAGATCAATTAGTGAAAATGATTTTTAACAATTTTAGTTAATAACACTGCTTTTGGATGGAATTACTCACGTCTGGAGCACAAACACAAGCGCTCAACTTTAATATCAGCGTTTCATCATTGCTAACCCTAACATGAGCAACAATAACATCAGTGATGCTTGACAGACTTAGCAAACTTTAAAAGAGTTTAACAAACAGTTTTAGATGTTTGCTTTAGCAAATGCTACTAATAACTGGAGCTTGTCAAATGCCTCAAGCAATAATGTTGAGCACAAAGACAATTAAGTCTCAAGTCAATAACTTAAGTCTGTTTGTCACTCAAATCTATCACATGACTTCAGAAGACGTGGAATATACTGCATGAGTCACATGAACTACTTTTATGATGCTTGTTGGAGTGTGACAGTATAAATCACCTCCAATTTTCATGCACACAACAACAGCAGCTCTGACAGTTCGGCCTGACGTCTCATCTGCATTACGCATTTGGCAAAGATTTTTATCTAAAGCAAATTAAATTGCATTCAAGCTAGAGTTTTTCAGTCCATGCACTGGCTGGAATCAAACTCATGATCTACTTTCAGACTGAAATCTGATTTTCTGCCACATACGAGAAAAATAAATGTTTTGGTAAATCATAATTATGACAAAAATTCATAAAGGAAAAATTTTTGACACAGTCAAAATTATTAGATAAAACGTGACATTATTTTTAAAGTCATATCTTATGTCACAATTACGACTTGTTTGTAATAAATTTATTTATGACTATTTACGTCATAATAATTATGACAGTATGTTGACTTTTTAATATCATAATTATATTATCACAAACTAATTTTGGCTTCTTTTTGTCTTATAAATTTGACATGTCATAATCATGACTTTTTAATACAAGTTTGACTTTTTGGTCCGAATTATGACTCAGCATGTTTTAAATTTTTCCTCATAATGACTTTTTATATCATAATTTTGACTTTTTGTGTCATAATGCCTATGCAATAGTTATGACTTGGTTTCTCATAATATTGTTGTTTTTCACCTTTAATTTCAGCTTTGTACATAATGACTTGAATATCTTCACTCTGTATGTCATAACCATGACTTTTATATTTTAAACTAGACTTTTTTGTCATAATTTCGACTTACGTAATAATGACATAGCATCTCATAAAGATGACTTGTACGATATAATTATTACTTACACATATTGTACATACATACTTATATGTATATATTATTAGTATCTCTTAATTCTGGCTTTTTCCCCCTCATAATTCTGACTTTGTGTGTATTAATTTTGCCTATTAAGTTTTTTTGGTCATAATTATAATATAGTATCTCAATGTTGTTGTTTTTGCCATTATTTTACGCCATTATTATTTAGCATTTCAGATTTTTTACTTTTTTCTCACAATTTCAACTGTATGTCATAATTATAATTTGTTATATCAAAATTTTAAGTTTTTTTGCATGATCATTTTTGACGTATGAATTAGTATCTGATAATTCTGACTTTTTTTTGTCACAATTTCAACTTTGTATGTCATAATTATTAAACATTTTTATATCAAAATTTGGTGTTTTTCGTATAATAATTTTTGACTTCTGATAATTTGGACTTTTTTGTCACAACTTCAACTTTGTATGTCATAATTACACCTTCTTATATCAAAATTGGGTGTTTTTTTGCATGATAATTTTCGGCTTATGACTTAGTATCTGATAATTCTGACTTTTTGTCACAATTTCAACTTTGTATGTCATAATTACAACTTTCTATATTTAAATGTTGATTTTTTTGCATAATAATTTTTGACTTATGACTTAGTATCTGATAATTTTGGCTTTTTTTGTTAATCTCAAATTTGTATGTCATAATTATGACTTTCTATATTAAAATTTGGAATTTTTCATATAATAATTTTCAACTTATGACTTAGTATCTGATAATTCTGACTTTTTGTCACAATTTCAACTTTCTATGTCATAATTACAACTTCTTATATCAAAATTTTGATTTTTTTTGTATAATAATTTTTGACTTATGACTTAGTATCTGATAATTCTGGCTTTTTTTGTCAATTTCAAATTTGTATGTCACAATAATAACCTTTTATATCAAAATTTGGTGTTTTTCATATAATAATTTTCAATGAATTATGAATTAGTATCTGATAATTCTGACTTTTTGTCACAATTTCAACTTTGTATGTCATAATTACAACTTTTTATATTAAAATTTTGTGTTTTTTTGTATAATAATTTTCAACTTACGACTTAGTATCTGATAATTTAGACTTTTTTGTCACAATTTCACTTTTTTATGTCATAACAATGGCTCAGTACTTCATAATTTTGAGTTTGCATTTCATAATTATGACCGTTTATGTCATACTTATTACTAGGTACAGCATGATTTCGATTTGTATGTAATAATTATGAATTACCAAAACATGATTTTGTTTCTTATGTAGCAGAAATGGGCCATTCCTTTAAGTTTTCCACACGAGTAACATGATCTACAGCAAAATCTGTGTTTGTTAAGATATCCTGTAACATCCAAAACGTTATGAATTCCTCTTTCAGATTGACCACATCAGCACTATCACCATTTTCAGTTCTTAATGCACGGCCCTCTGCGCATTCGGCTCTCAGTTCCCGTCATGGAACTTCCTGTGTAAACCAGTGCTATTCTAACCCGGCATCATCTCACCTGGCAAAATATCCAGGCCTCTTCTCTGTCTTCTCCATTGCGGACGCCTGATATGCACCAACTCCGGTAACAGAACGCGAGGCGGCCTCTCCTTCCGTCGTGCAACGTTGCCTGAGCGTTCCTGTCTTCTCAAAGACACAAAAAGAGAGGTGAATATCGGCCCCTAAATACGTTCGCCCTTATCTTCAGCTGTGGGTCAATGGGTCACGTACAGGGTTGCTGCAAGCATAAGCATCAGGGACGAGAAACTGTCGATTCAGACCAGATCTGGCAAGGCCGAGCTTGTTTTTTTTGAGGCGAAGCCGCTGGATGACATATCTTTATTGTTAAAACACTCATTATTGTTCAAGATCAACAAATCCAGTGTTTGATTAGAGATAAGCAGTGATTAGATTGAGAACCATCTGATGTCTCAAATCAATCCACTTTGGTTACATGATGGTGGGTAAACAGAAAGCATATATGACATAATCACAATTAAAATCAATCAGCTGAGAGGGAAACCCACGTTTATCACGTCTAGGAGGTGAAACTCACCTTAAGCACGTAATTTTACGTGCATGTATGTAATGACGTCACAGCAGAGCTGTCATATGCACAACATTGGAAATTTACATTATGTGCATATGCATTGTACACAATGTTAGAAATGATGAAAATGAAGACAAAAGATGACATCGTGCATAGCTTTATTTATCTCACTCGACATACGGGGGTAAATAATGTATGTTTATATTATAAACAAACTGATATGTTCATATATGTGTTTATATATCAACGTACAACTGACACTCCTGTTGCATTCAACTAAAAAACGCGGTCCTGCAAAATACACTTTGTTTGAAAACAAACACAAAACAGATAAAAACACAAGCATCGATCGAGTAACACACGCACATGTGTAAAGAAACAAAAACCCACCTAAACAAACACTACATCCCTGAAGATCCAGCAGCTTCCTTCTTCACTTCTTCACGCCCTTTCAACAGCATCAGTCGTCGATCATGTCAACAATCTTCTTATTCCTTATGACTGAGAGTGTGTTATTGTTGATATAAACACACACATGCAGTCCGAGCTAACCGGCTAAAGCTAAAGGTATTAAAGTCCCTCCATATCCAGATTCAAAGCGGATTCGGTTTGTTTCTGGAAATTTCGGTTACACCGACGGCTGTTTTCGGGACTTTGACCCGTTATATCGAGAATCAATCGGCAAAAACGCTAGATGTGCGTGTTTGGGTTTGCAAATAGAATTATTTATGTATTCATATCTAAATTTAAATGTCGATTTTCTAATAGGTCGAAGTCCTCCCAGCCCACGCCCATTTTCCAGTATGATTGACAGGAAAAGCGGAAACGCCCCTCCCCCGCTTCAACTCCAGATCCATGACGTATTTATTTTGGGTTTTTATCATTTTACGGTAACTTTTATACATCATGCGCACATAAAAAAATGTTTTTTGTGAATTTTGTTATTTTTTAAAAAAATATTATTTTATTTCGTTGCAATTGCAATGTTTTATATTGCTGTTTTTATTTAATTAAGTCGGCTTGAGAAAGCCAACTTACTGATCGACTGTTTAAGATTCTTCTTCTTCTTCTGAGCCAAATTTCGGTATCTGTCTCCTCCTAGAGCTTTCAAGCTAGAACCACCAAACTCAGCTCAGACCTTCAGACTGGTCTGACTCGGTGTGCTGTATCTTTTCTAACTGATCCGGCTTACAGTTTTCATAAACCAGACTATCAAAACCACCAAAAATCCCATAGACTTACATTGACGGAATGTTCAAATGAGCAACACTATTTAAACTCCCAGAATCCCTTGAGGCTCAATCAAGCTTCCCTTCTATGTTCTATTTCTAATCAATTTACACTCATTTAAGCTTCAATATTTCTAATATTTCTAATCTATCGAGCTATCTAAATCATGCTAGCAACATGCTAGTAACATGCTAATCATGTTAGAAACATGCAAACAAAATTCTAGTAACATGTTAATCATGCTAACAACATGCTAATAGCTTGCTGATCATGATGGAAACATGCTAGCAGCATGCTAGTAACATGCTAATCATGCTAACAACATGCTGATTATGTTAGAAACATGCTAACAAAATGTTAGTAACATGCTAATCATGTTAGAAACATGCTAACAACATGCTAATCAGCTTGCAGCATGCTAGTAACTTACTAATCATGCTAGCAACATGCTAGCAACATGCTAATCATGATAGAAAAATGCTAACAACATGATAGTAACATGCTAATCATGCTAACAACATGCTAATTATGTTAGAAACATGCTAACAAAATGTTAGTAACATGCTAATCATGTTAGAAACATGCTAACAGCATGCCAATCAGCTTGCAGCATGCTAGTAACTTATTAATCATGCTAGCAACATGCTAGTAACATGCTAATCATGATAGAAAAATGCTAACGTGTTAGTAACATGCTAATCATGCTAACAACATGCTAATTATGTTAGAAACATGCTAACAAAATGTTAGTAACATGCTAATCATGTTAGAAACATGCTAACAACATGCTAATAAGCTTGCAGCATGCTAGTAACATGCTAATCATGATAGAAAAATGGTAACAACGTGTTAGTAACATGCTAATCATGATAACAACATGCTAGTAACTTGGTAATCATGCTAGCAACGTGCTAGTTACATGCTAATCATACTAGAAACATGTTAACAACATGTTAGTAACTTGCTAATCATGTTAGAAACATGCTAGCAACATGCTAGTAACATGCTAATCATGCTAATCATGCTAACATAATGCTAATAACTTGCTAATCATGCCAGAAACATGTTAGCAACTTGTTAATCATGCCAGAAACATGCTAGCAACTTTGCTAATCATGCTAGAAACATGTTAACAACAAGCTAGTAACATGTTAACCATGTTAGAAACATGTTAGTAACATGCTAATCATGTGCGAAACATGCTATCAACATGCTAATCAGGCTAATCATGCTAACAACATTCTAGTAACTTGCAAATTATGCTAACAACATGCTAATCATGCTAACAACATTGTAATCAGCCTGTAAAAATACAAGCAACAAGCTAATCATGTTAAAACATGTTAACAACATGTTAAATCATGTAAGCAATGTGTTAAATCATGCTAGCTGCTTTCATACTTGTACAACTGCTTCAAACTTTCAGGCTAGGCTTTCTCAAGCCAACTTAAAGTTTGTTCTCAAACTTTACTCATCTAGCTTTTTATTTGAAGCGCAATTTAAACAACCAATCTTAACATCTAAAAATGTCAAAAAATGTTTTTGGTTAAAAATACTGTAATTAATACATTTTCAACATCATATTTAACGTTTAAAACAAGTGTGACAACTTGCCCCAGCTTATAATTCTCTTATTAACTTTTAATAAGACCAAAAACACCAAAATTTGGTGTTTTTCGTATAATAATTTTTGACTTCTGATAATTCTGACTTTTTTGACAATTTCAAATTTGTATGTCATAATTATAACTTTCTATATTAAAATTTTGAATTTTTTTGTATAATAATTTTTTAACATATAACTTAGTATCTGATAATTTTGTCTTTTTTGTTAATTTCAAATTTGTATGTCATAATAATAACTTTTATATCAAAATTTGGTGTTTTTCGTATAATAATTTTAAACTTATGACTTAGTATCTGATAATTCTGACTTTTTGTCACAATTTCAACTTTGTATGTAATAATTATAACTTTTTATATTAAAATTTTGTGTTTTTTGTATGATAATTTTCAGCCTATGACTTAGTATCTCATAATTCTGACAATTTGCCCCATCTTATAATTCTCTTATTAACTTTTATCTTTATGTATTCACATTTTAGATCAGAATTCATAATCTGGGAGACCTTGTTTAAAACAAAACTACTGCTCAAGAAACTGTTATGTAAGTGCAGTTTTGATCTGTAACAGAAAGATAAAGCAGTAATAAACAGCTGTGATTCAGTGCTGTGGTTGTGCGGTCAGGTGTTTCTGGTGTTTTCATGTATTGGTTTCACATGCTGTATCTTAAATGGAGCACAGTCTAGATCTAAACCAGATCTGAAACGACGTGTGCGACTTTTTGAGGTAAGATCTGATTTACTGTATGATAAACATACAGTGCTGTGTGTAAAAGTTTGATGTTCATTGTATAATTTTGCAAATTTCAATCAAATTTCAAACCAACGGATCCACTGCAGTGAATGGGTGCCGTCAGAATGAAAGCCCAAACAGCTGATAAAAACATCACCGTAATCCACAAGTAATCCACACCACTCCAGTCCATCAATTAATGTCTTGAGAAGATAAAAGATGAAACAAATCCATCATTAAGATCTTTTTAACTATCCATAATAAAGCTTCATCCAATGAAAAATTCATCTCCTGTTAACTCTCACATCAAAATTGAGCCACATATTTGTTTAGAGTTTCATCTTTTGTCTTCTCAAGATGTTAACTGATGGACTGGAGTGGTGTGGATTACTTGTGGATTATTGTGATGTTTTTATCAGCTGTTTGGACTCTCATTCTGACGGCACCCATTCACATCCATTGGTGAGCAAGTGATGAAATGACACATTTCTACAAATCTGATGAAGAAACAAACTCATTTACATCTTGGACTGAGCATAAATGTACATTTTTAGGTGAACTGTTCCTTTAATTAAATATTTATTCTACATTCTGATCACTGTAATATTGTTTGTTTGCTTTTTTATCCTTATAGTGAATACTGTCATAAATTAAAGGCTGTACAATAAAAATACCATAATATATAATGTACATGATGTGTCTTTATATTTCACCTTAATGACAGTTTTGCTTTTAATTAGGTGTTGTATATTATTTAGTGTATTAACCACAATAATGAGACTCAGATACAGATTTATTTCTGTTTATTTTTTCCAGTAAGATGAACATGCATTATGCAGTCAGTGATGTGAAATTAATTCAGCTGTTGAGCTCATTGAATGATGTGTGTGTGTGTTCAGGGCTGAGGAACACCAGCCACAATCTCACTCTCGATCCCACATTCATCTTTGCCTCTCAGGATCTTAAAATAACCTGAAAAACACAGAAGAGATTTACATTGACAAAACCCCCACTACAAACATATAAATTAAATATAAATGTTTGCTTTCATAAAAAAAAAAAAATAAATAAATAAATACAATATAATATAATAAAATATAAAAATTACATAAAAATATAAAATAAATAAAACAAATTCATTCTACACTGTAAAAAACAATTTGTTTAAAAGAATCTTATTTAAATTTTAATAAATAAATAAAAATTATAACCTTTCATGCCTTAAAAATTTTAAATTTATTGTTTAATAATAAATGATTATAATTAGCTTGTTACTGTATTTTTTAAATAATACATTGTTATAGATTATAATTATTATTAACTATTTCAGAATGAAATAATATTAATTTTCCACAAAATCTATATTATATGGAAAAACAAACATATTTTCCACAATATTATTAATAATAATTTTAATAATAATTTATTAGTTATTACTTTGTACAAATAACAAATTTCAAGTTTTCTACTAAACTTATTTTAATTGATGAACTTAAAATTTTTTAAGGCAGCAGGGTAACAAATTATTTTAATAATGACTCAACAAATTGTGTTTTTTAATAAGTTATTAAAATTAATTAGTATATTATACATTTATCATTATAATTGCATATTAGAACAAGTTCTTATTTTCCATAACAGCCTGGTACAAAATCTGTATAACTATTTTATTTATTTATTTATTTATTTATTTATTTATTTATTTTTGATAGTTTGCAACCTAAAAAGATTCAAGAATACCTCCAAAATTCAATTCTATTTTAATTATATATATATATAAATATATTACATTGTATCTCATGTCTTGCAATCTAAAAACTGCAAATCAAAAAGATCTCAGAATTTAGAAATACTTTTTATTCTTTTTTTTTTTTACATTTTGTTTATTTATTTTATTTTTTAGTTGTTCATAAAATGTCATTCAAACTCATTACATATCGAATTCAGTTTTTGCTATCGGGATTCAAACGTGTGAAAAGTATAAAATAAAATCTAATAATAAATTATTATAACAATTTCCCCAAAATACAGTATCAGAAACAGGAGTGTGCATCAGCGCCTCACCCTTTGTCGCCCCAGTCGGAGTTCCAGGAGTTTGCGACCAGCCAGTACGGCGTCCCGTTCTCTTCTCCCCATCCCAGGAACTTTACAGAATGACCGCCCAGTTCAGAACCGGTCAAGTGCTGGTAAACACCTGTGTCAGATCAAACCAATAAAAGATGTTGTGTACCTTCATGCAGGTGATTGCTATTACACACATATAATCAAAGCTTGTGTTTTCTGACCGCTCTTGTAGAGCAGAAAGTCCTCGTAGACGGTGAAAGAAGCCTCCACCGGCCCGTTAGTGTAAATCTCAGTCATGATCTGCTGCGGGTCCGAGGGAACGTTATACGCTTTATATCCTGCAGGGGGCGACAGAGACACACAATGCGAGTTAGTCAATGAAATACACTGGAGACAAGACACTTTAAAGCTTAAAGACCCATGAGGATGAAACTTACCGAAATGTTTGTCCTGTTTGTATGAGACGCTGTATTGAGAAATACAGGCGGCGTTACACTCAGGTGTGTCCTGCTCACCTGAGCACGGCGGCCTCGTCCCGTTCACGTGATGCTCGCAGGGCGCGATGCTGTACGGTCTGCAGCCTAGAAATGATGAAAAACACAAGATAAATAGACATATAAAAGTATACTAATAAAACAAAATGGAAAAAACAGTAAAGCACATGTAAAGTATGCAAAGATGTCAAGAAAAATAAAGCACATAACATTTAAAATGGACCATTATTCTGGGAGCACAAGGTGCAAATTTAAAATACGTGACCCGTTGCACAAGTATATTTGTTGTGACAACCAAAAATACATTGTATGGGTCAAAATGATTCATTTTTATTAATATGCCAAAAATCATTAGGATATTAAGTAAAGATCATGTTCCATTAAGATATTTTGTAAATTTCCTATCATGAATATTTCAAAACGTAATTTTTGATTAGTAATATGCATTGCTAAGAACTACATTTAGACAACTTTAAAGGCTATTTTCTTAACATTTTGATTTTTTTGCACCCTCAGATTCATTTTCAAATAGTTGTATCTCAACCAAATATTGTCCTACTCTAACAAAACAAAGCTTATTTATACAGCCTTTAGATGATATATAAATCTTAATAAAAAAGACCCTTATGACTGTTTTTGTGGTCCAGGGTCACATATACACTACCGTTCAAAAGTTTGGGGTCAGTAAGACTTGTAATAGTCTTTAAAGAAGTCTCTTATGCTCATCAAGGCTGCATTTATTTGATTAAAAATATAGAAAAAAAAAAAAACAGTAATATTGCAAAATGTTTTTACAATATAAAATTATGTTTTTTATTTTAACATACTTTAAAATAGAATTTATTCCTGTGATGAAAAGCTGAATTTTTATCAGCTGTTACTCCAGTCTTAAGTGTCACATGATCCTTCAGAAATCATTCTAATATGCGGATTTATTATTAGAATGATCAATGTTGGATAATATCAACAGTTGTGCTGCCAAATATTGCTGTGATTTTTTTTTTTCAGGATTCTTTCATGAATAACAAGTTCAAAAAGTACAGTGTTTATTCAAAATATAAATATTTTATAACAATGTAAATTATTTATTATTAACTTTTAATAAACTTTTAATTATTAACTTAATACATCCTTGGTGAATAAAAGTATTAATTTCTTAAAAAAAAAAAAAAAAAAGAAACAATAAAAATGTACTGACCCCAAACTTTTGAACAGTAGTGTATATTATATATAATTGTAATGCATCTAAGGTGTAATGTATTACTGTTTTTGTTTTGTATTTTTTGAACCTGGCAACACATCCCTTACTCCAAAACAAAAGAAACACACACACACACACACACACAACATCATTACTGTAGTTTGTTACTATAGTTTAAAGTGTGATTATACAAAAAATATAGTTACTACACGTTTACTGTAGTACAAACCACATTTAATTTTCTCAAGGAATTTGTATTTATATTCTTTCTTTTTTGTTTGGTGTTTTCTACTGTTTAATTTTTTAAAAATCTGAAAAAGATTCGCGAATCCGCTCAGAAATCCTGATCTGAATAATGATTCGCGATCCACCATATCAGTTCAGGACTCGGAGTGCGGATCGCGAATCATTCAATGCACGAAATGATTCACGAACCCGCTCCGATGTTCCGATCTGAATCTAATGATTCGCGAACACGCTCTCGAACTGAATCAAATGATTCACAAACCCACTAAGAAGTCCCGCCCTGCGTCCCAGTGTGCATACTATCCAACCTATCTGCTCTAAATAGTATTGAAAATTCATGACAAGAATTTAGGATGGATAGTATGCAAAATAGACCCGACCTAAATGATTCGCGATTTGAAGTTCCGATCTGAATCAAATTATTCGCGACCCGCGAGGTTCCGATCTAAATCAAATGATTCGCGAACCCACTAAGAAGATTTGAAGTTCCGATTTGAAGTTCCGATCGGAATCAAATGATTCACGATATGCGATCCGATTGGAGCGCTTCGAAACAGTGAATCATTGTGCGACACAGTTGTTTAACTGATTCGGAGTTTCGAAAAGCTCCGTTTCACCCGTATACGTGCTTTTTAAAATCATTACAAGTGATATCGAAATTCGAAACCAATGGCTCTTCTGATCTGGTTTTTGCTAGTGAATCGTTTGAACTGAATAATCGAAGTTACAAGTATGAATCAGTCGGAGCTGATCCAGCTTAAATGACTCACTCAATTGATTCGGTTCATCTTAGCTCCCTAGTTTTATGACATTAACTGAAATTAGTAAAAAAAAGTATGATGTTTTTTACATTTTGCATGAAAAGATAGGCCTATGCTTACTGAAAAAATTAAACACTTTTCAAATTCAAAGTCAAATTCAAGTACTGGAAAAAGCACCTTGTATAATCCCTGACCTCAGCACTTGGAAATTTCACATCTATTTTCATTTTAATTTAATGTTTTATTTAATTATAATACATTTTTATTTTTTTAATTAATTATTTTTTTTAATTTTTAATTTTATTATATTTCATGTGTGAAATCTACAAACATTCAAAAAAAAAAAAAATAATTTTAATGTTTTTTTTTCTTTTTTAAAAATATTTTCTTAATTTATTGTAGTTGTTTACATTTAAAAAATGTCATTCAAACTCATATTATTTAAAACTCCTATGTTTTTTTTTTCTATTGGGGTTCATAAAAATGTGTTGTTGCACTTTTGAGAAATTAAATATTTTAAATCCACTATTCTTAACCTCAGTTCAGAATGATTGTTTCAGATGTTCTGCTGCTGTATTTGATTTTATTCTTGTTGAAAGCCTAAACAGATCCAGATGAGATCAACACACAGTTTTCTACAATGACAGCGCTGTTCTGATCCAGACTCACCCACGTTAGAGCCATAAAGTCCTCCAGTCACCAGACCGGATTTAGTCCAGTAATCCCACGCTACTGATGAAAAACCTCCAGAACACCTGCCTCGGGAAAAACAAACCGTAAGAGTCATTTCACAGCATTTCATGAGGATTAATTTAGATTTTATTATTATATCTATTTATTTTATTTTATATATATTTTTATTTTATTTTATTAAATTTTATTTTATTTTAATGCATTTACTGTTCATTTTATCTCACTGCTGTTATTGCAGTGCAGACCCACCCGAATCCACACTCGTCGCAGCAGGACAGCAGGTCCTCGGCTGAGATCTCCACCGACACTTGCCCTTTGCTGTGGATGCAGATGCGATCAGAGATGGCCTCGACCGCACCGAACGCCTGCGGGACACAAACACACGCTCATATACACACATTATAACAGTAAGAATGTCATCAGTGCTCGAGTGTGAGGTGTTTTTTACCCAGCAGGAGCCGCAGGAGCCCTGATCCTGGATCAGACTGATGGTCTTACAGTACGGCCACTCCGTCCGCGCGTCGAAGTTGTCAGGAAGTTTCATGTTGGTGGCGTGTCTCACCCTACAGATGGAGAAAATTTTATTTATTTATTTTTTTAAAAATGCATTAAAATTTCTTTTATTAACATAAATAAATAAATAAATATGATTTCATTTAAACTTTTTCTATGTGATTGTCAATGCAATACATAACTAAATATTTAAATTAATAATTGTTTAGAATTTTGTTAATTAAAACTTTATTGAAATTGTATTCCGTTTTATTGAAATATTTGCTTAACCGTGTTTGTAATGTTCACGTGAATAAAAGAAGAAGCTAAAAATGTATGACTATTATTAATAAAATATATATATAAATTCAATAAATTAAAAATAAAATACATAAAAATATATTTGATTATATTTAATTAACCATGCTTGTAAATTGCATGTGAATAAATAAGACAAATTAGGACAAAAAAAATTGAAGCTATTAATTAAATAATTAAAATATCCAAACTTACAATTTAAATATAACATACATGTAAACTAGATAAAATCTAAAAGTGAAATACATATAAAATATTTATTTTGATTTTTATTATTAACTATGTTTTATGAATTTAAACTTTGTTTTCTATATGTTTGTCATCATGCATTCATTTTGTTACACAATGTGCAATTTCAAAAACTTTCCACAAAAAACTTGAAGATATTATCATTATTTAAAAAACACCTTGCATTTCTTTTCTTATTTCTAATCTACGTGTCTAATAAACCTGGCATTGTATATTATGAATATTGATTATTGCTTGTTGACAAATTGATTTTGTTCCTCTGAGTTGCTTTGAATAAAAGCATCTGCTAAATGCATACATGTAATTAAGATATTATATTTTACATAAATAAAAGAAGCCTATATAAGGACAGTTTTGTCATCATGGCATATTTTTTGCATGACAATTAATCACGTTTACCCCACAAATAGTCTTTACTGTAATGTATCTAAATGTCATTTCTCATTATTCTTATTTATTTATTTATTTATTTATTTAGTTATTTAGTTTATTTATAATGAATCTCAGCATAACTATTTATTTGTACAATATTATCATAATATATTAATAATATAAATCGGCATTTATTTGTTTGTTTGTTTATTGTGTAGAGGAAATCTGTATAAATTAACACAATAAATGTACAATTTATTTGCAAATATTACCATAATATATTAATACTTTAAAATGAAAATAGTTTTTGTTTTAAATGAATAGTTTAATTAATGTATTGTATTTTTCAGTGCATTTTTTTAACATTGATAAAGATACAGTTTTATTTCTGTTTATGGTTTCCAATAAAATGATTGTGCATTTTATAATCAGTCATGTAAAATCCAGGTATTGCTGCAATAAAAACCAATACACATTTGACAGATGCTTTTATCTGAAGTGACTTCATTGCAATGCATTTTTTGCAAAATCCCTGAGAATTAAACCCGTGATCCTGGTGTTGCAAGCACTGTGATCTACTGACTGAACTATACGATCACCAGTCAAAGAATCTGTATTTATAAATGAGCTTCTTGAAGGAATGCTAAAACATAAATTGTTTATAACCAGTTTAGAGAACGTCTTCTACTGAAAATTTCATATGATAATATGACGTGTTGATCATCACTCACGTATCAGGCAGTCGTGGGCCGTTCCGGATCGTCCCGCAGAGAGACTTCAGATGTTCGTACTTCACGTTCTCAAAGTTCACACCCGCCTGTGAAGAAATGAAAGAGAGAGGAATAAGAAAGAGGAAGAGAGAGCGATGAACAGGGCTGAAGTAGATCAAGACAGACAGATGTTTTCACTCATAACAACACAGTAAAACATAGTAAATTCTCACCGTCCAGGTGGTTTTGGCCATGTTGATGAAGTTCACCATTTCATGAGACCATGCGGAGAGCTGCGGGCGGCCGCAGGTGACGGACAGCAGAGCGAACAACACACAGAGACGCCACATCCTGAGACAGAAAAAAACAAATAATGACTATTCAATAAAATTACAAAAAATGTAGTTAGATTAAAACAAAATAAAATATATATATAAAAAATATATACAAAACAATTATTTAGAATTTTGTTAATGAAAACTTTATTGAAATTGTTTTCAATTTTATTTAAATATTTGCTTAACCATGTTTGTAATGTTCATGTGAATAACAAAGAAATTAAAAAATGTAAGACTATTAATAATATTTATGTATATCTATATATATAATAATATATATATGACTATTAATAATATATATATATATATACATAAAAATATTTGATTACATTTGATCAACAATGCTTGTAAAATGCATGTGAATAAATAAAAAAATAAGACAATAATTAAACAATTAAAATATAAAAATATCCAAACTAACAATTTAAATATAACATACATGCAAACTATATAAAATATAAAATATAAAAGTAAAATATTTTCTAAATAAATAAATACATAAATACATAAAAATATATAAAATATTACATATTATATTAAAAATATTAAATAATATAATATTATATAAAATATTATAAAAATAAAATATTCATTTAGATTTTTTTAAAAACTTGTTACAATGTCATTTAAATATTTGAATAACCATGTTTATATATATATATAAACAAGATGAAATCTAAATAAAAAAAATTAAAAATAGATCATTGAAATCAATATTTTGGAAAAAATAATCTGGTTATAAATTCACTGAAATATTGGCTTAACCAGGGTTGTAATATTCATGTGACTTAAAAGAAAAACTTTTCTAAGTTTAGAAAAGTTGCATTTGTAAATGTTTATGCTTGCATTTGTAAATGTCAAGATAAATCGATCAGAAACATTTCATTTCACATTATTTCAAATCATTCATTTTAAACACTGGTAGATTTACATAGGAAGAGCAGACTGTACCTGAGCATCAGATTGTGTTCCTCTCTGAAGCTGAAGAGTCAAAAGGTGACAAACTGTGAAATTTGCTTCTTTAAAAACCCTCCGGTAAAAAACATCATGTGACGGGCTGTCAGGTGGCATTTACAGCGTCACAAGACAAGCAAAGGTCTGAACTGAAAAAGTGTTTATGTCTGCAGGTATGAACATGAGACAAACATCTGACCACATCATTTAGAGCTGTGTTTACTTTCAAAAAAACAGCTAAAAATCACATTAATACAAAATACACCACATTCATGATGCTGGAATGTTCTGGGTGGTTGCCAGGGTGTTGCTATGTGCTTTTAAATTTGTTTCAGTTGCTGGAGTGTTGCTAAGATGTTGTTGAGTGTTGTTACAGTGTTCCAGGTGATTGCAAGAGTGTTGCTAAGGTAATCTGGATGGCTGCCAGGGTGTTGCTAAGTGGTTGCTATGGTGTTATAGTTGCTAGGATGTTGTTGACTGTTGTTACAATGTTCCAGGTGATTGCAAGAGTGTTGCTAAGATAATACAGGTGGTTGCCAAGGTGTTACTATGTGATATCTATAGTACTATTGTTGTTGGAGCATTGTTTGGATGTTGTTGCACTGTTACAGCGTTCTAATTAATAGGTAGAGTGTTGCTACAGTAATCTGGGTGGTTGTCAGGGTGTTGCTAAGTGGTTTCTATGGTGTTATAGTTCCTGGAGAGTTAGTATGATGTTGAATGTTGTTAAAGTGTTCCAGGTGATTGCTAGAATGTTGCTAAGACAATTTGGGTGGTTGCCAAGGTGTTGCTATGTTGTTTTAACAGTGTTATAGTTAATATGGATGGTTGTCAGGGTGTTGGTAAGTGGTTGCTATGGTGTTATAGTTGCTGGAGCATTCCTAGAATGTTGTAGAGTGTTGTTACAATGTTTCAGGTGATTGTTATAGTGTTGCTATGCTAATTTGGGTGGTTGTTATGGTGTTACTATGTGACTGCTATGGTTTTAAGATTGCTGGAGAGTTGCTATGTTTTTTAAGTGTTCCAAGTGGTTGCTAGAGTGTTGCTTACGTAATCTGGGTGCCTGCCAGGGTGTTACTAAGTGCTTGCTGTGGTGTTGTTTCTAAAGCATTGCTTTTAGTGTTGTTACAGTGTTTCAGGTGATTGCTAGTGTCACTAAGTTAATCTGAGTGGTTGCCAGGGTGTTGCTAAAGTAATCTGGGTGGTTGTCAGGGTGTTGCTAAGTGGTTTCTATGGTGTTTTGGTTGCTGGGGTGATGCTAGGATGTTGTTGAGTGTTGTTGCAGTGTTCCAGGTGATTACTAGAATGTTGCTAAGGCAATTTGGGTGGTTGCCAAGGTGTTGCTATGTGGTTTCTATGGTGTTATGGTTGCCAGGGTGTTGCTAGGATGTTGTTGAGTGTTGTTACAGTGTTCCAGGTGATTGCTGGAGTGTTGCTAAGGTAATCTGGCTGGTTGCCAAGGTGATACTATGTAGTATCTATATTTGCTGGAGCATTGTTTGGATGTTGTTGTTCCTGGAGACTGCTTAAGTGTTGCTAAGGTAATATTTGTGGTTGTCATGGTGTTGCTATGTGCTTTCTGTAGCGTTATAGTTGTTGGAGTGTTGATAGGAAGTTGTTAAGTGTTGTTACAGTGTTCCAGGTGATTGCCAGGGTGTTGCTAAAGTAATCTGGCTGGTTGTCAGGGTGTTGCTAAGTGGTTGCTATGATTTTATAGTTGCTGGAGCATTGCTAGGATGTTGTTAAATGTTGTTAAATCTGGATGGATGCCAGGCTGTTACAGTTTTCCAGGTGATTGTTGGAGTGTTGCTAAGATAATATGAGTGGCTGCCAGGGTGTTGCTATGTGGTTTGAATAGTGTTATAGTTGCTAGGATGTTGTTGAGTGTTGACTGCTTGATTGTTGGTAAGGTAATATTTGTGACATTTTATATTTAATATTTTGCTAGGATGTTAAGTGTTGTTACAGTGTTCCAGGTGATTACTGGAGTGTTGCTATGGTAGTCTGGATAGTCGCCAGGGTGTTGCTAAGTGGTTGCTATGTTTTTACAATTTCTGAAGCGTTGCTAGGACGTTGTTGAGTATTGTTACCCTGTTTCAGGTGATTGCTAGAGTGTTGCTAAGGTAAGCTGGGTGGTTGCCAGGTTGTTGCTATGGTATTATAATTGCTAGAGCATAGCTAGAATGTTGTTGAGTGTTGTTACAGTTCTTCAGGTGATTGCTAGAGTGTTGCTATGGTAGTCTGGATGGTTGCCAGGGTGCTGTTAAGTGGTTGCTATGTTGTTACAGTTTCTGAAGCGTTGCTAGGATGTTGTTGAGTATTGTTACACTGTTTCAGGTGATTGTTAGAGTGTTGCTAAGGTAAGCTGGGTGGTTGTCAGGTTGTTGCTGTGGTATTATAATTGCTGGAGCATAGCTAGAATGTTGCTGAGTGTTGTTACAGAGCTTCAGGTGGTTACCAGGGTGTTGCTAAGATCCTAAATGCTAAAATACACATTACAGCATTCAATGAATCCAATGAAATGATTTTTAGCATATTTATTATCTCTAAATGTATTTACAAATCAAACTCCCATTACATAGCAATGCTAATTAAACTGATCCTTTGATATGTACAAAGTTCTTGCTAGCTTTTCCACATAAAAGCTGAATATTAAGGGCACTTTACAGTCGTCTGCTGCAGTTCAAACGTCAGATATTTGGTTTTTTACTCTGCAGTGACTAAATATTTAAATTGACCCAATGAAAATGGACCAATTCATGTGCAAAACCAGACTCTAATCCAGCGTTTCACAGTGTTGAGATGAGACCTGACTAACGCTAAACTCCTGTGATGTTTACACACACATGTTCTGAAAATGTACAATCTGAATCCACACGATGAGTGACAAACATCCAAACCACACGAGTGAATCTGATGAAAACATGTCCAGCTCATTTTACACCCCATAAATCAAAAGAAAAACAAAAAAACAAAACAATATTTTTGGACAATTTAAAGTTTGTGCAAAAGTGACATTTTCAGAATTATTATATTTTATTATATTATTATTTATAATTTATATTTATAATATATTTATATAATATATTAAAATATATTTATAATATGTTTTTAAATTTATATTTTATGTAATTTCTAAATTATTTTGCATATTTTATTTTATTCACAAAAACCTAATAACAGCAATGAGAAATTGTGTAATGAAAAAATGCAATTAAGCACTATAATGCATTCTTTTTAAAATAAAATAATATCTAAAATAATTTATATTATATATAATAATATATAATATGATATGATTGTTTTTTTGCATTGTAAAGTATTATAGTATATTATTATAATATAATTTAATACAAACTCCAATGCAAATTGAACAAAAAATAATAATGGTCCAAAAATTAGGCTTAATGTTTTTTTTTTTGTTTTTTTTTTTTAATTTTAGGGTGAAATGACGTAGACATGTTTTTGACCAATTCTGTACACATCACCTAACAAAACCATGTTATGAACAGTTTTAAATTACCAAACTGCTTGAAAATTTGTGTATAATGGAGAACATTTACAAATCTCTGTCCAAATGACAGACTGTTATACTGGAATGAAAACTTTTTCTGCACGTGTGCTTGACGTTTAGGATGATTTGATGGAACAAAACAGAAAATCAATGAAAAAACCTCAGCGTTGTCAAAAATAATGAGTCGAATGAGTCTCAAATGTACATAAACACCCATCGAAGACGCAACAAAACTCGACATCAGATCATATTTCACCACAAAAACAAAGAAAAAAAAAAAAATTATTTTATATACTGAATTAGTTTTATATAATTTTTACTACATATTACATACGTGAAAACTAATTCAATATATAAAAATGAT
This sequence comes from Labeo rohita, assembly GCF_022985175.1. Taxonomy (NCBI): domain Eukaryota; kingdom Metazoa; phylum Chordata; class Actinopteri; order Cypriniformes; family Cyprinidae; genus Labeo; species Labeo rohita. The sequence continues at coordinate 32,233,828 of NC_066888.1, forward strand.
AGAAACTAGTTATAATTATATATTAAATATATATAAAAAATGTTTATTTTTTTTTTATTTTTTTTTTAATATATTTCTTATTTTTTTCCTTATTTGATTCTGGGGTGAAAATGACCTGAACAACTTTTAGTGAAATAGGAAAAACCTAAAAATCCCAAACTTGTGCTTTTTTTCAAGCATTCTGGTTTGGCAGATTGAGTTTTCGGGGTGGTTTTCGGGTGTTGTCTCAGTGTCCCTGCATGTCTGCGCCCCCTGGTGGCTGCCCCGCCGTGGCGTTCAGGTACTGCCAGCTGAGCGCCGCTAACAGCATAGCGGCCGAGACGTAGACCGGGGAGATGTGGTGCGCGCGGGACGACAGCGCGGCTGGAGACAGGCTCTTCTCACAGATGACATTCAGAATACGCAGCGTCTTCTCCCGGGACGGGTCCGTGACGGAAACCTTCTGCAGGATCTGTGAGGAGAGGATGGGGTTAGGATTACCGGAGGAGACTGTGAAATGTGTGAAATGTGTGAAATGTGTGAAATGTGTTTCAGGACGCACCTCCTGACTGTACTGTGCGATGATGCTCTGGACGGCGTCCATGTTTGTGGCCTGCATCATGAGCGTCACCGCCTGACCCTTCCGGATTTTCACCACACCCTGAAACACCTGAGGATTGTTGTAACATGCCGACAGAGTCGCTATCGCCATCACCTGACCAGAGGAAGAATAACACAATAACAGTCAGCAACAGAAGAGCTTTCCATCTTTTCCATTTTAGTATAATTAATATCTTATTATGCATTTCAGTGCAAAAATCAGTCTTAAGTAGCATGGGTATATTTGTAGCGATAGCCAAAAATACACTGTGTGGGTCAAGGTGATCAATTTTTCTTTTATGCCAAAAATCATTAGGCTATTAAGTAAAGATATTAAGTGTATTTTGATTAGTAATATGCTAAGAACTTATTTTGGACAACTTTAAAGGTGATTTTCTCAATATTTATTTATTTATTTTTTTTGTTTTGGCACCGTCAGATTCCAGATTTTCTAACAGTTGTATCTCGATCTCGATGTTATTCTATTTATCCTATTTATTTTTTCCCTATTTATTCAGCTATTAGATGATGTATTAACCTCAATTTAAAAAAATTGACCCTTATGATCCTTTATTATTTCAGTTTTAGTCAATTCAGAAGTTCAACTTCAAACAAAAATGTGAACTTTTGCCTTTACGTTTTATCCTGTTTTGAATTATGTATTTATTTTATTTTAGTTGGTTTTAATTGATTTTGTTGTATATTTTAGTCATTTTTATTCATTAAAAAATTAATTTTATTAATTTATTTATTAGTATAATTTTTTTTCGGAATTAGTTTTAGTAACTTTAGCACTTAAACTAAAGAAAAATTAAAAGTAAAACTGTTTTTATATTCTTTTTTTTTTTTAGAATGTTTTCACCTTAACTTTAAGTCTTAGTAATTTTTTGTGTTTTATTAATCTTATTTAGTTTCTTAAATGTCTTTTTAGGTTTCATTATTTTTTGTTTTAGTTTTAGTCATTTAGTACTTAAAGAATAATTAGAAATTAGAAATTGTTTTTATTTTAGTTTCCATTCTCATTTTAATTTTGTTTTCCATTTTAGTCACTTTTATCAGCTTTTTAAATGTCTATTTAGTTTTCATTAATTTATTCATTTTTATTTTAGTTTCCTTTCTCATTTTAATTTTGTTTTGTGTTTAAGTCATTTACATTATTTTTTTTTAAATGTCTATGTAGTTTTTATTCATTTTTAATTCGTTTTTATTTTAGTTTCCGTTCTCATTTTATGTGCTTTGTGTTTTAGTTATTTTATATTAGTTTTTTAAAAATGTCTATATTTGTGTACTTTTTGTCTTCATTTTAATTTCAGTTTAAGTTGTAGTAATTTTATTATTAGTTTTTGTTTTTAATGTCTATTTTCTATTTAGTTTTTTAATGTCTATTGTAATTCTATTTAGTTTTTAAATTATGTTTTATTTTTATATTTTCCAGTTTCAGTTTAATTTTCAGTTCAACTTTCAATAATTTTGTTCTTTTTAGGCTTTTAAAAATATACATTTAGATTTTATTTCAGTTTTAGTATTTAACAAACTAAACAAAAACAAGAAATTCTGCTTTCGCAACTAAATTGTTTTTCTTCCGATTTTTTAATTTGTTTTTACTTGTATATTTTCTGTTTTCATTTTAATCTTTGTTTTTTTTATTGCTTTAGTCATTTATTAGTTGTAGTTTTATTTTTAAATTGTTGAATTTTTACACATTTTTATTTTGTTGTTTGCACAGAAAAACAAAGCAGCATGTAATGTGTTTTAAAACCATGCTTTCACCTGTGTGCAATTTCTATATTCTCTATATGTATAGAAATTATATTTCTATAATCTGCACCCTTATTGCATTAGCTAACTTTGTGATGTCAGATGCATGCTCACTACTGCAGTGTGAGACCTGAACCTTGTGTTATTAACCTCCACATAAACAGATGAAGTTAAACAACTCAGACCTGAGGAATGGCACAGAAGTTGAAGACGCTCTGGTTGCGGAGACGAGACAGGTACGCGATGACGTCCGGGACGTGGCGGAGGGCGTCGGTCACCAGCAGGTTGAGGCAGGACAGGGCGGAGCTCAGGTGCTGAGGATGAGCGAAATCCTCCAGACGGGCCGCGAACTGACTCCAGGCCTGCAGCACAGAATCAGACACGTGCGCTGCCATTTTAACCACTTATTATGTTAGCTTGACAAAGCCAAACTAATCATACACTTCACTAGAGCTTTCAAGATAGAACCACCAAACTCAGCCCAGATCTTCAGACTGATCTCACGTAGTGTGCCGTCTCTTTTCTAACTGATCCAACTTATAGTTTTCATAAAACTAAAGATTAAAAATCATAAAAATCCCGTAGACTTACACTGACGGAATGTTCAAATGAGCAACACTGTTCAAACTCCAAAACTCCCAGAATCCCTTGAGACTCAATCAACACTTCCTTTCTATGAACTATTTCTAATCAATTCAAACTTTCATTTTAATATTTCTAATCTATTCATCTATCTAGCCAAACCTAGCAACTACAATCATGCTAGTAACTTGCTAATCATGCTAGAAACATGCTAGAAACATACTAATCATGGTAGAAACATGGTAGCATCTTGCTAATCATGGTAGCAACATGTTAACAACTTGCTAATCATGCTAAAAACATGTTAGCAATTGCCAAATATGCTACCAACCTGCTAACCATGGTAGAAACATGCTTATCATACTGCAATTATGCTAGAAACATGCTAGCACTTGCTAATCATGCTAACAACATTCTAACAACATGCTAACAACTTGCTAATCATGCTAGAAACATGTTAGCATCTGCTAATCATACTAGAAACATGCTAACAACTTGCTAATCATGGTAGCAACATGCTAACAACTTGCTATTCATGCTAGCAACTTGATAATCATGATAGAGACATGTTAACAACTTGCTAATCATGCTAAAAACATGTTAGCAATTGCCAAATATGCTACCAACCTGCTAACCATGGTAGAAACATGCTTATCATACTGCAATTATGCTAGAAACATGCTAGCACTTGCTAATCATGCTAACAACATTCTAACAACATGCTAACAACTTGCTAATCATGCTAGAAACATGTTAGCATCTGCTAATCATACTAGAAACATGCTAACAACTTGCTAATCATGGTAGCAACATGCTAACAACTTGCTATTCATGCTAGCAACTTGATAATCATGATAGAGACATGTTAACAACATGCTAACAACTTGTTAATCATGGTAGCAACATGTTAGCATCTGCTAATCATACTAGAAACATGCTAACACCTTGCTATTCATGGTAGCAACATGCTAACAACTTGCTATTCATGCTAGCAACTTGATAATCATGATAGAGACATGTTAACAACATGCTAACAACTTGTTAATCATGGTAGCAACATGCTAACAACTTGCTAATCATGGTAGCAACATGCTAACAACTTGCTATTCATGCTAGCAACTTGATAATCATGATAGAGACATGTTAGCAATTGCCAAATATGATACCAACCTGCTAATCATGGTAGAAACATGCTTATCATACTGCAATTATGCTAGAAACATGCTAGCACCTGCTAATCATGCTAACAACATTCTAACAACTTGTTAATCACGCTAGAATCATGCTAACAACCTGATAATCATGTTAGAAACATGCTAGCAACATGCTAACAACTTGCTAATCATGCTAGAAACATGTTAGCAACTTGCTAATTATGCTAGAAACATGTTAGCAATTTGCTAATCATGTTAGAAAGATGTTAGCAACATGCTAATTATGCTAGCAATTTGTTAATCATGTTAAAAACATGCTAGTATCTGAGACTATCTATCTGAGACTGTATTGCCTTCAAAACATTCAAACTTTAACCCTTTAAAACTAGTTTGAACTTAAAACTATTTCAGACTGAAAACCATCAACTTAAAAGGTTTTTTTTTCTTAAGACTTAAAACTTTTAAAACCTAAGGTTTGTCTTGATGAACGTTATCTAGTTTTATTTATTCTTTTTTTTTTTACAATGTGGATGTTAATAGAAAGCCATCAGGATTGGTGTGAGAGCAGTGTTAAAGGTTTGCACCTCCTGCGGCCAGAAGGCCCGTCCCTCCTGCTGGTCCTCCAGATAGTCTCTGATGATGTTGGTCTTCTGGAGGAACAGACCCATGGAGTTCGCCAGCTCCGTGTCCCGGCCCACCTCAGGGTCCTCCAGCTGGGATGCCGAGAACAGCCGGGACAGTCCGATCCCCACCAGACCCGCCACATAATGACAGTACTGAGAGAACAACATACGCGTTTATACACCACTGGACAGATGTTTACAACATTATACATGACAAATGTCTCATGCAGAATGTCTGAAATGCTTTAAAATGCAATGGAAGCACTTTTGCATCTTGGTTTGGTGAGTTATATGCATATAAATCTACATGCAGATGGATAAATGTCAAGCCAATGTGTCAAACACGCATGTTAAGTTTACCTTGTCCCATTCCATCATGGAAGAAACTTTCTTCTCCAGGAATTCGGCCATTCCTACACCCATCCGGTGACAAATGTCTGTAATCACGTCACGATACTCCTGCCCCAAATTCCTGAACTCCACTGAAATCTGAGGAAAATGGTACAAAAGTATGATTTAAAAAAGCATAAAATAAAAATCAACGACAGCAACAACAACAACAAAGAAACATAAAATAATAAACAACAGAAGCTACTATAAGCAGAAATGCAATAAAAAACGCTAAATTTTACAAAAGCAGTGAACAACAAAATGAAGAAAAATGTAGCTCAACAAGTTCAAGTTGGTTTATGTCAAAACAAAAATAAAACAAAATGCTGTTTTAGTGAGCCACACAAAACCAGAGGTTTATATCAGGTGTTTTTCACCCCTAAATCAAAATAATTTTTTTTTTTTTTTAAAAAGTCATGTTTGATAAGATGAAGACTTTTACAAAAGCTCTTCAAGAAACATCTTTACTTAATATCCTAATGATTTTTGGCATAATAGAAAAATCGATCATTTTGACCCATACAATGTATTGTTGGCTATTGCTACAAATATACCCGTGCTACTTAAGGTTTTGCGGTCCAGGGTCAGATTTAGTTGTGATGTGTTCAACTGACCGTGGGGAAATCCTCCAGCACCTGCCGGTCTTTCTCTTTGCTCTCGGTGAAGCACCATTCGGGCTGATAGAGGAACGTGTGGAAGTCATGCAGCAACGGGACCTTCGTCTCCAGCGGGATGCTCATGTCATCCTCCACTGTGTCCAGAGCTCGCAGAACCAGGTAGAAAATACACACGGCATGCCTGAGTGAGACACGTTAATGATCACGTTAATGATCCATGAAGATCTGCGGTGTATTAATAAACAACACACAGAGAACAAACACAACCTATATTGAGCAGCAGATATAAATACAACACAACATCCGCGACCCTGCAGACCACAAACATGCCAGACATGACTCACCCAATGTTTGACATGAGTGTTTAGTGGATATATATATATATATAAAATCATCATATATATATAACATCAGATTTCAGTAACTTCTATAATATGCACTTAAGAACTATATAAATGCTATATAAATTTAACTTCAGTTTTAGTTTTAGTAATTTTGTATTTTTTTTTTGTTGTTTTTTAATGTCTATTTAATTTTTAGTAATTTTATCTTTAGTAATTAGAGTATACTTTAACTTACATTTTGCCTTCATAACCATTTTTTTTATATCCTTATATATATATATATCTAGTTTTTATGAATTTCATTTACAAATTAGTTTTTATTTAGTTTTCATTTTAATTTTTGTTAGTGTTAGTAATTTAGTTTTTTGACTGTCTGTTTATATATAAAATGTCCATTTAGTTTTATTTCAGTTTTAGATTTACTTTAATTTTAGTAATTTAGTAATTTTTTAGTAATTTAGTCATTTTTAGTCATTTTTTCCAATTTAAAAAAAATTCTAGCCTGCTTTTGTAACTGAAATAAGTAGTATTTTTATATATAAGTTAAATATTTATACATTTATAAGTATTTTTTTTCTTGTCTAGTTTTTTGAATTAGTTTTTATTTGTATATTTTCTGTTTTTTTTTTTTTTTTAAACTATGGTTTAAGTTTTAGTAATTTGTTTTGATGTCCATAAAATTTTTAATTTTATTTTTATTAATTAGTGTGCTTCAACTTTAATTCTGCCTTCATAACTTGAATTTACTTTTTTATATCCTATTTGTACATTTTTAAATATTTTTTTTGATGTTTTTATAATTTTTTTTGTAAATGTGTTTAGTTTTTAAGAATTTCATTTTAGTTTGTC